>NW_024067572.1:223467-761376 GCF_015533775.1 Penicillium roqueforti
ACCCCCCCCCCCCCCCCCCCCCCCCCCCCCCCCCCCCCCCCCCCCCCCCCCCCCCCCCCCCCCCCCCCCCCCCCCGCCGCGGTTTCTTTCTTCTTGGTCTCGGGCTCGGGCTCGGGCTCTGAGTAATCGGCGTGTCGGTTCTTGGATTTGATATACGATGCATGTGTTGCTCTTTGCTACATTTGGGAGGTTCTCAGATATACATAGGATGAACGTAACTGTATATTACTTGGAATTGTTCCCTCGGACGACTATAGGTTATCCCTTTTTGGTAGCGTTTAGGATTCATTGTCTTTTTGGTAGGAACAAAGATAATAAGGAACCCCTCGAAGCGACCCTATATATAGACAAGCTGAATAACAGGCAACTGTTCGACTCCAAAGAAACAAAAACAGTTTCATCTTCACTGTTGTAGTGAAGATTGTACACCCAAAGGCGAGGCTGTAGCATGATCAAGCCATTGTATTTCCCTTACATGAGTAATTAATTATTCCCTGCACGCTGCACGTTTTATTTCCATTAATTACCATTAATTACCATTTATTACAATTCCCGGCGTCACCCACTGGTCATCAACCTCGAGAATACAAAACCCCAGTGACTTCATCTCTTGGTTTCTGTTCGATTCATCCTCGTTCCCTATTTCACCTTTCAATCCTCCCTCTCTTCTCTGCTTTTCAATCACATTCACTCTCTTTCCCGAGATTCTTCTACTGGATTCTAGACTATCCGTGTGCTTCCCTGCAGTGACCCCTCCCTTCTTGACGTGGACCACGATCATTGGCCTTTGCCACAAACCTGACCCTCTCTGTCAGCCACTTTTCACCGAGGTTTTGGTCACCGACTTCTCTTGCACATTTGGCAGCCCAGCCGCCACGCCAGAACGCGTAAAACCAGTCAAGCCAAAACGTTGAGCCGGATCGGCGGGTCACTTTTCGCCCTAAATCCGCCAACCAGATCTTGTCATCTTCAATTCCTTCGTTCTAGGCCTTCCTTTTACCCTTCCCGGCAACAAAGCAAAACAGCACAAGTGATGTGTGTGCTCTTTGCGCTACCCTGACCCCCGGCCCACTTGCTATTCTAAACAATATCCATCACCCCTGCACCTGCTGCAGCCTTTTTTTCGCTTGTGCGTTTCTGTACAGAACCCAATTTCTGGCAACAGCATGTGGTCATCGGCTATTCGTTCTGCTGGACCCTCACATGTGTAAAGACCCATATTCTGTGCAACATCTTATTCAACCCTCGTGATATCTCATTCGCCCTTACCAGCAACAACTCAACCTCTTCGCCGTCGAGCTTTCCCTGCCCGCGTGCCGTGCCTTGCTTTTTCTGCTTACCCGAGCCCTGTCTCTGCCCAACTGTCTGGCTACCTCTCGGGTCTCCTGACTTGTCTACGTTGTGTCGGCCCATTCTGACGCGACAAGGACTATGGCTGCGGAGTCCGAGAGGCCGCCTCACCTTAACGGCAGCTCTGGTCTATCCAGAGGCCCGAAGGATGCAGAGCCGGCGTCAGACCCTGTGCATCGATCGGCCAGTGAAGGTGGCATGATGGAACGGTCCATCGTCACATCCCAGGCTCAACCCATGTCTCAGGTGCCCACGCTTTTTTCCAATCCTACCCCTTTCGCTCCCACGTCTACCACCAACTCCGCTGCTTCCTCCCGCGAACCCTCCCCGGTCCGACGCTCCTCACGTACCTACAATCCTTCCTCGCCCAGCCGGGTATCTTCACACTCGCGAAAGACCAGTCAAGACCAGTCAAGTCCGACCCGACACTCTAACGGTTTAATATCTGGCCCACCTACAAACTCATCAACCCCGAATCTTCAACGTTCATCCTCTTCTCCTGTCAGATCCCTTGTTCTCTCGGCTCCTACCGACTCGCCAGCCAATGTTCCTGGTCCGGATAAGTCCAATATGCCATCATGGGCCGCGAACCGTCGCACAGATCTGGATTCGACCCTTCCGAATACTTCGCACAAACGATCTTCATTGCCATTGGAGGATTTCACACCCAAGCAGGACCGAAACACAACCCGGACTGTGGCTAGAGGCGTCAGTGGGCAAGGGTCCTCACTAGAAACCGTCGAGGAGATGGCAAGCAATCCCTCTACCCCATCTAGTGAGACTTCTATCAAGCCTGTAATCGCGGAGGAGTCACGATTGCACCGGATCGATGAAGACCCAACTCCACCTGCTCCGCATCAAACTTTGGGCAGTGGCAGTGACAGTGGTGAGAATCGAAGTTCGGAACCGAAGGAGGAGGCTCGTCCACAGGCGTCTGGTGCGGCCAAAACACCCAAAACTCTCATGTCACAGCGATCAACAACATCACTCAGTGCTGGTGCTCGCGGAAAGCCTGCCGACGGCTCAGTTCGCAACATGATTGTGGAGACAGAGACCGTTAGTTCGATACCGCAGGTCTCAATGGGAGTGGGAAATGGTGAGCGAGGCAGTGCCTCGCGTGCAGACCAGGGTACACTTCGCATGAAACCTTCCAATGAGACGATTCGTCCGCGCAAAGAAAAGAAAAAGATCCGTCGACCCAATAGCCTCCTTACGACTGGCCCCGTAACAAGCAAAGCAGACATTTTCGAGGCTCGAGTAGCCAATGCAGTGGATGAGGCTGATGTTTCGGACTCCGACGAGACCTTCGTTTACGACTCAAACCCGCCTGATCCGTATCCTTCGCGACCACCCCGGTATCACTCTCGAACTCCTAGTGCGACCTCTATGGCGAGTCAAGCGGACCAGTTGGGTAGTCGTACCCGAGGGTTGCGAGATGCTTCTCACGGCGTGACAGGCAAACGCAGCATGAAATTTACCAACGCCAATCCCTACAACAACAGCAGCATAGATGGCGATGGGGTCGAAGCCGATATGGCTTCGCGCTCTTCTAGAACGGATGGGAGTGGAACCATCACTCCCCGGCATCACAATTTGGGTCGCCTTCATGGACGCAACGGCGTGCATCCAAATCTTTTCGATAACGACAGTACGCACTCGCACGGTCAATCTCAAAAGTCTCCACGCCATTTCATCGGGAATAGCTATAGGCATTCGCGTCACAGCAATACCCGGCTGTCTCCCAACTACAGAACTATTAGCGGTGCCAAGAACAGCAGCGAGTTTCATGGGTATGACTACGAGGCAGAGGGTGCGGATGACGAACGCACACCGTTGGTAGGTACACCGCGTACACTCCATAGTCGGAGTGGTCGACGGCCCAACAGTGCAAGCCTGCGACAGATGGAGTACATGGCGCACCGAGAACGCGGACTTTTCGCTCGATTCGGCTCCTGCGCTATTATCTTCCTTATGTTGTTGATTGTCGCTGGAGGAGCTACATCATTCATCATTGCGGCAACCCAACCCCTTCTAGATGTCCAGGTCATTGCGATTCAAAACGTGCTGGCTTCGGAACAGGAAATCATGTTAGATTTGAACGTGCAAGCTGTCAATCCGAACTTGTTCCCTGTGACCATTGACGACACCGATGTCAACATATTCGCAAAAAGTCGATATGTTGGAACCGACAAGTTTTGGCGTGAGCATGATGATCTGGATAATATCCCACGCGTGGAGCAAAGCCGACGTCGCTGGCAGCTGTCACAAGCTGTGAAGTGCCTGGGCAATATGGACTGTATCAAGAAAGCCATGCCTAGCTTCTCTGGCCCCCACGTCACCGGCGGAGTTGACAAGGGCACCGATCCCCCAACCGATCCAGAAGGCGATCCGCGATCTATGTTGCTTGGCCGCGTGTTCCACTTCGATTCCCCGCTATCTTTCGAATCATCTCCTTGGAATCATTTGACTTCCAGTTCCAAGGGACAGATACGTCTAGGCCGGCCAGGAAACAAAACCGAGGCTGGAGGTACAGAGCGCTGGGAGCGAATCCTCCAACACCCGTTTGAATTGACTGTACGCGGCATCATCAAATACCAGCTCCCACTCAGCTCCCGCTACCTCTCGGCATCTATCAGCTCCAGCATCAAGGTGGTGCCCGATACCGGTGACAACGATCCGGAGCAAATACCTCCAAACAACGGTACAGTGCAAATTTCTGTACCACAAAGAAGTGCACAATCCATTCGCCTTCCACTCGATACTCGTTCCACCGCATCGGAGGATTCGAGACGACCTTTCACGGCATAACAAATTTAGCGATAGATCGATATCATTGACTTACGACAGCCTATTTCGTGTTAATTATTTTTTTTTTTTTTACTTCTTTTTATTCTTCATGTAACGCGACGAAAAGCAAAGAGCCTATTGCCTTTGGCGGCCCACTCTGTATACATTATACAGATACGCAGTATGGCCTCTATCTTCCCTTCAGACTTCATCCCGCAGTATACCCCGTTTGCAATTTCCGTCTTTTTGTGCTCGCAAGCCTTGGAGAAGTTCTATCATGGATCAACTCTGTCTAGGTCTCGTCTTCCCTTTCCGTCTTTTCTCTTGTCTTCGAAAAAAAAAGCTATCTCGGAAATGGCTCTCTTGTGTTGGTCACTTCCTTCGTTGGAATGGATGCATGCCCTTCCATCCATTCCTTACATGGCAGCCGGCCTTACCCGCTTTTACTGGAGGTTCTTTTCCATGTCTATTCTTCCTGGTGCGAAGCATGCTGTATCTGTACTATCTGTCTAGTTTCTGACTGATCTCAGAATTGGTCTTGTGTTATGTATCTCTTTGTACAGCGGGACTTTGAGAAAGACATTTTTCGCTATTAGCTCAGTCTTCGAATATGAGACGGGTTGGGCTTTCTTAATTTCGTTTCATTTTATTACAGGGTTCCGCATCTGTATTTCTTTTTGTTCATGTCCCTTCTAAAAAAGGATATGTATATCCTTTGATTTTGGATACATAACTATATTAATTGGTTAAAAGAACAGATATGTTAGGTGTATATAGTTCAACTTGTCTTCTGATTTGGCCCATGACATCCATGGATTCATTTGCACACGCCGTGCAAGATCCAGTTCTACTTCGAATTCGCTCGTAGTTTATGCTGCTCCCCTATGGTTTTACTTAAAAGGATCCGTACCAAAAAGACTTTTCAAAGTATGACCTATATTATCTTATGAAAAAAAAGCAATAAGGAATACTCTATCTGAACACATACACATCATAAATCATTATCATCGGCGGCAGGCATCATTCATAACTTTGTGACCAACAAGATTGAGCATGAAACATCAAGGATAAAAAACACCAAGGATAAAGAAGATAAAGAGCCAAAGAGATGTGGTTAATGTTAAAAAATAAACTTGACCAAGGCAAAACAATCCACCTAAAGCAGAAGAACTAGACATAAGGTCAAAGGAATAGACGGGGACAAAGTGGGATAAATGGAACACCACACAGCGACCCGCTAGAACAGAACCTTGGTAAACCTATTCACCAGGTCCTCAAATTTATCCACAGCGGGATCCCGCTCGGGAAGAGGGCGGCCTTGCCCATCAAAGCGGCTGGGTAGGTCGATGGTTGAGTCGGAGTCTGCTTCAGGGGCTTTGTTCTGGTCTCTTTCCTCGTGGTGTTTCGGGGCTGATGGGTGATGTCGATGGTGACTAGAATCAGGATAGAAATTGTGACGGTCTGAGGCAGTAGAAGAAGGAGGGGGCATAGGTGGATAGGGCACGGATGAGGAGCGGCGATGATGATGATGACGGCTATCACGGTCACGGTCACGATCTCGATCTCGATCTCGATCGTGACGGTGGTCTCTACCTCCGCGATGCGAAGACGAACCCGATCCAACGGTAGAGTCACTGTCATCGGTCTCGTAGCCAGGATCGTGCGGAGGATCCGTCAAGTCGAACGCGACAGATTTCGGCGGTTGGCTAATTGACCGGGGGGCAGACGTTGGGAATGGGTGGATGTTCAGACCTATCGATTAAGGATCAGCTTTGATTACATTCTATACAGTCACAGTTGTGGTCCGCCGAACCCACCCTTGTGTGCGTGGTTTGCATCAATAGGTAGGGGTCTCACATTGTCTTCAGCCCTACGCGGCCGATGTGTGTACTGCTCGGGTCCCGGTCCTGGTGGCGCAGCGCCGTAGGCATAAGGCTGAGGTGGCGCAGCACCGGGTGGTGGAGGGTAGTCTGCTGGATTGTATGAAGCGGGGGTGCTGTTCAGGTTGTAGGTTGAGTCGCCCGGGGGCGGGGGGTAGTAGTTGGGGTTGGGGTTGGGGTTGGGGTTGGGGTTGCTGGGGTAGTAGTGGGGGTCAGGCATGGGCGGGGCACTTGGGGCCGCCTGCGGGGAAAGCGGGTATGGCTCTGGATTGTAGGATTCTTCATAAGGATCACGGTGCACGTTGTCGTCATGCGCTGATTACACCACTAGTCAGGGTAAATATTTCTCGGTAGGAATTTGATGAAGTGGGGACTTACTGGAGTGTTCGCGATCGCGCTCTCTGGACTTGCGACGCTCGTTGTACTTGTGGGCGGCATAACCGAGACCTGTTGCGCCTAGTGCGGCCCCCGCGAGGTCTCGTGAGCGGCTGCGATGCCGTCGGCGGTGACCTTCGCCGTCAGAACTGGATGAACTGCTGTAGCGGACTCGGCTACGACTGCGACTGCGACTGCGGGGATGGCGTCTGGGGCCATAGGCTTCCTGTTCATCGTAGTAGGGCGCATCAGGCTGACCGTAGTAATGCTCAGATGGGATGCTACCTGCGACTGGGTCGTTGCCGTATTCGATCAGGCCGGCCGAGTCGCGAGTTGGATCGGGATAGGACTGTGACGGGGCGCGGCTGTGAGACCTTGAGCGATGGCGGCCCCGGCTCGAGCCCTCCTTTTCATCTTTGTCACTCTTCTGCTTCTCGTAGAGACCGGTGGCAGCAGCAGTGGCAAGACCGGCAGCCACAATGGGAAGAGCTTGTCTCAGGCGGGATCGGGAGCGCTCACCCTTTCGAGAGCGCGACTGGCTGCGGACCTTTTCAACCAGGCCAGCCACGGCCGCACCAGCCAATCCAGCCTCAGCCATGTGCTTGCGGCGCTCAGACATGCTGCGTTTGCCTTGTTCCCCATCCTTCTCCGAGCGACCACGGCTAGAAACCCGAGAACGGGAGCGAGTGCGAGACCGGCTTTTGCGCTCATCAGCTTTTGACTTGCTACGCAGTGCAGCCACACCAGCAGCCACGGCTGCGGCACCAACTCCCAGCTCGAGCAAAGTCTTTGCACGAGAGTGCGATTGAGAGCGGCTGCGGCTGCGGCTGTGGCGACTCCGGCCATGTCTGCTGTGACGATGGGAAGAACGGTCATCTTCAAAGGAATGAGAACGGTGACGGCTCTTACTACGGTAGTAGTCACGAGCATGCGATGCAGCACTCACAGCGACTGCACCAAGAGCCCCGGCACCAATAGTCCTACCAATACGGCTGGCGCCATGGCTGACTTCGCCATCTTTTTTGTTGTGGTTTCGGAGCAATTCAGCCGCGCCAACACCTACCAATGCACCCTCTGCGAGATGGCGACGGTGGTGAGGGTGGTCGTCATAATCGCGGGTTTCCTTTCGGATGTAGACCATACTGTCATCGCTGCTGTAGTCCTGATCACGATCGCCGCGGTGGCGGCGACTACTCTGGGAAACGGAATCATCAGGGCTCAGCTCACGCCGGGAGCGAGCTTCGTCGTACTCGCGGACTCGACGGTGACGGTTGTAATAATACGGGTCCTCGTCCACCTCAGAGCGGCGCACGACATCATACTCGGATTCACGGGGACTAGTATAAATGCGGGCTTCACGAATAAGTACGGGTTGTTTTGGGGTGGACATGGTAGTAGCAGTAGGGGACAGCTCCACTCGGTCCAGGGAAATCCATGGATTGGAAGTGTGGTCGATTGGTGTGGGGATGTAGGGTACTCACAATCATAGTCTCTCTCATAGCGTGTGGGTGGCTCATACTCCACCTCTCGCTCGTAGCGCGAGACGGTCACAGGCTCTTCACGATCCGTTTTGCGCCGGATCACCACCTCGCGCTCGCCGCCAAAGGAGTCATCGTGTCTCGACATGAAGTCTCGACGGTCGTCTTCGGGAGAAATGACGTAACGCTTGATTGACACAGGACGGGTTTCATCCCAGTCTCGTTCGCGTTCTCTGTAAGTGTACGACATGGACGTAATAAGGGTAGTGAGAAATGGGAAATAATTGAGAAATGAGTCGAGAAGTAAAAGATGAACGGCAAAAGAAAATAAGATGTACTGCAGGGAATGGAGGGGCGGCAGAGAAGTGGGGGTGTGCAGAGAGGATGTGATCGACTAATGGCCGAAGATGACTCCAGTAGGTACAGTCCTCTCGGGCTAATTCTGATTGGTAACGGTTATCTTGGCCAAATAAATCAAAGCCAATAAAAGCCGGTAAAAGCCCAGTGGGTTTGAATAATGATTCAGAATGATGAGAGCCGTCCACAGGTTCTGTAGGGCAGAGAGCGGAGTATGTATTGGCACGCACTCAACCGGCTTAGTCTCAGACTAGATGATCGGCAGGCAGCACTATGTATGTTGGCCTCGGATAACTCGGAATGGGGATTTGAAAGGCAGATGATAAATTAGTGAACAATGAGGCTGCGAGATGAAAATGTGAAAGAGAGGATGGAGGGGAGAAATAAAAATGGAAAGAGGTCAAGAGGATAAAAAGACCAGACACGTGAGGCTCTTTCTCTCGGGTTTGGCAATCTTTGCCCGGGTACGGTGGCGAAACACGCGAAACACTCAAAGACCGTGGCTTTATTTTGTTTACAACAGACTCACTTGGATTGTTTGGTTCTTCCCGCTGCTTAACCCACGGGATTCTCTCGGCTGGCTCGGGATGATTCCGTGGTCCCCAATTTTATATTGATCCTACTTCGGTAGATGCAGCCTCACCTAAATGTCATCTGCTGCATTGACGGGTACATCTAAGAATGGATCGGCGCTATATGCACACAGTCATGAGAGCAGTTTCCTGTAACGTTTCAGTAGGGCACGACTGGATTAGCTACAATCCACACATTGTATTATAGATTAATCTTGATCTCGGGTTAGCATTTTAGGTTGCCGTTTTAAAATGATTATTGGGGTCTTAGCAAAGAAGATTCGTTCTACTAGGCGCCCTGGAGGTGACATCATATGGGGAGCACAAAGACTATCCCCAATAAGAGGGCAACAAGAGGCGTATAATCCTGAGCGCCCTGGTCTTGATTTCCGTATGGGAGCCCCGCGGATGACGTCAATGTCATGCGGGGCGTTCTTGGCAACTAATTGTTTATGTACCCAAGTACGGAGTAGGTAACTACAACTTATGTTGTAGTGAAGGCTGAGTCCATCATGTACTTCGCCCCTGGGGTTTGAACAATAATGGTATAAAAGAAAGAAAAAAATTAAGTGGGTCTCTCTATGTTATATGCAGAGGCCAAAAAAAAAGGAACAGAGACAAGTTACATTGCGTTTCCTCCTGTTGAACCAATAACAGATAGAATCATCGTTGGCAGATATTGAGTCCCGAGGCAGCGATTGTAAGACTTATGTTTCAAGACCACGAGTCACAGATGACGACAGCATCGCTCAAAACGATGACTGGTAAAGCCTAGACTCGTACTGCATATGCTGTGTTGGCGACCAGCGCTAAAGTCAGGATTCGTCACAACATTGTTTCCTTGCTATTTTTACAAGGCCGTGTATCGGCCTTTGTCCACCGAGAATTTTAACAATTAACCTTTTGCTCATCATGGTATGAGTGGCGTTAGATATAACACCCCGGTGTCTTTTAGGTTTTGTCGAGGTTACAACCTTCCAAAAAATTAGCACGGAGTAGGTTCATATTTACGATAGTAAAGGCGGTAAAAAGTATAGGCCGTACAGAGGGCTTAGTTGTATCTCAGTGCCAGTACCCATCGACCACCCGATATGACTAGTAATACGGTGATCACCGTGACCAAGGAGGAAATCCACTTTCAAACGATAGGAAAGTAGCATCCGGGGTTTTTAATACAACATACAATTTAAATTCGTTGGGGATCAAATCATCTGGCACCCTTTGCTCGCATCTCCAATCCACCTGACATGTACCTGACAGTGCGTTTCTTCAACCCCGCTATATTTTTTAGTCCAGGTTACAATTTTAGTTTATGGGAAGTCATTCAAATTTTCCCTTATCATTTCATGAGAGACCCCAGCCTAGTGTTAGCTAGAAACCATCTACGTGCGACAGTGCGCACCATAATGCACACAGCAGAAATAATTGTTGAATTTCGTGTCGAACAGAATTGGCTGTCAATGCTAGTGTCGATGTCATGGATTACCAATGCAAATATCCTTGTGGGGCCGTTGATAAGCCTTTATACATAATGAACATAGGAACACCGTACTATGCTAGATCTCCGTCTTTCTAAAGGCCTTAGGTACAGGCAATCTGACAGGGGTATCGGTTCGTGCTGTGTCCTGAATGAGATGCTCGAACGAAGGCGAGGATCCAACACGAGGCGTGAAAGGCTCAAAGTCCCAGAGGTAGCCTAGAGTACGCAGGATCGAAGAAGCAGAGTAAGATACGACCTCGCCATCCGAGTTAACGCCCTTCTGTTCGACCTGACCCTTAGAAACCCACGGCGAGATCAAGAGCGTCGGGACGCGGCCACCGAGACGGTCGAAGGAGAACGTATACTCCTCGCCGGAGGGTGCTATCTCAGTGTACGTCAGGTCATCCGGGCGGGTAGCCAGCGGGGGTGGGACGTGGTCGTGGAACCCTCCTGTCTCATCAAAGGTGAGGATGAATAGTGTCTCTTCCCACTGCGGGCTGGAGCGGACCGCGTCGTAGACATTCTTGATGAGGGCTTCGCCTTCAGAGACGAGACCGGTTGGGTGCATGGAGTTTGTGCCCACGCCGCAGCAGGACGGGTCAACGAAAGAGAATTCCGGGAGCGTGCCGGCTGCCGCATCGGCATAAAAGTTATCCAGGGGGACTGCTTTGTCGGAGTTCCCACTCGTGAAGGTCCAGTCGAAGAAGTAGGCATCGACCATACTAGGGCTTGTGTAGTAGTTCTTCCAGGTATGGTTGGTTTCTGAAAGCTGCTGGAAGATCGAACGTTGGGTGAGGCCGTGGACGCCTGGGTTGAAGGCCTCATCGTTGGTACCGTGACCAGCGGATGTGCCTGAGAGTACAAAGGCCCGGTTAGGGTTGGTGGGCTATTTATATATGTTAGCTATGCGCGACAATTAGAGAGTAGGAAATTTGCTCGGACTTACACCGGGGTGATCCGAATGCCAGTGGTTGAAGGTGAGGTAGTTCTGCACCAGCGTGGTCATTACCGGCACCTCGTCCTCGATATAGTAGTTGATGACTTGCTTGGCCAGGTACGCCTTGTCAGCATCGTCGCCATAGCTGCGTAACTGCTCATGCACAAAGCCATGCTGGGTAGGAGTGAGCATTCCCTGAGCAATGTGGTCATTGCTTGGGATGAAAGTGCCATAAAACTCAATATTGTTCCCAGTCACCGAGTGATCAGGATCATCCAGAACAGAGTCAAAGTCCTTGGCAGAGCTGCACACCTCGCCAGCTGAAGTATCGGTCAAGTTGTACGGGTTGCAGAAAGGGCCGTTGTTGATAGGGTTCTCCAGTCCCTTGAGAGTCTGGCCGCCGAGTAGGTTGTCCACAGAGCGGTTTTCCATTTCCAGGATGACAACATTCTTGATCCTGCTTTTCAGATTGGTGATGGAAGATGAAGAATAAGAGGGTTGCTGAGCCTTTGCATCAGCGGAGATCGCCGCTGCAAAGGTCAACAATCCAAAAAGGGCACTCGATTTCATCATGAATCAAGGAGACAGGTCGGTTCAAAGTCTGGGCCGAGTGCTTGATTTCGGGAGATCTGAATCAAGGGATCTGATGTCTCTCTTATATGTTGCATTCAGCCAAACATCCCTAGCATTCCTCGGAACAATCCAATCTCCCGTTCCACGTGTTGCTCCGGAACTTACGGCTCGATTGAGTTCTGTCTAGAGATATGGGTATGGGGAGTGGTAGTAATCAGGCTGCGGGGTCATATGAATCAACAATCTCACAGGGCGGGGGGTGAATGCCAATATGAAATGCACCTGATTGGTGCTCTTCGCATCGTCCCCATAACTCATATGTGATTGGTCACTTAGGATTGATTGGCAAGTACCTCAATCACGTAAAAGACGTACCAACATCATATAATTGTTTTACTTCACGCCATTGAGGCCGGTGATTTACCAGTACTAAGTTACCACCACGCCAAGTATTCGCACAGACTGCGAAAGTGCCAACGCATGAACAAATGACCCTCGAAAACGAGGTCACGAGTTGTTTGGCTAGGTATGTTCGTTGCAAGCAATTTCATCAATGAGACAACATGGGCTTTCCCACGCTAGCATGACTAAAAGAGCGACTTTGACAAGGCTCGGCATACAGAGTCGATTATTGCAAAAGGTAACATTTGATGCTTCTGGCTGATCTACTTGGAACTGCTACCGCTTTCTGGATTTGTAATACCGCTCGTTCTCTCTCATTTTTAATTGGTGAGTATTTGACCGGCAGAATTTGGGGTGCTAACTACTCCGTAGTTATTGACCAATAGTAAATAAGTCCCATGGCGGCTGTAGTCTCACGCGCTAGTAATTGGCTGTTAACCTTAGGTGATGAGTTGGATTGGCTATTTTGTAGAGTCCGATATTTACGAGTCAGTCCATCCTACATATAGTGAGTACATTTCCAGGGTTTTGTCCTGGAATTCTGGTCTTTTGCTCCTAACGCAGCGGGTTGACCAGGTAGCACGTGACACAATGTAGCATTCGGAGAATATCCAAATAATACAACATACATGTACAAGCTTGTATAGATGCGGGGGTGAAGTCTTCGATCAAGAATAACTCATCTCTATCTGTAAAGTATAGATGTCAAACTAACTCACCCTTATTGTATATGTACCTGTCTAGGCATATGGAGATATCTTTTTATATCTAACTTTATTATAGGCACTTGATCATCAGCTATGTCTTCGCAAGGGAGAATGCTGCATGAAGCAGGGACAATATGCTTCCGAAAGAGGAAGGTCGGTATATATCACGTGTTGATACCTTATATTGGCACGCAATGTTTGTTAAGTATCACCACGCGATGGACCAGATTAATTGTATCTATAGACTATACCCTTTTTAATATATGTTTGATTTTTGAACCCGGGGTACCTGAGGACTCATCCAACGTGACTGTTTAGAAGATTCCAATTTTCTTCTTACATCGATAATCGGGGTAACTGTCGATGATGCCATCTACAAATGTCTCCGCCCCGCCATGAAAAACAATTAATAATCATATCTGGATTTCCAATCTAACCGCCCCTCGTGCTTCGTCGCTTATATATATATACATCGCTTATTTTTTTTTTCAAAAAAGCCCCTTTTGTTTCTAACTTGTCACATAGCAGTATCCTCGTACTGTGAAATACATTCCCTCTCATCCGCACCGGGTTCAACATCCCACTACTCCCATCGCGAGGAAAGCAAAACCCAACAACCTCGACATCACACAAACCCTTTGATATAAAACCATCGACACACAAAACATTATAAAATGACGACAGCAGCATTCAGATA
Organism: Penicillium roqueforti; assembly: GCF_015533775.1. Classification (NCBI taxonomy): domain Eukaryota; kingdom Fungi; phylum Ascomycota; class Eurotiomycetes; order Eurotiales; family Aspergillaceae; genus Penicillium; species Penicillium roqueforti. Next base: position 237,063 of record NW_024067572.1, read on the forward strand.
CATCGACCGAGCTTCCTACGACCCTGATGCCACAGAGCCATTCAAAAAGCCATGGGGCAAAGTCGACGGACCAGGTCGGTCCTACCAACTCACAGAACTGGAACGAAAAGTCGAGGACCTCCGAGGCCAAGAATCGAACTTCACAACAGACAATTCCGGTTTCGCCTTATACAAGTCACCCGCAAAGGAGACCGCATTCACCGACGATGCTGAAGTGCGAGCGGGTTACTACCCAGAAGTAGAAGACCTGCTGCGCAAGAAACTGCCCGGGGTGAAAAAAGTAGCGATCTTCGACCATACCATCCGGCGCCGGGTGCCGGGCTCGGCGCGTAGTCCTGTGCAGCTGGTGCACGTGGACCAAACGCCCAAAGCTGCCGAGGCGAGAGTACGTCGCCACCTGCCAGAGGATGAAGTAGAGGAGCTGTTGAAGGGTCGATACCAGATTATCAATGTCTGGCGTCCGATTGAAAATCCAGCTTCTGATTTCCCGTTGGCGCTGATCGATTGGAGAAGCATTGCTCCTTCTGATTTTGTCAAAGTTGATCTTCTTTATCCGAAGGAGTGGCAGGAGCATGGAGAGGTAGCGCCTGATTCTGAGTCATTTTTCTCTACGGATGGGTATGAGGTCAAGGGAGAGACTTATGCTATCGCTCCTAATCAGGAACATCGTTTCTTTTACGCCAAAGATATGACACCCGAGGAAGTCATGTTCATCAAGTGTTTCGATTCGAGAAGCCACACTATGACTGGGGGCAAGACGGATATTGCTCATGGGTCCGGACATACTGCATTTATTGACCCGCAGACTCCTGCTGGATCGCCCGGGAGGCAGAGCATTGAAGTTCGATGTCTAGTTTTCTACGAATAAGCCTTGGGGTTCTCATGTCACAATGGGTGATGCAGTCAATTCAAAAAAATATAATGTCTCTTATGTAGTTTCTACCCTGTATATCATATCATCCTCATTGTCGTGATTTATGTTCCGAAGTTGTCAATGAGTGGGGCTCGGCCGACAGTCACTCAGCTCCCAATGGCACTAGAATGCGCCTTTGATAAGTAGTAACATTAGAAATATACGTAAAAACTCCGTTAAACAGTTAAAAGATACGCAGATTACGAACTAACCCTGTCTTGGCAAGATTATGTGTACGACTTCATGTGAGTCACAGAACATCCCCTCTCTATCGTTTTTTGACTCTTCACATCCACTAGAAATTTTCGACATATGTAGCTCGCATCTATCGAAGTGATCTGCCAATTTATCAATTTACACCAAGTCCGCCCACGGAGCTGCCTAGATAGTGAGCCCTAACACTGATGGCCTCTTCTACCCTACAACACACTAACATCTACCGCAGGATTCAAAATGTCCTCTTCAACATCAGAACTACGAGACCAACCAGAATGCTGGACAAAGGGAGAATACGTAGTCTCAACCGACGTATCCCGAATCCCTATCAAAACTCTAAACACCTGGTACGCTGGCGAAGAGTTCTACTGGGCAAAGCCAATGCCGGAGTCCGCTTTGCGCGAAACATTGCAGAACTCCCTCTGCTTCGGGCTGTACCATGATCCAGACCAAACCTTAAGCCAGTCAGTCAAGACACCAGAGAACGACGCATTGGCAGACTCCACAATCGAATTCGTCGGCTTTGCCCGCTGCGTAACAGACTACACAACATTTCTCTTTTTGACGGATGTCTTTGTACTTACCTCGCTCCAGGGCCGAGGCCTGGGAACTTGGCTTGTAAGCTGTGTGCAGGAGGTTATCGAGACAATGCCCTATCTTCGGAGATCGCTGCTGCTTACTAGAGATTGGAAACGGTCGGTGCCGTTTTATGAGAAGGTTATGGATATGGAGCTTATGGTATGCAACCCTCCTGTTGATGGGAAGGATGCGGTGGGATTTGCTATTATGCAGCGGAAGTCTTGGGGGGCTCCTGGGGTTGGAGAGAAGCCCTAGGTATCTCAGCGGGGTTGAGAATGGGTTGCTTTGAAATTATTACATTATAAATAGAATTATTGTGGTTAGAGATATAGCTGATTGAAACTCTTTTCTTTCCATCACTTCATTGCTCATATGCCTCATGACCTAAATATTAATTCCATCCAGTATGCCGCCAAAATCCAACTCCTAGGCCCAAACCATGAAATTCAAATAGTCATCATCTCATCACATATTTAATCAAACCCATGCCCTCCAGTACCAGACCCTAACGTATCCCATGGAACAGAAGTAGGACCGATCCAATTTTGAGGATGCATCTGACCGAAACCGGAATGCATGGTGTGATCACTGGAGATCGATGCAATAGTTGGCACCGGCGATCCGGATTGCGAGTGTGGATGCGAGATGTTATAGCTGTCCTGCATTGTCATTCCCTGGGGGAGGTTTGACATTGAGAGGGGCATTTGGATGCTTGGTAGGAGGTGAGCGTGGGACTGGGATTGAATATTGGCTTGGTTTTGTTGGAGTTGGACTTGGGCTTGGACTTGAGCCTGGGCCTGGGCCTGGGCCTGGGCTTGGAGGTGGGATTGAGAGTGGGTAGGTGATTGCGGGTTGTATTTCGTTGAGGCAACATCGCTAGTTTGTATGTTAGTCACTAGTCCAGGGGAGAATCTAGGTAAGGGCGGGGTGTAACTTGGACATACATCATCTGTCGAATTATGGGAACAGCCTTGCTGCAGAAGACGCTGCGGACTGAGAGCGAGGCGAACATATCTAAGGCCCGATCGAGTATATCTTTGATCTCTTCGTACTCGGACTGGCCCTCGGGGATGAGCAGGATGACAGCCAATGTGACTGCAGCGTGGAACGCGTGGAAACTGCCTAGTCCGCTGGTATACCATTTGTAGGGCTTGAACGATTGTGTTTCGAGGAGAGTTTCAAAAATGGAAAGTGAAGCCTTGGCGGAAGCGATGCACTTAGCTCTTGTAGAGCAAGTTTCAGATGTAATCTCGCCTTGTAGGTAACGGCAGAGACTTGGGCGGAGGAGGAGAAGGAGAAGCTGATGGATCTGGCTGTATATGATGTGGTGGTTGGCTTGGTGGTGAATGGGTAGAGGATTGTTCGTATCGAGCGTATAGCGAACCTCGACCATTTCACGGACGGATATAATTTCCGCTTCGAGTTGAGAGGTTGTGAAGCGGGATGTATTTGGGTAGCTGAATATTGTTTCACAAATCTTCGAGGAGATTTTATATAATCGGAAATTCAACAGGAGGTAGGTCACCTGTGTTGGGCGGGGGAATGTTGAAGGTGCTGGTCTTTTTAGGTTTGGGCTGGTGAGCAGATCAACGTCGTCGATGTCTGCGGGCAGTTTTACGTCTTGCGTTAGAGCCTGCTGGTCGAGGCTCCCAAATGCTGTGTTTTGGATGGTATAGAGCATCATTAGTCCGGCCCAGACCCGTCGTCGCTCTTCTCGCTCGATTGGCCCGAGGGTAAAACGATCTGGGTCTAAATGGCAACCCATTGATATTGCAACATGATGTGTGAATCCTAGCATTGTCCAGATCGGTAGACCGCGGTGAATTCGGGCGTAATTTATAAGAACTAAAGCTTGTAATGAGTTGATCGAATGTCGGGACATCACACCATCGGCGGCGAGGCACCGCAACGCAGCAGATCGATATCGTGCTGACAGCACTTTGATATTTCGGCTGACCGTTCGCTCTCGCCCTAGATCTGACAGTAGAGGATGGTCATCATCGAGCGCGCTTATGGCGATAGCAAGAATGGCGAATAGCAAAGCCAGCCATGATGTAGACACACTGCCAGGATCATGACAGAAATGCTGATACTCGGCTTCGAACGTCAGATCGTGAAGAATATGGAAAACCTAATGTGTTATCAGCTAGCGTTCCCCCATTTCTTTCATATGACATACCGAGGAAAAGACCTGAAAATAAACATCCTTGAGGGTATCACAATACCGGCCAGGTGGCAGAATCGACAATAGCTCAGCACGGGATATACTTCCATTCCTCGCCAACGGGATCTGCAAATCATCGTCATCCTCCGCGAGATCCGAATCTAAATTCGGTAAACACTCCGCGGCGGGGCTATTCGCCACTAGAGACTCCCACTGCGAAGCTAGTGGCACATAGCGGACATGACCAGAAGGCGAAGTACGAAGTGTGCCAACATTATCCAACATGGGGCCGAGCGAGTCCCATGTCTCAGGCTCCGAGAAACTACCCGCTGCACTCGTCCCACCCAGTGGCGAGACTGCGCCACCAGTGGGCGTGCCAGCATGCGAGGTCATCTGCTTCTGGAGCAAGGCTTCTAGATTCCGAATTCGTGCTAGCAGTTCGTTCTGCACAGTGCTGTCACCGGGCGAGGACTGCTCAGTTGAGAGCCGCGGCTGGCCGAGGTAGATGCAGTCTTCAGCGCCTAGACCGCGCCGCACGCATGTTTGGCATGGCCGGCCGTCGCGCGAGCATCTGATCTTTCGTATTCGGCAGGCCTGACAGCTGATGGGGAGGCGCTTGCCTGTCAAACGGGATGAGGCCATAGATTGGGAAGTGAGGTCAAGGATGCGCTGGACTGAAGCAAGCGCAATCACCTCGTCGTCTGAGGGGATTGGAGAGAGTGTGAGATTATAGAGCGAAGAGGAGCTGCCTCTCAGGAAAATCGAACGGCCGGTTTCAAAAAGGGGTACTTCGCAATATATGTTGTGGGTATGGATCGATTGGTTGTCGTCTGTTCATGGGTCCATAAGAAAATAGGGAATGAGAACCCACAATGGATGAGCGGGGGATATTGATGTTGTCAGAGTTGAGATAAACAGCGGATTATCGCAGTCTTCTATACTTCAGCCCGATCCAATTTGTAATAGGAGGCAACCTTTTTTGGGGAAGCCACATGGGGATGCGTGTGAATATTAGCGGCATACTTATTTGCCCCTGTCTTGGAGATGTCGGCCGAGCAGAAAATAATAAATATAATTATTACCAAAAAGGTCTAGGGTTCGACAGCCCTGGAGGTGACAACATTCCTTTTACGGGGAGACCGATGTATGAAACCCTTCTATAAGGGTGGGAAGGGTCCACGATCAGAGAGTTCAGCGGATATGTACCTCCGATGCTACTAACAAAATACAGTATAGACCGTAACAGACCACCGGGACCGCTTAGTCCTAATAGGGCTTTGATACACCTATAAACCATGGTTTCGGGCCGACACCCATGTCGGCCCTTTGAGGAACACATTGCTTAGCACCGAAGAAAGTACGAAGATACTACGATGGAAGTGAAGTGTGTATGTTGTATGTGTACGATACCATCATACGTGGATCATAGGGATAACTCGTTCAGACCGAGATGTGCCGTTGCCACTAAACGGGGCTAAGCCACTCAGCCTGCCGATCATTTCCCCTTGCACTCGGCTTTTCGTAAAGATCGGCGCGAATATGGCCACGAGGGGTTAGTGTGGCTTTCCTCAGCCACATGCGCCATGACGACAATCCCTGTCTAGCGGTAGTGCGCCATACTTAGAACAACCCTGGAGGGACTCCATAAACGTGAAAATTCTGAACTTTTCAGCTCGGAGATATCAATGTCAGTTCTAGTGGTTCGTGTGAGCGTTGAATTGTTTATTTTTCCTTAATTTCTATAGGACCCACGGAGAGACTGGCTTCGTTGTGATTTTACCAAGAATCACTCCATTTTGCTGTTGCTTAGAATATTCGCCTGATATAAGATCATTTAATGGAACGCACTAGAATATTGTTATAGTAAAGAGCCCTTCCTGCGGCTCTCCAATTCCATATTCCCATTGTGCGAAGGATCGTCTGTGGGCTCGGACCCTCCCTCGTGTTCCTGTCTCTCGGGAATCCGATAACTTTAACGTTCAACTACTTTATACATAGTCACTTTGCAGTAAAAACTGCCGGCTTCCAGGTTGACTCCGGGGCAATCCGGTGAACTAGCTAGAAAAGAAAGAGCCAAAAAAAAACACTACATGGACACTTCAAAATAAAGAATGGAAGTCAAACCAAAAGTACGTGGCAAACAGTCCCGGATATCGGGAAGCATCTAGAAGAGCCAACTGTTGCAAATAATCACCCGTAGTTCCGGCTATTCCTCCGGATTGTGGGTTATGCAGCTTTGATCATCGGTAGAGATCATCCCGACGCGTGGCGATAGAGTTTCTGAGGCAATAATATGCTGTTTAGGCAGGATTCGACAACTATGTCGTAGGAATGTCAATATTATATTACCGGCTAGACCGACAATGACAGCATGTAATTCTGCATACTCATCATCGGTCGAACGGCGAATGGTAAACGGCGAATTACTTTGTAAGTCTGATCTGTTTTAGTTCCCCATGCGTCTGGTGGGGAACCCAAGGCTGAAACGGGGGCAAGACACGAGCTGCGTTCCACAAGTTCTTGCTTTGCTTTTTAATTTAAATACTTCAGCCCAACAATTGTTTCTGGGTAAATTACAAAAGCCACAAATTTAATATCCAGTCAGAAGAAAGGGGTTGGAATTCTGCTACTTGCAACAAAGTGAAGAATATTTGAATAAATGTGCACTTCTGGGATTACGGTTGAGATGGCATTTGTATAAGCGCCTGGATAATCTCCCCGAAGCCCTGCTAAGGCAGGGAGTTCAGACTGCCTTTGCTGTTTCATGCGTCGATACATGGCTAGATTCAATGTGCTGTGTCTCGCCAACCACACTAAGTGCACGCTTAGGTCCCTCGTCCTGAGCCACAACCCGGTCACCGAACGCAGCAGCCACTTCTTCGAGAGTCTTTTGCTTGGTTTCCCTGGACAAGGTTAGCCTCTTAAATTCTTTTGATCTCTTTCTCTTCGTCTCCGATGAAACAAGTTGAAGGGAAATATATTAGCGACTTACGGGAAGTAAAAGTAAGCGATCACCAAGAAGAATGCAGAGCAGACTACAAAGACGTAGTAGTAGTTCTCGTGGATATTGGCAAAAGCACTGGGTCCAGCTTCGGTGACTATTTTCGGATGAAGAGGTTAGCAATTGCATATATAGACTATCTTTCACAAGAATAGATTTCAGGCTTACTGCCAACATTAACGATAAAATGAGATGCGGCGGCAAGACCCATCACCTTGCTGCGGAGAGCAATAGGAAGAACCTCGGCGCCATACAGCCAAGTAGTACTGTTGAGCATGCCATCTAAGAAGAAGAAAAACCCCCACGTTAGATAATTTCTTGCAGCCATGGTCCGAGTCCTTACAATAGCAAACCACAAAGAGGTAAATTCCGAGAATCGCGAAACCCTTTCCGATGTGGTTGTCTGTATTCTGGAACTCTCTCTGCATCACCGCGGCGTAGATTTCGATCAGGACAATACCAGCCAATCCGGTGATCAGCATCCTGTAGACGGTTAGCAGCAGGCATGCGACATGATAACCCAGGGAATATACTTACTTCCGACGTCCCCATTGGTCGGTCATGTACATTGTAGTGACCGAATTGGACAAAAAGGCGATGGTACCGTAGACTGCAGCCAGAGCGAGGATCGTGTGTGACCCGATTCCAAGGCCCTTGTACAGAATAGCTGAGAGATATATTAACATCCCAATAATTCCCGCTTCGGCGCTCACACCCTGAACTCACTTTGATAATACTGAATGACATTGACACCTGTCAAACTCGTCATCGTCTGCACAGCGATAGAGCTAAACATCCAAGTTAGTTCCAGAAATCTCAAATGCAACCAAACAAGAAATAAACAAACTCACACAAGCACCCGATGTCTGAAAAGTTTAAAGATATCCCGCAAAGAAGTCATCTCCCTCTCCATCTCATACTCAATCTGCGCCTTCATAAGCCCAAACTCCTCCTCCATATCATGCAACACAATACCACGCCGAATGCGCGCAAACTCGCTACGCGCAAGGTCAATCTTCCCCTGGCGAATCAGCTGTCGCGGCGAGTTAGGCATGAAAGTCGAAAGACCAATGAACATGATAATTCCCCAAGGAATTTGGATTCCCAGAGGCAGCCGCCATTGTATGGGGCCGTAGGGAGCGTAGCTGCAGGCGTAGCCGACCCAGTTCGACATCATTGTTCCGAATGAGATGCCACAGCCGGAAATACCGCCGATCAGACCGCGGTATCTTGGATCCGATATTTCACTCAGGTAGATTGGGACTGTTGCAACCAGGCCACTTAGGGGGATGTTAATTTCGTTTATAGATCTGGTGAAGAGTATGGGTGGCTTACCCTACTGCGAACCCGGCTAGCACACGGCCGGCGAGGAACATGCCGATGTTGACGGAGGCGGTTTGGATGATGGTGCCGATTGTCACGATCACGCACATCATTTGCATGAAGCGGATTCGACCGAGTCGGTCGCCGATGAATGTTTGTGTTAGGGCGCCGACGGCTTCACCGGCGATGTACACGGCCACAACCTAAGATGGTCAGTCTCTGGGTCTGTTCCGTTGGGGTGGAGGTTAAATGGCTGGGTGAACATACAGCTCCTGTGACGCCATTTGATGGCTTTTGCATATAATCAATCCAGCTTTGGTGGGCAATCGCTAGTAAATCCTTAGTTTGAGTTGCAAAGCTAGAATTTGTGGATAATAACTCACTAGTTGTGGCAATACCAGTATCGAACCCCTATTCATTGAAGTCAACTTCGTGGTTGTACACGGTCCAAGACCAACTGATCTTGGAAGAAGAAATCAACTTACAAACAAGAACGTGCCTATAGCAGCAAAGAAAGCAATACCCAGCGAATACCACATCGCCATCTTGAATAATTCTAGATTCTCCGCAGGATCAGATAGGGAAGAGAAGAGAAGAGAAGAGAGTACGTGGATATCCAAGAACTAGAAACAAGAACTACCCCCGGTATATTACTTGATCTCTCACAGGAGCAAGCCGGGCTATATCCGATGGGCCGAGGATGCATTACACAGCAGACAGACAAGTGACAGACGACACATACGCCTATACTCGGAGGAGGGCCGAGGAAAACAATTTCTGGGGAAGCGGGGAAACTGGGGTAGGCCGTGGATACGAGGAGTCTCCACTACAAAGAACTTTTCAGGGCCATTGGCATGTTTTGAGCCGTTGAGTCTCGCAAGATTGGAAGATGGCTGGTTCGAGGCTCTCGTTTGGTCCCCCAGAATACGGGGTTGGTGTCCTCGGTGAAGATCTGCATCTTCATATCACATTCTCTCAGTTTCGGTATAACGACTCCCGGTCCGTATGAAATGGAGGATTCTTGAGAACCGGGTTCTTGGCAACCCCCTCGAGTCTCGCCCTTCGGTGTTTTCTCGCCTTGATTCTGCTAAGCTCGGATGGTATATTTTGCTTCCTTTGGGAATATACGTGGACTGAAATATGTCGCCCAGGAGGACCTTATCAAGTGTTCGGGGAGACCCTGATGATTGTGCAGAGTGTAGTCCATCAGTGACTAGTGGTTTCCGAATATCTCTTTGACAAACCGTCAGTAAGCTAACTAGAAAACTCGGGGGTAAATGAAGCGAGGCATGGGACTTTGATAAGTCTCACGAGATACTCCACGCATAAGAGTGGACCCATAAAGGGAGTCTTGGCAAGAATTGGGGGGATATACTTTGTAACCCACGCCGAGAACTCTACATGGGGAACATGGGGAATATTTGAGTGAACATCCAAGAGCACAATGAACAGCAACGCGTGGGGGATAAAGTGTATCACCGCTGATGAGGGTACTAGCAGCTCTACTGTGAAGCAAGAATAATTATTCAACAACTCATAATCCGGTAGTCATAGATGGTGATTTTGAATAGTTAAATTCCTATTTCATTTTTCCATTGCCAATGTCATATATGCTCCGCAAAAACAGCGAAGCACTTTGTGCAATGCAGAAAACCCAGAAGCCGAACAAGGAAACTGAACAATCTAGAAAACAAGGGCAGCACCCTTGGTCTTCTTGTCACCACTGTAAAAGAAAAAGGCATGTCAGCACTGTATAGCGAAACAGTCAAGCAATATGTAGATGTAACATACCCCAACTCGAAGTGCTTGCAGCGCTTCAGGGCGAGTTGCTTCTTGGCCTTGCAAGCAGTACACTCGAGACGCAGGACGACCTTCTTGGTGGTCTTGGCCTTCTTGTGGAAGACGGGCTTGGTCTGACCACCGTAACCACTCTGCTTCCGGTCGTAACGGCGCTTACCCTGGGCGAAGAGGGAGGCCTAAATCACAAAGGATGACATCATCAGCGATAGCTCACGACTACCATTCCGGTGTCGAGGGCACTAACCTTGCCAGCCTTGTACTGGGTGACCTTGTGCTGTTGGTGCTTGTGGCACTCCTTGGACTTGCAGTACGTCCGGCGGGTTTTGGGAATGTTGACCTGTGCGGAGAGATGTCATGAGCTTTTGTCTTTCTGGTCTGATTGTGCGAACAAGATCAATGTCAATGTGATTCGTGCCCCGAAGTCCGATTCGAAATTAGTGCGGTCGCAAAGAGATAGGTCGTGTTGTCCAGTTTGTAGTTTTCAAGGAGTAGAAAGTGCGGTTGAATAAAGGATGGCGGGGTGCACCCATTGTGATCTGCTTCCTGAGTCCTGAATTTCATCACCCAGTGTTGTTCTTGCAGGTTTCGCCGCCAATTTCCTCTTCGATGCCAACTTTTACATTGCATCCTGCAGTGAATCCGGTGAAAAACAGACGGTTGGGTAGTTCATAATGTGGTGATTCACGACGGTCGGCGAAGGAATTGACGATTTCGAGGTTGGCCGCACAGTAGACATCACACATTCTCTCCACGACTCGAGCAACTTCGAATGGCCGGGGCTTGCGGAACACTTGACATATCTCGTAGGGTGTATCCTTACCATTTTGACTGACTTGGCCGGATAGCTGGGTGGTGGTCGTTGGATTGTCGCTTGTCGGAGGAGAGCAAGTGCGATTGTTGGGTTGTGGGATTTCACTCGCTTAGGCCCTATCGGGTAGGCGCTAACCCTTTTAGGAGTCGCCAAGAAGAGTATGCTGAGTCATTTATAATGTTGATGCCTGAGGCTTTACTGATCTCACTGATCTCAAACGTGTTTTGGAGTTTGGAGTTGATTCTCAGCACACATCTTGTATTCTGCTATACAAACCCTTCTCCAAGTACAATACTATCCCCTAGTCCATACCAACTCCTGCCTTTGATCAATTCCAACCCCTTCTCATGACCTATCACCCATTGCCCTTGAGACGGGTCCCCCAATCTCCTCCACATATTTGAGCGGAGTTCATGATTGAGATCCTCGATCCTATCAATAAGTTGAAACTTTTTCTTCTCAAATTCTTCTGGGGAATCCGGCTTTATTTCTTTGGGGCCACCAGGCGCAATAAAGCGCGCAATAGTGATATGCGCAGAAGGTACGGTATATCTAGCCGCGATTGGACAACCAGATTCAGTCACGATGTTGTAAAGATCGCTTCGCAGATGATGATATGTGAATTGATCATGTTTCCCACTATAATCACTGATATCTTCCTCGCCAGCCGCGGGAACAAAGCTCAAAGCAATAGCAGAAGTATCGTAGCTGATTACTGGCTTGACCAACCGGGCACGGTGGGTGAGAGTGTAGTTTGCCAGCTCTGCTACGACCCCGCTCATCTTGAGAGAAGAAGTAATCTCATCAATTTCAGGTCCCCTGAGTGCAGACCTGATCTCGAGCGTGGTCATGTGCAGATGATGCGGGGGTACAAGCCAGAGACCTGTGTTGTAGAATCACAGTTAGAACAGTCTCTTTGTATTTTCCATGGGTTATGCATCGCACACACCAGGTCCAATCAAGGTACCAATCTCCTGCTGGATCTTGTAGACCAAATCCCGAATATGCTGTGGCGGGCGTGCCCAAAAGGCAAGGTTGTGTCTCGGGTCAACGTAGTCTGTCAACCCCTTCTCTGCCTCGAGCACTTTGGACAGGATATCATCCTCGTTCCATTCACAGAATCCTTTCTGGCAAATTTGGCTTCTGAAAAGGGCATTTCTATTGCTTCTATGGACCTCATAGGCAAGTTGCAATCGTTTCTGGGTGGGACTCTCAGCATTTGGCTGTTGAGAATTAAAGACTTAAGCTTACCGGGTCATTCTCAGAAACAGTGATCAATTGCTGGAATTGATTCTCCGCTTTCGCAATTTGCCCGGGTTCATTGGCCATTTTTTGGGGGTTGGACTCCGGTTGACTAGTGAATCGTGATTCTAGCCTGTTTCAGCGGGGTAGTTGGGGTAAAACTGCATGCACATAAGAAGTGGAAATCTATACTATCGACTTTCTGGCTATCAAGGGGTAATAATAGACGGTGAAAAGGATTATAGTTCGCGAATCAATCGCTAGTCAGTAAATATATTTTTCTTTTCATTATATATTTCTGAACTCTGAAGCTCAACTCATCTTCGAAAACGGTGTCCGAATCAAAAAAAACATAGTAAGATATCTCATCGTTCTCAAAATATCCTAGTTATGTTCTCTACATCAAATCGTATAACTACATAGTTACATTGTCGCAAGCCAAAGTGAGGCTCCGACGCAATCAGGCAATAAGGCCACAGGCCCCCACCAAAACCCCGCCGGGCTCACATCTCCTCTCTAAACACTCATTGACAAGAGCTGTACCTCCAACTACATTGCAGCCGACATATACCTTGCTCCATTACTACTATCCAAACCACCGAAAAAAGCCACCGACGCTTCAATATGTTGATCAAGTGCGTTTCTCAGCTCCAGCATGTCCATACCATTGCATCATCGAATGACCCCAAAATGTGAAAGGCCACTCACCCCTAGACTTGCATGCTGACATTTCGCGTCCAAACAGGGTCCGAACTCTCACTGGCAAGGAGATCGAGCTCGATATCGAGCCTGACTACAAGGTAAACCACCCGCCTTGAGGCATTTCCGGCTCCTCCCCGCACGGAACCACTCTAGCGTTCTACCGAATCAACACCCACAAACCCCGCTGCATCAACGCCCTCTGAATGCGCCTATACTGATACGGACGGTTCTATTCAGGTCTCCCGGATAAAGGAGCGTGTTGAGGAGAAGGAGGGAATTCCTCCGGTCCAGCAACGACTCATCTTCGGCGGCAAGCAGATGTAAGAAACCACTCACTCAGTTATTTCCCCCTACTCGAACAAACCCAAGCTGACAACTTTTCATTAATAGGGCGGACGACAAGACAGCCTCAGAATATAACCTCGAAGGTGGCGCCACGCTCCACCTCGTGCTCGCTCTGCGTGGAGGATGCGCTGCGATGTTGGTGTAACATCTTTTTGTCATTTTTAGATACCACATTTCTGCAGCAATGTTAATCAGTTGAGGAACTAGTGCTTTTCCATCCCGCATCCCATTTTGCGAGGATTCGAACTGCAGGGACCGCGGCGGAGCAATGGGATTTGAGCTTAAATGGAAAGGTAGTTGCATACTGGGTGTTCTGGGTTGAATGATTTTCATTTATTAATGTCCTCTTTTTTTTCCTCAAGGACCTAAGCTCCTTTCATGGACTGGCTTGGTTTTGCTATACCCATCTTGACACTACTTCCGGGCTTTGTAGATCTACTTCAGTATATTCGCGCTATGCGGCGGGATAAAGACATCAGTACCGCTTACTATGTTTTGAAATGAAGCCCTGAAAGATGTTGTAAAATAGCCTAGCTGACTGAGTTCTGAACACAATAGGTGCGACCAGCAGCCTTGGTTGCACTCTCCGAAATAGCTCAACTTGAGAAAGTCGAAGGATTTCCAGTCTTTTGTACGCCTAAGTCATTCGCATTGTTGAAGAGAGGGATATAGCTTGTAGCATTGGAAAATCAGGGCCCATATCAACCTGATAAACAGAGCCGGAGTTGTGAATAAGAATGTAATTTTAGTTAATACCTTTTATAAAAAATTACCACCGAGTGAATCGCAAGTGGGGTGAATCCCACCCCGGGTATCAGAACGAGCCTAGACTACCTATGTCCCACATAGGTATATACGTAGAGGGCCTCCTTTCGGAGAGCATATGAGCATATGAATCAAAGTGATCCAAATATCACGATAAATGTCGTCGCTTTGCCGGCATGAAAATGCTCGGCGCCGGGCGCCGACGAATAACGCCCGGGCGGGAAAGAGGAGGCCCGGAGGAAGGTGGGCGGGAGGAGGGGAGAGAAGAGGTGTGAGAGGCGGGAAGAGATGAAGATGAAGAAGAATAAGAAGAAGAGGGTGTCTCGGCACCACGAAGGGGGGAGGTCGGACGGCCCTTCAGCTTAGGCATGGGCTCAGTGGCCACAGCTGGCGACTTCTTTACGCTAGACGAATCGCCATTGGATGCACCACGGGGTGAGGCGGTGGAGGCGGTGGAAGTCAGTGCGCGTAGTCGCGCCTCATTCTTGCCGAGCATGGGGTGCTGAAGTGAGGGTGGAAGCATGCCGGGCCGCCGGCTGATTCGTGGGGGAAGAGGTTGCGCCTTTGATATCGGCTGTGGTGCCGGCTGCTCGGCGGGGCGGCGGTGTTCTTCGACCAGACCGATCGGTGCACGCTTAACTTGCGACGCACGGTTGTTGAGGGACTTGGTAGGCATCGTCAGCGCAGTGTTGCGTTTCTGCGGCTGGAAGATACTAGGCTTCTTTTCAACACCACCGCCTATCCTGCGATCATATGGAGCATGACGCTGTCGCACAGACGGTCGGGATCCGGCCATGCGCAAGCCCTTGCTCTCGGGTATGAGTTTGGGGGTGAGGAGTGCACGCTTTGCACTGATGCCGTCAATCGCCATCTTCATTCTCTCCGCATCGGCATCAAGAGAACGTTGGACTTGGTCGCGGAGATCACAGTAAACCCCATACCAGTTGTTGGTACTATCCGGGAGGTGGTACTTTTCCCACTCAGGAATGTCCCGTTTAATGAGCTCAAGCCACAGTTCTTCGTCTTCTTCGGCGAGGTGGGGGGATGCGAGCTCCATAACATGCTACAGATTTAGAAAGAATGATATTAGAAGATGAGCTTGAAACTGAAAATGAAGCGCGGGTGAAAGAATAGTTAGACAGTGAGGTCTAGTAGACGTACCAGCTTTTCGGGGTTATGGATATTAAGCAAAATAGGACGGGCGAGTGAGTATGGCATGGCCCCCAGATTATCCAGGTCTGAAGATCACGCATTTAGTCCGGAGTCTTGCAAAATGAGAGAGCTCGGTTCATCTATACCTTTGATGAAGCGGATAGCCGTGGCTGTAGCCAGGTGAAGCAGTGATGGGGCTGGCATTTTGCTTATGACGGCAATGGTTCAAGCCGAATTGGGTACCATAAGATATGCGACATGAGGTGAAAGCAAGTACTAGATATAACAGAGTATACGAGGCGCAGTCGCATTCAAAAGAATAAAGGACAGACCAAAAGATGCCAGATGCGACGCGATTCTTGTGGTTGTCGATGGTAGGAGTCTCGGCTTTAAATAAAAGGATGATCACGCGGTCGACGCTGATTGGCTGCGTCGATTCGTTGCTTCATTTGATATTCTTTGTTCTAATGTTTCCAAGCCACAGCTACGGACTCTACTGATTGAATATTCGTAAGATCTGATGTCTGCTCAAGTGAGAATTGATGGCCTGCATCATCAAGATGCCTACTCGAGGAATTCAGGCTTCATTTTGTCGTTACTCGTGAATCAACCACAACGACGACGCTATCTCTTGTGAATCTCAAAATCAACCTCGTTGCCCCTAGGATTATGCAATCGGCACACATATACTCCGTAGCAACCCTGGAAGTAATGTCAGATGCTTTAGTTTATAGTACAGACGAAACCTTCATTTATCCATTTATACGACATCTCCAGATTCACAAAGTATTGGGAGGTCGCTGAAATGCCGACCATAAGCTCTTTTCCCTTTCGAAGCAGCTTTTTATATTCCAGCGGCTTCTTGCATTCATTCTGTAGTGTCTCGGATCCATTGTCTTCGGAACTTGTCGTTGTAAGCACGTGATGTCCAGCAAACAATGCAATCATCATCTTGATAGCATCATCGAGGGGCATTTCAAAGAACTTTGAGAAATCGAAAATCAGCTCACCATATCACTAAATTCTGCCTCAGATACGACTCACAGGTACGTCTATTATGGTATCTGTTTCTGCCGTGATGCTCGTCTATATACACAGTGCCTCGAACAATGGTACCAGCAACGCTAGTCGTACTGCTATCATTCGAGCATTCCAATAGCGTCGATTAGAACATACCCTTCTCGTCATATGGCGCCTCTTTTGGCAATATCATACAAGGCCTGGACTCGAAACCTCGGATACGTCTGACCCTTCACACAGATAATCACAATGGCACCCCGTTCGCAGCTCGAGATCACCACTTCCTCCGTGACCCGCTTGGTCAAGGAGGAAGCTTCTTATCACAAGGAGCTTCAGCAGCAGGCTGAACGTATCAAGAAGCTGGAGGCTGATACCACTGGTGGCGACGAGAACCGCGAGTATACCCTGAAACAAGAGGTATGTGCCTTGTACATGAGCTTTGCTTCCACCATATCATCTTGCCTCTAATGCTGACATGAACGATAGCACATGTCTCTTGAAGAGACCAAGAAGGTTCTGCCCACATTGAAGGAGAAGATTGTGCAGACCGTTGCGAACCTGGAAGCTTTGATTGTGAGTACTACCTATCTGTATTCTTGGATTCTATTAACCAAATTTGATAGATCGAGGAGGGCAAAAAGGGATCGGACAGCAACGTTGAGCAAATCACCGCTGCCAAAGAAGCCATTGCTCAAGCCAAGACCGCACAGCGCGTGATTTCGTGAAAGACATGTCAATTACATCAGAGCAAAAAAAAAATACCCATAAGGTGGAATGATTCCATAGTATCATTCAATAAATTGAAGCCATGCCCAACGCCGGACCAAAGACCAGAACTCCTTGCTAGTGCTAGTAATGTACATGCCGAAATGCATCTTCAGGTAGTATCCATCTTCCCGCTGAAATCGTCGGGGAGTTCCTCTCCTTCCTCGAGCTCGGATAATTCGCCATCACTAACCGCAGAAATTTCACCCTCATCAAGCATATTGGTATCCTCCCGTGCCCCATCGCCCTGAGCAGTTGTGACTTGCCGCAAAGGTGACGCAGCACCGGCAGCCCCGGGCTTCTGAACCTGCAGACCAGATGGCCGACCGGCATCGTCTTGGCCGTGTTGAGAGGGGGTCATGGCATCGTTTTCAGGTCCAGGAGGAGTGTTTCCACTGCTAGCCTTGCCCTTGGATGTGACATCTCCCTCGTCGCCGTCTTCGCCCTCCTGCATGCCTTCCCGGCGCTCGACTTCCTCTTTCTCATCGCGGATCAGGCGACGAAGTTGCATCCCCTCGTCCACAATACGACCGAACTGCTCACGGCGCTCAGCCCAGGTCATCGCGTAATCCTTGCTTTCCTTCTCGAGATCTGCAATCTCCAGCCGTAATTTCTGAAGGTTCGCCGACTGGTCTTCGCGCGGCTTGAGTAGGCGGTTGCTCGTGATTTTGTCCGTCAATTCGTCATAGGTCTTTCGCAAGGAGAGAAGTCGCTGTGCCTCTTCAAGCTGAGTTCGTAGATCGGCCGTGCTTTCTCGTACAGACTGCATTGTCGACAGAATCTGAACTCGCTCGGTAGCATATCGCTGTCGTTCTTGCTCGTTGCTGGTAAGAAGAAATTGCACGCGGGCAATGCTGCCCTCAAAGGTGGCAAAGTCGAGTGCGACATCCTCGCGAAAGTGGTGCCATTCTTCGAGTCTTTTCTGTTTCTCGGCTTCTGTTGCGGTCGCATCGGAATCGGCGTCGGTCTCTTCGGGGGGAGGGGTGAGAGGGAGCGAGGATCGCGAGACAATGAGGGAATCGGGGTTCAATAGTCGTTTTGAGATTCGCTTGAATGGCTTTTCTTCGACGTTGAGGAGACGCGACTTGTGGAGCGCATCTGTAAAAGCTGGGCCGTTAACGTTGACCTGGGAGAACAGAGCTGGAGTGGACTCGACCTTCTTCTGGCTGGCCTAGCAGCCCGTATGAAGCCATTTTGTGTATCTGAATATGAAATTCGATCTCAGAGTTTAATAAAGCAGGATATATGTATTGAAAGGGTGCACGGCTTCAAGCTGATCGAAGCGGGGAGGGATATGAAAAGTGAAGCCGAGCGGTCTGGCACTTAAACTCCGCCTTAACCTTATTGACTCCAGTTAATAGCCATGATTCAACCAGTTGTGCTGCATAACAGGAGTAATCGACTTTCTTTTACATATTACTCATAGCCCCCGAGCTTCTTGGCTAGAGACCATCTCAAACCTACCCAGAATCGCTCGCGTGCTTACTTGAGGATCACAGCTGTACTCCGCAATCCCAAGCTGTTTGCAAGCACGACCTGGTGAAGCCACAACCAGAGACTCGATGAACTTTGCCGCGCAAGAATCTGTGACTGCTGTCCTAGCTACTGATATCTTTCTGTCCTCTGTACGTGTCTCAGGTTCATCGCTATGACGGAGATGTATTCCGGCCTCCATGTGGGCCAGCGGTTTTGCTCTCTAGAAGAGTTCAAAACAGTGGTACGGAGCATATCAGTGAGACAACACTGGGAGCTTCGTGTGGTCCGTAGCAACAAGAAGAGCGTGGTTATCGGATGTCGATCATCGGCAAATTGCTTCTTTCGTGTCGTCTGTCGCTCGAACAAAAATGCGACCTACATCACTAGTCTTCAAGACAGCCATAGTTGCCGTCGGAGTGAAAATTCCCCTGAGGACACGCCAGCTCGCTCTGAAGCTTCTCATGTGCGATTTCTGCTGAGTGAGATCCCGAAGCTTTTCGATATGAAGTCGAAAATACGAGCCCAGGACGTTGTGGATGCTGTAAAACGTTACCATGGGTATGACATATCTCTGCGCCAGGCACAGCGAGCGCTTACCAAACTTCAACCACGACATGCTGAGGGCCAGGATGAACATGAGCTGAATATCGAGATGAGTACGGAGGAACGACAGTCGCCCGAGCAATCCCCCGAGTCGCAAGGGGAAGGGGTACACGCATATGGAGACATATCTGAGAATCACTGGCTTTCCGAGCATATCGCATCATCATCAATTGATGATGATAACGTGTCCCCAATCAAGACCCCCAAAAACCACGTACTTGCTCCACCATCTAGTTCCCAAGCCCTGCCATCTCCACCCCAGGTGCCACACGTACATATTCCCACATCAAACCAACCCTCTTTTAATCACAGCCAACATCCAATGTCTATACAAACAGGGGCACAATGTCAGACCGCTGCCTCTTTACCAGTAGGAATGGCTGGGCGTCCGAAAGACTACCCTGAGCGCAGTGATCATGATGCCGCCCCCCAGATGGTTCTTACCAATTTCAAGATTGAATTCACCTGCACAACCTGCGGGTCACTGAATCAGAGCTTCTTCCCAAACCAGGGCAATGTCACCGGTGCCAGCTATATGGTCCATCATGCTGTACCGAGTCCTGGCATTATCCCAAGACACGGGTCTACTCAAAATGGTGTTGGTGGCAGTAGCAATGCAGTCGGCGAAATCCCTGCTTACGAGGTTAATGCTTCCAACACATCTACCATTCAGAATGCCTGGTCTAGTGATGGCCTAGGGGTTCAAATTGGATCGGCACATACCTAAAATATCATGTTAAGAGGATGACATCGGCCACCGTGTTGCTGATATTGGTATTCATTCTTGCACGCTACAACCTGAGCCAACACGAGAACTAGCTGACTTTACTCAATGTATGGTATTTGATGCCTTGGCCGTTCCGGTCTCAGAATTTCTACACGTTCTATGAGACGTCAATATTAGAAGTTTGGATGCTTAATCCAGGACACGATGGCAAAATCTAACTTAACTCTGAAGAGGGTTAGTTTGATGAGTCTTTTCTGGGATCTCTGTTTTGATTTTGACCCTGAGATCTCTATATTGGTTCCTCTTATGCCGAGGAAGTAATATCCGAGAATGACCTGGGGCTGGACGATATCATCAGGGCTAATATTGTTATGAAGTCAACGAGCTACGCCGTTTAATCTTGTTTTGATACCACCTTTATTGAGGGGCGAATCCTATCTGCTTAGTTCTGAGACCATCGGCTAATTGCATTCTGAGTACGTTCCCTAGAACAAAGTTTCTTCCCCCATGCAGAGCTGGACGACCTTGCGCAAACCCGCTCTCCCCAATTGGTAAAAACGAGTAGACCATGGTGAAATTTTGAACTACTTAGATAAATTTGTGGCGATGTTGATAGAGGAAGAGAGCTAGGCTATAGAAGCTATATCAAAGCCCAACGGCTTGCCTTCGTCAAAAATGCCCTCGGTTATGGACTCGCAAAGAGTTCAGCATAGGCGGCGGTGTGACGTCGCTAAAGGTACATATGCGTCTTTCAAATAATAATAATAGTAGCCCAATTGGTCAAAGTGACCACACAATAAGCGATCAAGCAGAAAAATAGTGGCGACACTTACTGCGGAGAAATATCCGGAGATAAAGGCCTAAATTCCTAGATTCGGTAACTAGTTAGTCAGCCATCGGAGGTCCGATCGGATATCCGACCCCACGGATCCACAACAGACTCTGCTCTTCGTCAACCGCACCGACAAAATGTTACGGAATTGAGCCAACAGTGTCTGGATCGCCATTCATCGGGGCGATATTGGGCTACAATGAAAACCAGGCACACAGATACTCACTTGCATCGGACGTGGATCCGATATGACATCTGCCAGCGGCGCTCAAGCTCCAATCGCTCAGTTGCCGATGGATCGAAAGGCACTAAAATCCTGCCAGGGAAAAACTTTTCTTATCAATTGAATGACTCTTATATGAACAGACTTGCCGTGGGATTATTAGCTTATTTCTTTAAATAACATTAGGACCCTCCTCATTCCATACAATTGTGCTTCGGATAGTATAACGCCAAGCCCCTACCAACCTTAATATACTCCGTGTGCAATATCTTCTACACTTCAAGCTCCATGGCCTTTTACGGAACATCTCAGATAATCTAAGGGAAATTACCTCTTTGAGCAAGCTTGGCACCGCTACATCTGCAGCCATGAATCGACAACGAGAGGCCGAAAAGGCCCTTCACGACCAAACAAATATTCTCCCCTTCGCGCAACTCATGGTTGTCTTCACGGGCCTTGCAATTTCCTTGCTGATCTGTATGGTGGATCAGAATGGCATCAGTGTTACACTACCAACGATCTCACGCGAGCTGGGTGCCCAAAACACCATTTCCTGGGCTGGAACTTCGTCGCTAATTGCAAACACCGTGTTCACCGTGCTGTACGGCCGACTATCAGATATCTTTGGCCGGAAAGTCATGTACATCTCCGCATTGGTCTTGCTGTGTATTGCAGACCTGCTCTGTGGCTTGTCTCAGAACCCGGCTATGTTCTATGTCTTCCGAGGCCTGGCTGGTGTCGCTGGTGGTGGTGTTACCTCTCTGACAATGATTATTGTCTCCGATATCGTGACCCTAGAAAAGCGAGGCAAATACCAGGGTATTCTAGGTGCATCTCTGGGTCTTGGTAATATCATTGGGCCGTTTCTGGGTGCTGCATTCATCATGCGTTCAACGTGGCGCGGTTTCTTCTGGTTGATTTCTCCATTGGCTGCTTGCTCTGCAGTCGTTGGATACTTCCTCATTCCGAATAATGCACGCAAAGATAACTTCCGTGAGAATATTGGGCGCATCGACTGGTTCGGACTGCTCGCATCGTCCATTGGTATCATTTTTCTCTTGATTCCTATCTCGGGTGGTGGATCCTATTTCCCCTGGGATTCACCGATGGTCATTAGTATGCTTGTCATTGGAGGTTGTGCAATCGTTGCATTTTTGCTTATTGAATGGAAAGTGGCAACACTTCCGATGCTACCAGGTATGTTTTGATCCCCCCATAGTAGTAAAAGGACATCCAGTTGACATAAAACAGTGGTCTTCTTCAAAAATAAGGTCATCTCTGCAATATTTTTGCAGAGCTTTCTGTATGGTGCAGTCTACCAGTCAAGTCTTTACTATCTGCCATTGTACTACCAGAATGCCCGTGGCTGGTCGCCAATTGCCTCTGCGGCCATGACATGTCCCATGGTTGCGGCCCAGTCAACTTTCTCAATTGCATCCGGGCTATACATCACACGAGTAAAGCGCTATGGTGAAATTATTTGGATTGGATTTGGCTTGTGGACTTTGTACGTTGATCGATGCCTAAATGCTCTTACTTTGGTCCCATACTGACGATATCATTTTCATAGGGGGTCGGGCCTCATGTTATTATTCGGTACCCACACCCATCCGGCTGTTATTGCAGTCATTGTGGCAGTTATGGGCGCCGGAATTGGCTTCACATTCCAGCCCACTCTCGTGGCCCTGCAAGCCCATTGCACTAAATCCCAAAGAGCAGTTGTGATTGCGAACCGTAACTTCTTCCGCTGCATTGGTGGTTCATGTGGCCTCGCCATCTCTGCAGCAATTCTCCAGGCTGCTCTTCGCTCTAATCTACCAACCAAATTCGCGTACTTGGCAGAGTCTTCGTACTCACTTCCTTCAAAAGCGAACATCAGTGCAACTGAGTGGGCTTCAATTCTGCTTTCTTACAGCAAGGCTTCCCACGCAGTATTCATTCTGCAAGTCCCCGTCATCGGTGTATGTTTCCTGGCATGTATTTTCGTGCGTGACAGAGGTCTGGAACGACCGAAAGAGCCGGAAGAGCTTGAGGAGGAAAAGCGAAAAGCCCAAGAGAGAGATGCCGAGGCGGTTACTTCTGAATATCCCGAGGAGTGTCTTGAGACATACCACCAGGTCGAGAAGCGCCATTCTGCGTCAACATTCGCCGAATCATCCATGCCGCCTTCCCGGGCGGAACCTAATACTGAGGGATATGGGGAGAAGGAGCAGCATTGAGGCATGTACTAAAGCATATAGGGATCTAATAACTCTTTGATTTGGCTAGATCTGGATTTCCTTGGGTGGCGTGTGATACCAAAAAGCAAAAATTTTGTATAGTTTACGATATATTAATATAATACGAGCATCAATTGGCGCTTATGATTGTCCGAGCTACGGAGTCTTGATGTCAATATTGCTATCTGGTAAACTGGAAGTTGTAAGATGTGCTTCTGATTGCTTCAACCCTTCGAAATATCTCTTTTATCACAAGTAGTAAAACCGCAGAAAACAAAGAAGCAAAAAGTTCGGGTGTTTATCCTAGACGCCTCGTAAACTATAGGCTAGCCTTGATACTAGGAGACGTCTTGTCTTGGCATTCCGATCCAACGACATCTCCGATCTCTTTCAATCTCAATCGCACCTACAATGGCGCTTCACCGGCATCTTCATGTTCCAAATTAAAGCTGATATTTTCCAGCAAATCCGATATGTATGCGCCCGGGCAGAGCTCCGAGTCATCAAGGCAGACAAGTCCCGTATCGCGAGATCATAACCCGCGGAAACGCGGGAGGACGGCATGCACTCGCTGCAAGACACGGAAGCAGAAGGTGAGTTCCAATCGGTAAGATGACTACAAGTATCTCGACTAACGGCTTGTAGTGCGACAACGAATATCCGACTTGTTCGAACTGCTTGAAGGCGGGTGTCCCGTGCGACAAGTCCAGCGTCCGAGAGGACAAAGACCGTCAGAATGAGTAAGGTCCAAGTATATGTAGTAGCCGGGAAAGAACTAATTTGGATACCAGTTACACACGTGGCTTAGAGGAGCGTGTACTGTTTCTTGAGCGTAAACTTGTGGAGTCGAATCGATCATCAGACGGGAATACCGCTACATATACGGCGTCTTCGCTGTTCTCTCCACAAGGTGGTAACACAACGCCACACACAGCTACCTCTGGATTTGACAATAACCCCGTTGGAGAAATCGTGGGCCTTCTTGCCCTGAGCGGCTCTGAGGCCCCTGCATACGTAGGATCCAGTTCTGGTCTTTCACTCGCTGCCGATCTGGGAGAGATGGTCCAAACGAGTGTATGGAACCAATTCATCTCAAGAATGCAACATAAAACTACCGCCGCCAGTAGCTCTCGAAGTAAGGCTGGCCAAGCACACGGGCCCTCGGAGCAGCCCAGCGCCACTCAAATTCGAGATCGGACAACGAGAATGGAAGATCTCTTGCCGGCGAATGTTGAACCTCCAACTGATGAGATGGGGGCAAGAATACTCGAAACATATTTCACCCGACTTCATTCTCGATATCCATTTCTTAATAGGAAACATGTATGGCAGATTCATGGAGATCGATGGCGATTAGCGAAGATCAAACGTGAGGACCTTACTCGGTCTGATCGATTTGCTATTTTCAAACTCAACTTGGTCTATGCAATCGGCGCAACAATGCTTCGGCTGAGTGAGAAATATGCGTACACGACTCCCGAGGTAATCATATTCATTAAGCGTTAAGACTGGCCGACACTTACAAGTTTTAGCGATTCTATACTGCCGCCTTGCAGCATGTTCCCACGATGTGTGAAGCACGATCGATTGATAATATCGAGGCCATGGTTCTTCTTGTCGTGTACCACCTCCGAACTGCGTCCAGTCATGGAATGTGGTACATGATTGGACTTGCTATGCGTACTGCTATCGATCTAGGTCTCCACCGAAAGGCAAATGAAAGCAATCTGGATCCATTTACCACTCAGATGCGACGAAGGCTATTTTGGACTGTATACTATTTAGAGCGAGTGGTATCAATGTCTCTCGGTCGCCCGTTCAGTATATCCGATCGTCACATTGATCTTGACCTCCCACTAGAAGTGGACGACGACATTGAAGACCCCACACTACTCACAGCACCCCTAGATCCAAACAAGACCACAACTTTGACATTCGCAATTTACCTCTTCAAACTCCGTCGCATCGACTCCCGCATTCAACATAAAATCTACCGCGCAGACCGCCCCCTATCTTCTCTCCGACCAAAAATGGACCCTCTATACATCGAATTGGAACAATGGAAAGAATCCGCCCTATTACGATTCAGCGGTCCAGATCTCGACTACCCAATGCTGCACTTCAACCGAGCAGTCCGACTACTAATCCAGCCATTCCTCCCCCTCCTCCCAATCACGGACCCATACTACCAAATCTGCATCCTGGCAGCAGGAAACATATGTCAATCCCACAAACGCCTCCACCAAACCCTGGAGTATGGCCACTCCTTCCTAGCCGTGCAAACAGTCTTCATGGCCGGAATCACCCTCCTCTACGCGCTATGGACACACACAGACCAAGTCTGGTCCGTCCGCATGAGCAACGACATCCGCGCTTGCTCAACAGTCCTCTTTGTAATGGGCGAGCGCGCGGCATGGGTCAAGAAATACCGCGACGCCTTCGAGCTGCTTGTCAATGCCGCCATGGAGAAATTGCAGGGCAATGAGACTGCCCGCAATGCCGGAATGGCGGAGCTGATGACGGCCCAGTATGGGATTAATTGGAATTCTACTACTGCTCCCGGCATGTCGGGTAGTGATAAGTTCCCCCCGGTCAACCCGACGGGGCTGGCTCCAGATACTGCGGGTGCTACGCCCCAGCCGCAGGGTTGTCCGGCTGATGATTCCGAGCACGCGGTTAGGATGGCGTTGCAGCTGGCGCCATGGATTGATCAAGATGAGAGTGATCCTCTGTGGGTGCCGGACTTTGAGACTTTGGAGAATCTTTCTGGGACTTTTTGGAGTCATGGTGATACGAGACTCTTTGACTCTATGTGATGTCTTTCTGGACCGTTCATTGTGCAACTTTCCTATTCCTTCTATTATGCCCATGCGAGGGATGGAATATGATACCCTATATTATGATATAATAGGACAGATCGCATTTTCTAAGATCTGCCCATCATGGCGTGGGGGCTTTTCCATGCTTGTTTCGTGGGACTTATCGAATAATAAGAGTTGGCAAAATGCCAGCCCCTACCCCAATTCACCGATGAGGAAATTGAGCCAGTAATTTGAAAATACATTCGACGACCGACTCCTAAGCTCATTTCTATGCTTGTTTGGTGTCTGGTGGTGTTTTGCGAAGTAGTCGACCAGCATCAGTCAGTCTGGTTTATGGCCCATATTGCATGTTTTTGTAGAGGAATTTACGTTCATGATGTGTTCAAGGCGGTATATCTGTGAACCAACCTGCAAGATCAGGCAAATCAAGTCTCCCAAGGAATCCAAACTCTTCCTGTCCCAAACTTATCTCATCCCAAGATGTAAAAGGATTGAATTCCATGTTATTGGGTTCGTGACGGAGATTGTGTTCGTCTGATATCGGCTCAGTAGGCTGCGATGACAAATCAAGTGGGTTCAGTTGTTCAATGGCATCGACTCTCCTGCTAGTCGCATAAAAGAGGCCACTGAAGAGTTCCCATAGTATTGCTGCTCCTGTGGAGAGTCTGTGCCTGGGTCGTCTTCTGCGACAGATATTGCACCCATGGCGGTGACATTACCGTGGGAGTTGAGAGACGGCGAAGCATATATGCTGCCTGCTCGTGGGTGGGCAGATTCAGGAGACAGATGTGAATGTGCCGCATGTGGGGATCTATAGCGCTCAGCTTCCGGTCGATTCCTCGGCGTGGGGATTCTTGGCGGTTGAAAAGTAGGCGTTGAAGAAGACAGAGGACTTGGTCCAGATGGCACAGGGGTGGATCCCAGTCCTAGTAATCCTTCCGCGGCAACAGATGCCCTTGATTCTACGTCCAGATCCATATCTTCACCGACAAGGCTTTGACTTGCAGATGCCCGGTAGTTTTTATGTTGCGAAGGCCCAGGTGGCACAGCAACCCCGCCTTTCGCGCATGTTGCTTCAAGCTCTCGAATACGATCATGGAGAATCTTCAGGTATTCATCATTGCTGGCGGACCTTGCATTATCCAGCTTGTAAACACATTGGTCAACAGTATACGAGCGTCGAGCGCAGGGGCCACAAATTGGCTTGATACCATCGCACCTGACCTTTTTATCTCGACAAGACTCGCAAGCCAGGGCAATCTTGCGACGCCGCGGTGGCTCCCGTTTATTAATTCCACCTTTGGGAGGCATCTGTTCGACAAGTTGTCCTATAAGCCACAGCTGAGTGTATGTGTGACCCACAATATTGCTGGTACACAATTTTATTGGTGACCCGGGTGGTGACCGGAAGAGAGGAGAGAAAAGCAGTGGAACAATCCCGAGACTGTTGTTGTCCGGAATGTACCCGGACATATAGTCACGTGTCATACCCCGCGAATTAGGAAAACCAAACACTACGTCCACTACTCCGTAGTTACAACAGAGATAAACACGCCGATTAACCCTGAGTTGCTATAATTGGAGTCCTTGGTCAGAATTGTTAGAACGGACAAGAGGAAGGTCCCACCGACAACGAGATACTGCTACCCTAATTTAGCTTATTTGTGTCCCAATTAGGGGTAGTGATTGTCGGTGTCGGCAGGACCTGTATCAGACGTGGAGCGGGATGCACCCGGTGTGTGCTGAGAGATGAATAGTGAAAGTAAAGAATAATAGTACTACTACTCCATCAATACTCCGCAAATATGTGCATATACAATTAAAGAGCATAGAGAAAAATACAGTAAGTCAAATTAGGAACGGATGTTTCGTAGTAGAGGACGCGGATCCGCAAGTACTATCCCGGGTGCATCCCGGAATTGACGAGGGCTGCCTCATTATTAACGAGGAACCTTGCTTGACTGAAATATTAGGAGAAATTTGACCCTCTTCACTTCCTGAGGTCTCTCTTTGATTAAAAATCCAAAATCAAGTACTGTTACATCGTCTTCCACAGAATCCTAAACCAATATCTAAAACCCAAAGTACAACATCGGCTGGATACCTGATTATCTTTCACAATTCAAACAGCCCATTACCAGTTTGGTATTTACCACATCTCCGAATGGAAAACGCCAATCAGACGATTCAAAAGGACTATAGTACTCTTTCACATTACTGTCCCTGGCAAGACGACAGACCTCAACCAATCTCCCGAGACCAATGGCCCGCCGAAGAAGGTCTACAATGGGGTTCAGATCCCAGTTTCTGCTATCATGGCTTCTCTAGTCCCATAGGTACATGGACAGAGGAGCGCCTGGTCCAGAACCTGATGCGGAACATGGCTGGTTTGTGTACCGCCATGGACATTGACTTTGATGTTCCCGAAAGTATACATGAGCCATCTCAGAAGAATCTATCGGAACTGGATGGATTCACACTCCCAATATTTCAGACCTCGATGGTCCCACAAAATGGAAGACCCTCCGAAACCCCATCGCCATCTTCATCCTCGAGCCAAGCCCAAATGTTCTCTTTGGATGATACTGAATGTACACAACGGGCGAGCTGTGTCAAAGCCAGAACCCAGTCCAAACAAAGGAAAAGAAAGTGTGTGCAAAGGCCAGGACAGAATTTATGCCACTGCCGATCGGAAAAGAAGAGGAGAGAGATCATTGGAGATCGATATAAAGAACTCTGTCACATTGTGCCAGGGCTTGAGAGACAGTCATACACGAGAAAATATGTTCTCGAGGAGGCTGCACTGTGGATTCAAAAATTGATTCAGGACAACGTTGCCCTTCATCAACAACTAGGGGAGTTGAAGGAACAGGAAAAGTTGACTCAGTTGAGGTTATTTCCTGTCGAGAAAGACGAACAGGTGGGCTGCTAGTCCTAGCATTATTTTTATCTAACAATACTGTCAATATCTGCGCATGTTCATTTGATACCTCACGGAACCGAGCACTATTTAATGTAATATGATTAGAGGTCTTTCAGTAGTTTATGTTCGTGCTATATTTATACCTTAAACGCCAGGCCATTCTCTATCTCACTGGTGTTAGTTGATATAAAGAGGCCAACTTCTTTCTAGGTTTACTATTCACTCTTCATCTCTCTCTTTGCCTCTTCTTTCTCATCCTCTGTATATTGAATATACCATGCCCTAGAATTTCCCAAGAACATCCATGGCTTAGTGCCTACCAAGGAGGAGCAATGGCAGCAATCCCTTTACCCAATCTCTGAATTTGCGCAGCATAGTACGTCTACCAAACTCGTTAGCAAACCGCCTAAAGCACCCAAAAGCAAAAGAAAAAAACTTACGCTCTCAGCCCCAGCCCCAATAAGAGGCAACGGCAAGAAACGTGTATACCACGGAATAGGCGCCTTATTCAAGGGCATCCGCGCCTCGTCGTCGCCGACACTCTCATCAAGCAACAGACGCGGGAACTTCGGATCAATAGCTGCAGGCCGCCCAATACCAACAAGATCACAAGCATTATCCTTAATAGCAGCCTCTGCCCCAGCACGCGTGCGGAACCCACCGGTCAACATAAGCACAAGCTCAGGATGGCGCTGTCGCACCTCCTTCGAGAACTCGAGGAAGAAGGCTTCGCGCGCTGCGGTGCGTGACGATTCTGGTGCTGCCGGATTGGCTTTGCCGTAGCCCATCATCTTTGGGTCTTCGTAGCTGCCGCCTGAGATTTCCATGAAGTCGATGCCGGCTTCGGCTAGAAGTGCGATTTGCGTCATTGTTTCTTCGAAGATTGTGGAGCTGTGGTCGGCTGAGTTTAGCTTGATGCCGATTGCGAAGGTCGCGGGTACGACTTTGCGTGTTTGAGAGAGGATCTCTAGGACAAAGTGGGCGCGCTTTTCGGGTGTGCCGCCGTATGCGTCTGTGCGGAGGTTTGTCTGGGGTTATGGTTAGTATTGGTGTTGGGCTGGTGATAGGGGAACCGAGTGTCATACCTTGCCGTTGAGGAATTGATCTAAATAGACGTACCATTAGCAAAGAGGTTATACATTTTTTTTTAAAAAAACTTACCAATCAAATACCCATGCGCACCATGTAGCTCAATACCCGAAAACCCAGCATCCGCCATAAGTCTCGCGGTATCAACAAACTGACGAATAACCCTTTCAATATCCTGAGTTGTCATCTCCTTGGGCTGGGTCCAGACCAAACACCCAATCAGCTTCTCAAAATAGCTATCTCCAACCTTCATGGGCACGGCGCTGGGCGCGAGCGTCTGCGCGAATATTCCGCGATGACCTGCAAGGCGGAAGGACTGCCGGCCTGGGTGGCAGATCTGGACTATGGCCGGCGTGCCGTGCTTTTGGCAGGTGTCGGCATATTTCTTCCATTGCGCGACGAGGGAGCTGTTGGTTTCGCTGTCCTTATATTCGCTGTGTAGAGCAGGGTCGAAGGGACTGCCCATGTGGTTCACGTCGACTTGCACGTTTCCTGCTAAGATGTTAGGGTTGGGTGTCCTTTGGGATATGTTTTGACAGTCTAGGTTTCGCGTTTGGCATAGAAGTTTCGACCACAAAATGGGAGAATTAGACCTTACCTGTAAGAATCATCCCCCATCCACCGTCCGACCATTGCTCATATGCATCAACCAGGGCGTTTGTCGGCTGGTTAGTTTTGGCGATCATCTCAGCCATTGCGGCCTGGGAGATATTAGTTCCATTTGTGCATAGCCGCTAGGCGTGAATAACGTATGTGATTTGTACCTTGCCTAGCCTATTCGGCAGAACAAGCCCACAAGGGAGCTTGACGGGGTCTGCGAGGGGAGATGGCATGGCGTATATGTATCGTATGCGATCAATATATACAGTGTAAGGAATTCAGTCTAATGTAATTGGCGATATAGATGAAGTCTAACAGACACAAAACACGCTGTTAATGACGTTAGTCTCAATTTGCTCGCAACTCAAAACGCACACATACCTCTATTCCAGAACAAGAATCTGCAAAGGAAGGACAACAGACACTTTCATCAATTTGTAACTAACTAGTTAATGAGAATTAGCTCTTAGTCATCTCGCGGAGAGATTGATCTCCCCGTCTCGCATTGTGGAGTCTTCAGGGGCCGAGGTCCACGTTGAAGAAATGTGGATTGGGAAATTCGGGGAGTTGGGTTCATCCGTCCTGAATTTTCGAGTCTGCTTGGTATATTTGACGCTCAGTGAGGAACGCCATTACTAACTTAGACTGGAACATGTTGCGACCTCTACAGGTGTTGGCGTAAAGTTGTGAACAAGCTAAATAGTAGGATAATAGTAAGTGATATTAAATTTTGTTCATTCATATGGCAATGCCAGCGAAATGCTAACTATTCCCAAGATGCTAAGACCCCCAAAATGCGAGCCAAAAACCAAAGGAAATAAGTGTTGGGTATTCAATCAGGGGAAAAGAAGTTCGTGTCCAACCTGAAAATAGGCAGAGAAGAAATGTAAGAAACGAAGTGCGCTCGAAACCAACAAAAGACAAAAGGGGGGAAATATCAAAAGTCAAAGGTGACATGCGAGTCCATCACGCAGAGATCCTAAGCGCTGACATATTCGAACAGATGCTTTTTTTTCTGCAAAATGCAGCATGCACAGCCAAGTCTAGGACAAAAACAAAAAGATCAAATCTTACAACTTGGCATTCTTCTCCTCAGTTGGGGAGCCAGTCGCCGTGATGGGTGGCGAGATCGTTCCTAGATTAGAGAGGAGGTGGCCGACCTCGCTCTCCAGAGCACGGACCTCTGTGTGAGGGTCATACATGCGGGCCTTGATCCAGTTGTCCAGCTCGGCGTCGCCCATAGAGCGCAGCGCAATCTCGCGGTCCACCTTGTCCTCCTGGGCAGCGCGCATCACCTTGCGGGTGACGACGACACTGACCTCGCGGATGCGGGTGATATCGGGGTAGAGCAGGCCGCGCTCGAGCTCCTCGCCGGTGAGGGCAGCGGAGAGGGCCTCGCCAGAGGCGTAGATCATACTGTCTGTGACGCGGACGGCCTTGGACAAGATGCTGCCTAGGCCGATACCAGGGAACACGTACATGTTGTTGCCCTGGCCGGGGTAGTAGGTGCGGGTCTCGCCGGCGGAGTTGGTGAAAGTGTAGTTGGGGAAGGGGGAGCCGGAGGCGAAGAGGCAGCGGCCGTCGGTGTTGGCGATGGCAGTCTCAAAGTCACACTCGGACTGAGAGGAAGGGTTGGAGAGGGGGAAGATGAGAGGGGCGGTGTTCCAGTCAGCCATCTTGCGCAGGATCTCCGGGGTGAAGACGCCGCCCATGGTGGAGAGACCCATCAGGATGGAGGGCTTGACGTAGTCGATGACCTCTTCAAGAGTCTTGTACTGCTCGCCGTTGTTGTCACCGCGGGCAAAGTAGACCTTGTGGTCGGCGAGCTTGTCACCGCGGTCAGCGGTGACAAGACCCTTGGTGTCGACAAGGTAGAAGCAGTTGCGGGCTTCGTCCTCAGTCATGCCTTCGCGCATGAAGAACTCGACGATCTGGCGGGCGACGCCGACACCGGCACTGCCAGCGCCGAAGAACACGGCACGGTGGTCCTTGCAGGGCAGACCGGAGCGCTTGACAGCGTTGATGATACCGCCAAGGATGACAGCGCCAGTACCCTGTATGTCATCATTGAAACAGGTGTACATGTCACGGTACCGCCGAAGAGCAGGGAAGGGGTTCTTGAAATCCTCGAATTGGATGACGATACTAGAGATGCATTGTTAGTCGCGGTTTCCATATAGGACATGTGAGAATGAGTCACTTACCCGGGCCAGCGCTCGGTAAGAGCAGCCATCAGCTCGTCCAAGAACTCCCGCTCCTCCTCGGGTGAGATCTTCTCGCGGCGGCTCCCCATGTACAGCGGGTCTTCCCGGAGGGTCTTGTTACCAGTGCCCAGATCGAGAGTCAGAGGCAGGGTGACCTCGGGACGAATACCCGCACAGGCGGTGTAAAGCGCCAACTTGCCGATGGGGATACCCATGCCGTTGATGCCCAGATCACCCAGTCCGAGGATGCGGGAGCCATCCGTGATACATGTGATCTCGACGCTAGGTTCAGGCCAATTGGCGATGACCGAAGCCAGATTCCCGCGATCTTCCCAGCTCAGGTACATACCTAAAACGAGCGTTAGCGTCTCCGGTTCTATTTCGTGCGGAGAAGATGCCAAATGCGGAGAAGACCTCAGTTATCGCTGATACGTACCTTCGGGCTGTTGGTAAATCTCGGACCACCGTTGGCAGGCCTCGCCCACCACTGGGGTATAGATCAGGGGGGTCATTTCCTGCAGGGATTATGGTTAATTTTCGTCGCCCCAAGATTTCCCGGCCCAATCACGTGTCTCGGTGCTTGACGTACCCTGAGATGGTCTGTCACCAGACGGTAAAACAGGTGCACATTGTTCTTGCGCAAAGTGCTAAGGTATAGGAATTTTTCGATAGGTGTGCTCTTCAGACCCAGCTGTGCCAGGCATCGGGTCCTTTGCGTCTCGTAGCTCTCGGTGCGAGGAGGCGTGAGGCCGTAGGTGCGGAGGTACTTGCGGATGTATGCAGGGTTGGCGGTATCGAAGTTGGCGTTACTAAGAACTATTAGTGACTGCTTTCTTCATTACAAGCCCGAGACAGGTAAGCTGATCTGGGTGGACATACGCAGGCAAGGCATGATTCACAAAGGGAGCCGAGGTGGTATGCGCCCGTTGCTGAGAAGGATAGGGAGCCATTGTGATTGACTGAGAAGACTTCGAGTTTGGGGTAGAAGTGGAATGATAGAAAGAAGAAAAAGATTTGGGAGCAGATGCGAGTCTGTTTTTATGTACTCGAGACAGCATACTAAGATTGCGCTGGGATGTTCGTGCGCACATCATCCAGGAGATTCCGACAGGGTGATGACCAGATAAATAACCGGGACCGCGTGTCAAGGCGACACGGTATAGTAAAAAAATAAGAGTCATGACTTGAAGTCGGAAAGAGTCGGACGAAGGAGAGGGTCACGACCCATGTGGATTCATTTTCGGTGTTGACAGCGAACCGTTGTGCATGAAAGCCATTCTGGAATCTGGATCCCTCCAAAAGCTTTTTCGTTTTGCTTTTTTTTTCTTTTCTTTTATTCGGGAAGCAGATCCAGCAAGGAGAAGTGTATCACCGTGTGGGGACCGGGGGGGGGGCCGACTCCGACAAATGCGGAGATGCAGTCAAATCAGTGTTGAATATGGAATTGAAAGGGCAGAATCCCGAGTTATTGAATGAGACACATAATTTACTATGGAAATTACTTGGATGATCGGTGCGGGATTTACTCATCATTCCAGCCTTGCGGAACTGCACCTGTTTGCCCTCCATCCTCCGTACATATCGATATTGGGGACGTGAGGGGATTGGGAAATTGGAGTATTCGGAGTTGGACATTTACAATTTACACGGTAGACCTCGAACTGGTGACAGCTCCCAAGCAGAATGGTGACTAAAGAAAGACTGTAACCTGATTGGCTGCAAAAGCCGGGGATGGAAACGCCATCGGTCCAAACCCACAGCTACGAGCTTCTAGAGCCGCAGATAGTGCCGAAGTGGAGTCCAACTCTACCCCTAATTGATTCTATTCGGTGTTTGCGTTTCTCGTGGAATTGGGATTTCCTCTTGATTTGAACTTGAGCGTCTTCGACGGTTTCGAGAAAGCGATCAAATGCCATTTGAGAATAGAAGGCGGAGGTCGGCGACGGAGATTGCCGCTCTCAAAGGTCATATGTTGCGCACAAAACATCGCTAGATCTATAAGATAGGAAAATGATATTCGCTGTTCCGATCGGAAGCTCCCCGGTGAGACTTTTAGGCCTCTGTTTCGAGTCCGCCGCGTTGGCGATGATATTCGGCCTTGTGAATGGCTCTCGGTCGC
Source organism: Penicillium roqueforti (assembly GCF_015533775.1). Taxonomy (NCBI): domain Eukaryota; kingdom Fungi; phylum Ascomycota; class Eurotiomycetes; order Eurotiales; family Aspergillaceae; genus Penicillium; species Penicillium roqueforti. Next base: position 271,698 of record NW_024067572.1, read on the forward strand.
CGACAGAGGGATTTTTGATTACTTATGTTCTCTAGCACGGTTGCGTTATTTTTATTTTTATTTGCCCCCTCCAATTCTTCAATTGTCAGGTCTGGAACCACAAGCTTTGTAACAATTCGGAATCCAGGGATTTCATATCTCGTCACCGATTGGACCCCTTGTCCGGGTAACCTGCCAGCTCTGTGTAACGCGGAAAGCTTCTATTAATAATATTCATTCCTATGCTCTGCTCTACAGTGTACATATGGAATAGTTACGGAGTACGGAGTACATATCTCCGAACTCGTCAGGGCTTTTCCCTGCAGTTCCCAACGTTGGGACGGGCTTGGAAGGGCTTGGCTATCTGCCGCGTGGGTGTACATTATAGAAATGAATGAATGCATTAGACATGTCATTCTGAATTACGGAGTATATGAGGCATATATGTTCACATGCATATTGTCTCCTTTATACAGATCAAGGTCTCCCTATATGAAGTGGTACGCAGTTCAAAAGCGCGGAATGGATAAATCGAGGATCAAATGAAGCCAACATCGACATACATCGAAATAAGCCCGATCTAATTGGAACTAGTACGCCGTATGTATTGCCATGGTTGCATAGGCTACGTGAATGGCCCGGCTAAATCCATAGCTTTCCCCAGATCGCGGATCATCGATTTTTTTACATAATCGCTTCATTGCTTCAATTGCTTCAATTGTTCAATTGCTTCAGAATTTCATATATCTTGATCATTTCTTAATTAGTAAAATCTTCAAAAAACATTCCGGCTTTAATATACATACTTCACTAGTAAAAAGATCTAGCACAAAGAACAAACATCTACGTCACACTGTACGGGTGATGTTGTCGTCATGTGCTCAAAACAGGTTCCCCGAGCTTAACTCCTCCCTATAGAACCTCAACCTTCATTGAGCTTCATCTACGGAGTACTCCGTACAAACATTACTATTAGCTCACATAATCCAGGGCCTATTCAACATGCCCTCCGAGACTGAACCCCTCCTCCCTCGCTACGAGGATGACACCTCCCGTCAGCGACACCTCCACCAAAAGCTACATAGCTACCAAATAGTCCGCGCCATCTCCGAGGGCTACATGCCAACAACTGAACAAACCATCGCCAACCTCCGTACCCTTTTGGCTTCTGATGTGCTCAACCTGCGCAATCAAGATATAGGCAGCGACGGTCGCCAACTAGTGCGGGACAGTCGACTGTGGATCCAGGTCTTTATCGAATTTCTGCAACAGAAGAACAGCCAAGACCAGCTCCAGGAGTTTTTGTGGCGCCTGGCCCGTTCGCGTGTCGAGGTGGATAGAGACAGGCTTTCGAGACAGGCCGCCCACGTGAAGGCGCGGGCAGATACTAAAGCTGGTGGGTCGCGCATTTCCGCCTCTGCAACTCTCCAGCTTCCGGGCTTGGCAAATGCAAATTACAAACTGATGATCGTTCACTAATCCCCGCGCGTAGCATATGACAGCTTCCGCACTGTCGCTGGTCTGCTCCTGACCAATGCTGATTTTCGTCTTTTCGTCGATGACGTCGTTACCGTTGGCCGCCAAATCTTCGCTGATACCACTGAGTCCCTCGCTGAATCTTCCAAGCTCGTTGCTGAACAAGTCAAGCCGTCCGAGGAGGAAGAGCAGGCGCTACAGGGCCCCGGTGCCGATGAGGGGCATGCGCTATCGAAGGCCGAGGTGGAGGAGGAAGTTGCACATGTCGCGGATGTGACCAGCAAAGGGATCGCTCAGACGACCCATGACGCTGTCCAGAGCGCTAAGGAGCACATGTCGGGCCGAGAGAGGGACACATTGCTATTCCGACTGAAGCAGGCGGTTCAAAAGCTTCGGGAGAGAACGGACTACTCTGACTCGGTGGCGACACTTGCTCAATTGGTATCACGCTATGCTAAGATCTACGCGGATGTAGCAGAGGATACTGCTTCACTTGCCCAAGAAGACCTGGAATTCAATGCTGACCTCAAGCGGGCGGTCGACGAATTCTGGATTCTCTTGCGGTCCTTCGGTAGCGCAGAAGAGTGGGATCGGCTACAGGAGAAGTTCCACAATGTCTTGCGTCATGCAAACAAAGATCCCGAGTTTGATGATCTACTCGGAGAGGTCGGAACTTCGTTGCAGGAAATGCTCACCAACCCCGAGTTCTTCGACTCGGCGCCGCAGAAGCTCGATAAACTCAAGCAACACTCTGACAAAATAGGCTCGGAAACGGGCCTGCGAAAAGATGTGGACGAATTTTTAGCACAGACCAAGCGCACACTGAGAACCGTGCCGGAAGACCCAGCCGTCTCCAAGTTAATCAACGCCACGAAGAAGGTGTACCACGGCGCTTGGGGCGCCTATAATAACAAAAAGGCCGACCTCCCAGCAGACTTGGTGAACGTCTTCCTCCCAGTGCTCCTCCGAGCAATCCAATATATCCCAATCCCCCGCCTAGAGATCTCGGCTCCAGAAATGGACCTCCTCCTCGAGAACCTAGTTCTTGAACCCGGCCACACAGTAAACTTCTCCTCCTTCCTCCCCTACCGCATGCATCTCCTCACGCGCAATGACATCGACGTGGTGAAAACCCATTCCAAGCGCACAGAAACACTCATGAAAACAGCCTTCACAGTCACCGTCCAGGGCCTAAACATCAGCGCCGAAGACTTCGGCTACTGGTTCCGCACCCACACAGGCTTCTTCCACCTGAAGGACGAAGGCATAGCAAGCTTCTTCCTAGACCGCCGCGGTATCGACATCTCCCTAGACATTGAAGTGGGCCGCGGCAGGCTGGAGCAGATCTTCTCTTTGCGTGGAGTTCGCGTCTGTATCCACAAACTCGACTACACGGTCAAGCGTAGCAAGTGGAGATTCCTCTTATGGCTTACCAAGCCATTGCTAAAGCACCTCGTCCGGCGTGTGCTAGAGAAGAAGATTGCAGAGGAGATTGTTGCAGCGACATTTGCGCTGAATCGTGAGCTAGTCTTTGCCCGTGAGCGGCTGCGTGCTGCGCGCATCGCTAACCCGCACGATCTGGCCACGTTCGTGCGGGCTGTCCTCGCGCGCCTTAAACCCGCTGACTCGGACGTCGAGGCTAGAATTGGTCTTGAGCCGCTGAATAAGGGTGTCTTTAGGGGTGTTTATGCTCCTGGAAGTATTGTCAAGACCTGGAATGAGGAGGCTACAGGTGCACAGGAGGCTATTGAGAATGGGGATGAGACGCATGGGCTTGGTCATACCTGGCGTAATGATATCTTTAATGTTTCCGGGCACTAATTGTGTTACTTATCTGATTTAGGTGTTTGGGGGAGTTGCTCTACTTAATTACAGCGTGTTTATGATTTTATGATGAATCCGAACTATCACCGGATGTTAACCCGTGCTCGGTGCTTTTGTTTTCCGTTCTAATGCTCATCTCTTGCTTCCTTTTGATCACATAATACTCTACTAAATTAAGAGTCCTAATCGAGTCTAATATTGTTGTAGGGGTAGTAAAACATACGGGTATCTTCTACCCAGGTCCTTCTTTGAAAAACACTCCAATTTCTCTAGATTGATCTCCTATTTGGACGCAGTATAGGTGACCTTAGGAGTAACACCAATGATTAGGGTGAGCAAAATATAAAAAGACCACGAGATTCGGCTTTTCGGCTGCTCCGCAACGAGGAAAGGGATTGAAGGCTTCGAGGTAGATAGCGCTACATATTTGTCTTGGCCATGTGTAAGGACAAATTCCCTTTATATAACTAGGAAAAATACCAGACGTTCTTAAACAGCGATTTCGCCATTCACTTACATAAAGCCATCATAGATCATACAAGCTCGGGTACCTACTCATCCAATCCGAACAATAATTTTAGATCCTCTATTATATAGGAATTAACTGTGGGAGACGACAAACAGGCTGCTTGTAGGCCATATTACTATCCTTGCTGTCGGACTCGAAGTTATCCAAAAGCAAGAAGGCATACACATATTCCAGCTTTGTACATCGATGTATATCTATGCTGTAGATAATTGAGCAGCAGACAATGTAACCAAATAAAGCTGCACCATAAATGAATAAAACTCTCGATGATATTCAGATGTTCTCTGGTCAAAAGCTAGTACTCGTTCATATTGTACTCAACATCACTCATCGTTCATTGGTTGACCACACTCACACGTGACACGGCTAAACATTGTTCCTCTTTTAGGCCACCTAATGTAGATCTAAGCATTGGAGCTGCGGAGCAAACATCTCCAATCTCTAATTCTTTATTCGAAGAACACCAGTGACACGAGCGAGTGCATTCTCCATGTTGATTAATTAAATATTACAACAAATCCACCAAACCTTTAGCTTGTCGAAGCTTCACCTACCTACATACCTCGGTCTACACAAACACAAAAGCTCCACATCTCTCCGAGCGCACGAGCAGCTGCTCGCGCAGCTCCGCTGAAATGCAATTATTACGACTCCTGGTCACACTAGCTGTAGTGCTATTCTCAGTTGTTGTAATCGCTGCTGAGGATTACTACAAGGTGCTTGGTCTCGCGAAGTCCGCGTCGGAGAGGGACATCAAGCGCGCATACAGAACACTAAGCAAGAAATACCACCCTGACAAGAATCCGTGAGTGGAGCTACTATTCTCTTATCTCTATTTTCATGCTTTCATTTCTCTACGTGGCTCGCACATTACACTCGCACAAGGCAATTGCTAACCTTCCTCGCAGCGGCGATGACACAGCGCGCGAAAAATTTGTCGAAATAGCAGACGCCTACGATGTGCTTTCGACCACCACGCTGCGCAAAGTGTACGACCAATATGGCCACGAAGGGGTGGAGCAGCACCGCAAGGGCGGAGCGGCCGGCGGCGGCGGCCACGATCCATTCGATCTGTTTTCGCGATTCTTCGGCGGGGGTGGACACTCCGGTCACGCGCCTGGACACCGCCGCGGACCGGACATGGAAGTGCGAGCGGCGCTACCGCTGCGGGATTTCTACAATGGGCGCGAGATCAACTTCCTCGTGGAGAAGCAGCAGATTTGCGATTCGTGTGAGGGAACGGGATCCAAGGATCGACAGGTTGTGACTTGTGATCGGTGCGCAGGGCGTGGTATCGTTATTCAGAAACATATGCTTGCGCCGGGGATGTTCCAGCAAGTGCAGATGCAGTGTGACAAGTGTCATGGGCAGGGAAAGAAGATTAAGAATCCTTGTCCTGTTTGTGAGGGGAATCGGGTCGTTAGGAATCAGGTTGAGACTAGTGCTACTATTGAGCCGGGGATGGGGAAGGGGACTAGGCTTGTTTTTGAGAATGAAGCTGATGAGAGTCCGGACTGGATTGCTGGGGATTTGATTGTTGTTTTGGATGAGAAAGAGCCCGAGCTTGGAGAGTCGGAGGAGGAGAGGACAGATGGGACGTTTTTCCGGCGGAAGGGGAAGGATCTGTTCTGGAAGGAGAGTCTTTCGCTGCGCGAGGCGTGGATGGGTGACTGGAGTCGCAATCTTACGCATCTTGATGGGCACATTGTTCGTCTTGGACGTGGTCGTGGTGAGGTCGTGCAGCCATTGGCTGTCGAGACTATTGCCGGGGAGGGCATGCCGCATTACTCCGAGGGTCATTTACATGATCACCATGAAGAGAATGATGAAGCGGGCAATCTGTTTATTGAGTATACTGTTGTCCTGCCAGATCAGATGGAGAGTGGGATGGAGAAGGACTTCCATGCTCTTTGGGAGAAGTGGCGCAAGAAGATTGGAGTTGATTTGGCGGAGGACTCTGGGCGACCGGTTGTGCCTCCGCCGGCGGAGGATAAGGATGAGCTGTGATGATTGCGTTTCCAAGCCTTGTTCATTTTTGATTCCCTTTTCTTTCTATGGTCATTGTATATTGATTGCATCTGTTGATTTGCGTGCATTTTACGGCTATGGGCTGGATTAGATTAGACCCTTGGCTTGTATTAAAATGTTGGATATGATATACAATAGACACGGCCTGAACCCTACAAGCTAGGGGTCTGCTTTTTTTGATTTGAAATAAAATTGGAGACAATCCAATTGGACCATTGGTTTGAACTTTGTCGTCATACGTGACTCAATTTAAAGCCAAAGTTCTTCTGCGGACTTCTCGCTTCAATCGATACACGTGGGGCGACGAGGATACTGTTCATGCCGCCTTAATGCCAGATGGAGATCGACGATCTGGAAGATCCGGCCGGGACACAGTTCTATACCCAATGCACGAGACTCCAGATTCTGATTCTACCTGACACTGTTTGGTCGCGATGCATACCCCTCGTATGAGGGGTTTTATGGCGCAGGACGTAAACAAAGAAAGGCGTACAGCGCATAGATCTATGGCGATGGTCTAACTGGAATAGGCCTTGAATGACAGGGGTATAGAACAGGGGTTGGAGGTTGTAGCGAATGAGCTTAGTTTACCTCGGACTACACAAATTCCACTTCCTTGACCGTCATTTCATGTTCGTGTTCAATGTGACTGATATCAATGTGTCGGATGTTCGTTTGAAGGTTCGGCTAGGTGCTCTCTCCATGTGCAAGCATCCACTTCGCGGGTACAGGCTCTGTTTGGGCTTTGGAGAGTTGGCTGTTCCTATTTATTGCATCAGATTTGGGTTATTTCATAAAATTCCTTAGTCTAATTCCGTGGGCCCCATTTTATGCCCTATGTGTTGTTGCTTTGGGGACATCTTCAGGACGAGTTTCAATAAGGACCGAAACATACATTGTCCCTTCACTAACACAATAGACCTAGGATCTCTGATTCAGTATCCATATCCCCTTAGTACTCCATGGAAACACGCCAAACGGGTCAGGGATGGGAATAAAGTGTAATCAATCTGTCAAAGTTTCGCCCGTAAAGCCAAAAGTTGAAACGATTGAGAATTCTCCACAAGCCTCATCCCGCCCTATGCGAAGTAAATATCCCTAAAAATCAGCTACAACCCGAGATTTCAACCTATCGGATGGCCTTACAATATAGGCAAGGATAGACACAGCCACCTCGTACGAACTACCTGAGGATCTACAAACCTTAGGTAGACTAGATTAGACTACAACACACAGTTCGTGCAATCTGATAGGGCTAGTGAATGGTTTGCCAGCATCGTATTTCAAGCTGCAGTCCCTGCCTCTAACTTGGTGGGTCTATATGTACCCCGTATGACGGTTGTCGTATGCGTATGCATCATGCACTATCTTTAATTTGGGAAAACCCACTATATGCAATGAGACTAAATGGGGGAAATATCCAATACATACTGTCCACGTTGAGGAGAAGGTGCCTAGATGCAGCTATAAACAGACTTTGGTGAGACTGATGGATGGCACGCGGATTCGGAATCTAGGCCGGACAGACGCGGTTTGCCTTCGGATAGTGTCATAGTACGATAGGAAATGCAAAGGGGCGCATACGGAAGCACTAGTGACAATGCCGTCAGAAAAGGATTGGTCAATCACGTCGATATATCCAAAGTTTGATGGATTCAAGTGCGTTGTAGCAACTCTTTTCGTGGAGCGGCGTGTACCGTGCATAGTGCATCAAAGAAAGCTACGGATATTGCTTCAAAAGCTCCAGTTGTGGAGCTCGTGAACCACGGAATCATGTTCTTCGCCCACACTGCCGTGTGTTATCTCTTTTCTTAACTAGTAAAACCCAAGGGGCTGGCTGAGGGGGTTCAAACAGATATATCGGCTATAGCGGGTTGCGGTGTGGGATTGTGGTGATTTACGATCTAATATAATCATTTGATTTACTATGTCATGCTTCAATTTAGTACTTTGATAGATTTACAATTTAAAGGGTATAGTACAGAATAGGGTTGTGCTAGCTCCCTAAAGTGAAAGTAGATTAGATCCATCAACTTATACCCATCTTGCCTTTTTGTGAACGATTAACTGTACAGCTTTGAATAGACGAAGGGTCTCACTATAATTATGAATGCTGTGTATGTTATAAGTACATTTTAACCCGGGGCTGATCTCCTGCAGAAATACAGGGAAAATATGCTGTAAGACGGCTTAATATTCCACAGAAGTTTCTAGGGCAAACGGGCGAATGGTAATCTCATATCTATAGAGTCCTAGTATCAGGATAACCAATCAGCAGTGCATATTTTAGCGTTTCAACGCAAGAAAAGAGCCAAATGCCGAATTTGATAGCGATCGACAAACGTTAGCCTACAGGCTCTGGTAACGGCAATGCGTAGACCTAGCGTCTAGGATTTGATTTGATGGCCTTGCATCCAACCTATTGGTTCGGTAGTACTCTAAGGTTCGTATATATGTAACCATCTATATCTGGAAATATGTATATACGCCCATTATTGGTATAGGAAACTGATGGTATTCATATGACAATGGTTCACTTAAGATAGCATCACAAATAAATCATACTTACCAAAATACATCTATGTGTAGGCCAATCATGCCTATAGATAGCATAGATTTGCGGTTCACTGGGAAAAGTATATACAAAGGTACATATAGGAATAGCAAGCATGAAAGCCCTTGATTTTCCAAATATACCAACAAGCGTGCTATCCACTATTTTAATGAACACAGCTAAAATAGGAAACCCGCGAAATCAGTAAAAATTCGTACCCACCGGCCAGACTGCCAATCTCGGGTTTCCAATGGTGCTTTGAGCTCCCTCGTATGCCTTCATTGGCGTGGTTCCGCATCGAGGTTGATATATGAAGAGGAGGTATGGGTTCTTGTTTGCTATCAAAATTCTCTTTCGTCTCAATCATCAGCTATCTTATATTCTCACTCTATCTTTACTTGATCTCTTACCCCATCAGTGTTCATACCTTCTTGTTTATACTTCTTCCTCATACCTCACTCTTCGTCTACCTTCCATCTCTTCTAGACCCGGACTTATTGCTATATTAACGATATCTTATCTGTATCGGAAGATGCGTCCCCTCTCGCTGAAGACAGGCTCCAGTGGCGATGGAGCCATGCCTTCTGATGCTCTGGAACCCATCGCTATCATTGGCCTAGCCACCCACTTTCCAAAGCAAGCAACAACCACTGAGGGTCTGTGGGAGCTTCTCCTACAGGCCCGCTCGACGTGGTCATCGATACCCAAAGAACGCTTCAACTCAGATGCCTTCTATCATCCAGATCCCGAGCATGGTGGAACGGTAAGTCATACCCGAGCTATGACAGACCAACATCAACATGAATAATCGGTTAACAGATATCTGTCTAGTTTCATGTCCAAGGAGGTCACTACCTCTCAGAAGACCCCGCCTACTTCGATGGCTCCTTCTTCAATATTACCAAGAATGAGCTCCTGACATTGGATCCGCAGCAGCGGCTGGTACTCGAAAATGTCTACCATGCCTTGGAAAATGCTGGCATTCCATTGACCAGTGCTGTTGGCTCTAACACATCGGTTTTTGTTAGTGGATTCAACCATGACTACCTAGGTATCCTCAATTCAGACCCAGAAACCACTTTGAAATACAAACCCACCGGTGTCACCAATGCCATTCTGTCTAACCGTGTCAGTTGGTTCTTTGACTTCAGAGGACCCAGCATGACCATTGATACGGCTTGTTCTAGTAGCTTGGTGGCACTGCACCTCGCTGTACAGAGCTTACGTGCCAATGAGACAATTATGGTATGTTACCATATACCTTGTGTTGATATTGATACTATGCTGATAATATGCTGATAACGTTTAAGGCTGTCGTCAGTGGTGTGAGCATTCTTGAAAACCCCGCGGAAACCATCGGCATGAGTCACCATGGTTTGTTGGGACCTCAAGGGCGATCTTTCAGCTTCGACTCCCGTGCCGAAGGCTATGCGCGAGGCGAAGGCGTGGGCACAGTTGTAGTGAAGCCTTTGAGTGTCGCTATCAGAGATGGAGATACCATCCGTGCGGTCATTCGAGAGACGGGAGTCAACCAGGATGGCCGCACGCCAGGGATTACAGTTCCTAGCGCAGATGCCCAAGAAAGACTAATCCGTGAGGTCTACTGGAGAGCCGGCCTGGACCTCGAACACACAAGATTCGTTGAAGCCCATGGCACTGGAACAAGCACCGGTGACCCTATCGAAGCGGGCGCTCTTGCAAGAGCATTCAAATGTCGCCGAGAGACTCCGCTTTACGTCGGGGCGATCAAATCTTCCATTGGGCATCTGGAAGGTGGCTCAGGTGTGGCAAGCCTCATCAAATCTATTCTAATACTTGAGTCTGGGATTATACCTGCAAACTTTGATATGAAGCAGACAAATTCCTCTATTCCTGCAACTGAGTACGATATTGCATTCCCTACCGAGGCTCTTCCATGGCCATCTCCGGGCCTGCGAAGAGTGTCAGTCAACTCATTTGGAATTGGTGGCACCAATGCTCACTGCATCCTTGATGACGCCTACCACTATCTGAATGACCACCGCCTTACAGGCGCCCACCGCACCACATCCACTGTTCCTACAACACAGAAAATCAACAGCCGGCTCTTGGCCCTGTGTCGAACAGGAACGGAATCAAACCATTTCGTGACGGATTCATTCGATGACAGCGATCACTCTGGACATGGTAATACCTTTATGGACACACCCACAAGCGATGGCTTTTGTGAATCACCAACATTCGCATCATCCACATACACTAGCTTGATCGAAAAACCAAAGCTGTTCTTACTCTCGGCTTTTGACGAAGATGGCGTCAAGCGGAACGCAGCTGAATTAGCCAAGTACTTGAACCGAAGAATGATGAAGTCAGTCCTCCATGACTATCTCCTTGATGACCTGTCCTTCACCCTGTCGAAGAAACGATCCCATTTTCCCTGGAGGAGCTTCGTCATGGCATCCTCAGTCAAAGAACTCGCATGGAACCTGTCAGAAGCGAATTTTGCCAAGCCAATTAGAACTGCCAGAGTTCCGGAGGTTGAATTTGTTTTCACTGGCCAAGGAGCTCAGTATCAGGCTATGGGCCGAGAGCTCATGGTCTATCCTGTATTTCAAGAGTCCGTGGAGGAAGCATCGGACTATATCCGGCGGCTCGGTAGTCCGTGGTCGCTACTTGGTAATCATTTTCTTGCCTCTTTTGTCTAATGTGCTTGACTAACGTATCACAGACGAACTCTTGACTGAAAGACAGTCACCCCGAGTCAACTTGCCTGAGATAGCTCATCCGCTGTGCACAGTCTTGCAAATTGCGCTCGTGGATCTTCTGACCAGTTGGGGAATCTTCCCAAAACGTGTAACGGGTCACTCATCCGGCGAGATAGCCGCCGCTTACTGCTCTGGCAAGCTATCCCGCGAAGGTTCTTGGAAGGTTGCATACTATCGTGGATACGTATCATCCAAACAGCTTTCCGCAAATGGAGCTATGATGGCCGTGGGCCTGGATGCATCGCAACTGCAACCTTATCTGGACTCTGTGAGGAAGGACAACGCCGGGGAGCTCATCATCGCCTGCCGCAACAGTCCCAAAAACAACACCGTTTCTGGAGACGAAGCTATGATCGACTGCCTCAAGAGTCTTCTCGATGCTGATGCCATCTTTGCTCGAAAGTTGAACGTCAAGAATGCTTATCACTCGGCCCACATGCATGCGATCGCTCAGGATTACCTTAGTCTAATGGGAATGCTTTCTTTTGGAAGGCGGCTGGCAGCTCCACATCAAGTGCATATGTTTTCCACCGTCACAGGACAACAAGTCCAAGAGGAACACCTGCCTGCACAATACTGGGTGGACAATATGGTTTCTCCTGTTCTTTTCACAAGCGGGTTGGTTGCAATGACCTCAAACCAAATTTCCAGTCATGACTCGATTGATTCCACGGATTCTCTGCGCCTTATCGTGGAAATAGGGCCTCACACAACCCTTCAGAGTGCCATCAAAGAGACATTGGCCTCGAAGAGCCCCAAGTTGGAATTTAAGTACCTAGCCGTTCTCAAACGGACAGATCACAGCCTCAACACTCTACTAACTACAGTCGGCTTCCTAGGTTCAAGTGGATGTGAACTAGATCTTCATGCTGTGAACCAAGGTTCTTGCTTCAAGGCAAGAAGACGGCCCAGACTGTTGGTGGACCTGCCGCCATACAGCTTCAAACATACCGAGAAGATTTTATTTGAGTCTCGACTGAGCAAGAATCTGCGAACTCGAAAGTTCCCTCGTCATGACCTCTTCGGTGCACCTATCACGGATTGGAATCCTACAGCCCCAAGATGGAGACATTTTGTCCGATTGAACGAAAACCCTTGGTTAAGGGATCATGTGGTAAGTTCGAAGTTGTCTCCAAAATAGCCTCACTCATTGACACAGCCTAGGTCACTGGAAACTATGTCTATCCTGGTGTGGGTTATTTGATCATGGCAATTGAAGCATCGAGGCAGTTGGTCGGCGAGGCAAAGATCATTGGTTTCCAACTACGAAAAGTCAACATCCGAAGAGCCTTGATTGTACCCGATACCAAAGAAGGAATTGAGGTTTCCTTGGCAATGGCAACTGTCGAAGACTCGTCATCGTCGCGAACGTGGAGGCGATTCCAGATAACTTCCTACAATGCATCGAGCGACCAGTGGACAGAACATTGCACTGGTTACATCACCGTCGACCACGAAACAGCTTTCGATCCAATTGACAATGGCCGCGAAGCAGAAGAAGAAAGCCGAGCATTAGAATCCGAACTTTTCCGCGCAAATGAGACATGCGCAAAATCCATGGCTTTCAAATCCACATACAACAACCTCCAAACATCCGGCCTCAATTTTGGTCCTTTGTTCCGAAACCTCGGAGACGTTCGCGCAAGTGCCTGTGGACTTGGTAAGGTTGTTGGATCAGTTACAGTCCCGGACATTGCACAGTCTATGCCAAAGCAGTATCTACATTCTCATCTCATCCACCCTGCCACAATGGACAGCATGATCCACTTGATGATCGCGGCTGTTCTCGACTTTACCGGAAAGTCCACCCTGGATCAGATCAGATTGCCGACTTTCATACGCAATGTCTGGGTATCAGCAGATTTGAATTCAGCCCCAGCCCACAAATTCACAGGACATGCAACCGTGTCTATGGTGGGATCTGATAAATTTGAGGGCCAAATTCAAATGCTGGATGAGGAAACAAACACACTTCGCATCCGCATGGACGGTATTGAGCTCACTCCACTGGAGTCTGGTCTTGCTGAAAGTAGTGAGCGAAAATTGTGCAGCGCAATTGAATTCAAGCCCGACCTCCATTTCATCGACTCAAAATCGGCCTGTGCACTAACTTCTCTCAATGCTACCGATGACACTGAGGCTTTGTACTGGGTAAAGCGTCTTCAGCTTGCAACGATGCTCTACGTCATGGATGCACTGGACGAGCTCAAGGATATTGATGCCATGAAACTCGATTTGCACATGCGAAGATTCTTTGACTGGATGGAGCATATGCAAGGATTGCTCGAGCGCAATGAAATAATACATCTGCCCTACAGTGAATTCCAATGCGCTTTTCAAGACGAGGCTCTCAAGGAAGCCATTGGCAAGGAAATCGAGGCCCACAGCGCCGAAGGCGCCATCACAGCCCGAATGGGCCGCAATATTGCTCAAGTCGTGCTCCAGGAGACTGATCCTCTGCATCTCATGTTTGGTCAAGACGCTGTGATGGAACAGGTGTACAAGGAAGGCCTTCACTTGTATAACCTGCCGCAGCATCTACAGAGCCACTTGTCTCTCCTCCGGCACCAGCATTCCGAGCTGAACATTCTCGAGATTGGTGGTGGCACCGGCAGCTTCACTGCTGAAGTCTTGGCCGTCCTTTCTCCAGACCTTGCGAAGGACAAAGGAAGCATTGCCAGTTACACATTCACCGACATTTCATCCGGCTTCTTCGAGAAAGCAAAACAGCGTTTCCAAGCATGGTCCGACATCATGAACTTCCAATCGCTCAATATCGAGCGAAGCCCTGTCGATCAGGGACTTCAGCTAGGGACATATGACTTAATATTCGCTGGCAATGTCATCCACGCTACTGCAAACTTGCAGAACGCATTGCAGAACCTGCGATCTCTATTGAAGCCGGGTGGTCAGCTCATCATGCAGGAAGGGATCCGACAGGACTTCCTGTGGTACCCACTTGTTTTCGGTCAGCTTCCAGGGTGGTGGCTAGGCGATGAGCCATGTCGCCAGTGGTGTCCCTACATCCCGGCTGAAGAATGGAATCCTGTGCTGCTGAAAGCGGGATTCTCAGGAATTGATGTCGAGTATCCCAGTTCGAACGATCCAGATTTGACATGGCAGAGTATTCTGGTTTCTTCTGCCATCGAAACACCCAAGGAGAAGTCATCTAATACTGCGGTTATCTTGACGTTCGGTACATTGAGATCCGAACAAGTCATTAAAGACCTCCAAGGTCTTCTGCCGGAATTGGGATACACGAATATCCTTGTTAAGGAGCCTGCAGATGTGAAAAATTATATCCTGCCTGATGCACTTTTCGTGTCATTGATGGACTTGGAGTCTCCTTACCTGTTCGATATGGACGAAGCGGAATACCACACACTCAAGAAGATGCTCAGCGAGTGCCAAAATCTACTGTGGGTGACATGCAATCCTCTCATACAGCCACACGCAAGTATGAGCATTGGTCTTCTCCGAACAGTGCGCTGGGAGCGGGATGCCGATGGCTCAAATATCGTCACCCTGACAGAGGCGGAGCCTGACATCACTTCGCCAAAGAGCCTTGCTACAGCTATCGGCAAGATTGTCCAGCGGCAATTTGTGGACAACCCGGAGAATGATCGCCACGCCGAGTACATGTTGCAGAATGATCTCATACACATTGGCCGTTTGAACGAGTGGGAGGCGGCAGATCAGTTTCTTGCTGCACAATCCTCTCAGCAAGCTCCTCCTCAACTTCAACGCCTCGGTGATTATGATCATCCCATTGAGTTGCAGGAGACTGCTGTTAGCACCAGCGAATACCACTGGGTCATAGATAAGGAACATGAGACACCGCAAAAAGACACCGAGGTCGAGATTGAGATTCGAGCAATTGGTCTCTCTTCGAATGTTTATGCCGACCGCCTCGCGAATGAGGTTGCTGGTGTTGTGACCAAGGTTGGGCCTGAAGTCGAAGGCCCGGCCCCGGGTGACAGAGTCATTTACATCTCAGGCGACAAAAAGGGTGGTTGTATCCGAACACATGGTCGAGCTGACCAAATGCAGCTCGTGAAGATCCCCGATGAGATTTCATTCGAAGTCGCGGCCGGTTTGGCTTGGGCATACGCGACAGCAATCCAAGGACTCGGGGAGATAGCTCATCTGGCACCCGAGAACACTATCCTGATCCATACCAGTGTAACGGATATCAGTCAAGCGGCCATTCAATATGCCCAGATGATCGGAGCTACAATCTACGCTACTGTAGCAACCGTCGAGGAACGTGATTTGCTGGTCTCTAACTACGGTATATCCCAAGACCGTATCTTTTCCAGGAGGGATCTGAGCTTCATCAAGGGTATTATGCGGTGCACAAACAATACTGGGGTTGACGTCGTCTTCAACGCACTGAGCGGCGAGGCACTCCGGGGGTCAACGGCATGCCTCGCTCCATTTGGGGCATTTGTTCATGTGTCGAATCTAGATCTGCGAGCTGATACTACAATTGAGCTAGCCTCTTTACCTCGCAATGTGAGCGTCTACACCGTCGACATTCCTTTACTGGCTCAACATCGACCAAAATCGGTTCGTCTTCTGCTCATCGAGGCACTGAGACTGTACTCCGCAAAAAGGATCGGTCAACTCCACACAACTGTCATGGACTTTACTCGGATCAAAGAGGGTATTCAAACTGCGCATAGCGGAGAAGCAGCAAAAGTTGTGATTACACCTGATCCGTCCAACATGGTCCCTATGGTCCCACGACCTCTCCAGCCTTGTCACTTTGATCCACGCGCCTCGTACGTTCTTGCCGGTGGCTACGGCGGCTTAGGCCGAAGTTTAGCACGATGTATGGCATCTCGTGGTGCAAAGAGCCTGATTATCCTATCTCGCTCATCAGCTTCAAGCTCAGAGAAAATGGAATTGATTGGCGATCTCGATAGAATGGGATGCAAGGTCCATTCACTGATCTGCGATGTGGCCGACCTCTCTAACCTCCAACAATTGTCCAGAGCAGCCTTTTCTAACTTACCGGCTATCAAAGGATGCATCCAAGCATCCATGGTCCTGCGGGTAAGTCCCCGGTCCTCACTCCTCGGTACTAAATATACACAAACTAACATATTCGTAGGATGGCGCCTTCGCCGGACTCTCTTTCGATGACTGGAAAGCAGCCATTAGACCCAAAGTCCAAGGTTCCTGGAACCTGCACACAGTCCTACCGGACAGCATGGACTTCTTCATTATGCTCTCCTCAGTCGCAGGCATCTTCGGCAACCGCGGGCAGTCAAATTACGCCGCAGGCAATACCTTCCAAGACGCACTTGCCGCATACCGTGTTTCGAAAGGCATGCATGCAGCTAGCATCAACCTAGGCAGTGTATCGAACGTGGGCTGGGTAGCCGAGAACCGAAACTCGATGCGCACGCACACAGCCACGTTATTCGAGCTTTTGCGCGAAGAAGAGGTCCACGCAACGGTTGACTTCCTTATCCGCGATCAGCAAGACGGCGGAAATGCATCACCGCGCTCACAGCTCATCCTCGGTCTGCCGACCGCGGAGATGTGTCGCCAGAACGGAGTGCCTTTACCTACGTACCTGAATTACTCGATGTTCACGCACTTCCGTAACACGGCGACAGCGAAGAGCAGTGAGGTGTCTCTGCAGAAGACTGTCAGCACTGCTGCGCTTTTGTCGGCGGCTTCTGGCTTCGAGAGTGCTGTCGTTGTTGTGTCGGATGGGATTGTTGAGAGACTTGCTTCGCTGCTTGCCATTCCTTGTTCCGAACTCGATGCACAGCGCTTTAGCTTTGGCGGCATTGACTCCCTTGTTGCTATGGAGTTTCGCGCGTGGATCATCAAGGAGCTTAAGGCTGAGGTTTCTTTGCTTGATATTATGGGAGCGGAGAATATTAGGGCTTTGAGTGAAAAGATTGCCGGCAGGAGTCGTTTAATTGGAGGGTCTGGTGCTTAATTTTCCGCGTGGTTTACTTATCTTTCTTTTTTTTTACGAATCTTCTGGGGATTATCTTTCGATACTGATTAGCGTTGAGCTCTCGTGGTTTATTGATTTCACGTCTGATGCCCCGTTACGAGATATGATCATTCTGCATCTTTCTCTTAGGACATTTTCCAATCTCTTTTTGGTTCATACACTTTAAGACTAGATTCACTAACAGAATGCCTATGAGCATTTCTACACATTTTACATCGGAAAAGATTTAAAGATTTGATAAATGCGATACTTCAATTTTGTCCACCTGAGTCACTCTTTGCGAATCCATTTCGACTTATTAATAGTAGGAATATGCCATGCTTGCATTAAAGAAAAATAGCTCATCGAAACCCTAAACTTTCCATCCGTTATTCATTATATTCGTCAACACCTACCGTGCAGACCCGGAGGGGAAATAACCCCGTAAGCCCTGTCCAGGAAATGTACAAACAGCCAACTTGGGCTCAGCCCCGGATCGCTCATGATGCCACGCACGCTCACGTAAGGCCAAATAAACCGAGCGGAACGGCTGGAGGTCGCCAGGTAGTCGAGCAGGCGGTTTACGAGGATCGAAGCCCAGCTGCTGAAGTTGCGCCTCACACCAATGCAGGGTGTCCGCCGGTAAATATTGCTCTGTGTCGTAGTCGGTGTGATTCTGTTGCATGGCCTGCAGCGTCGCGATGTCGGCTGCGAGGCCAAAGTTCTCTACGCCCTTGGGCGGGTGGTGGTAGTTCATATAGGGTTTTCCAGGGGCGCGCTCTGGATGGTCTGCTTGTTTGCGAATGTTGTGGATGTTCCAAGTTTGGACGTATGATTTGATATGGGAGCGGAGAGTGGGCATGTAGATTGCGAAGAGGGCAACCTGTTCAGGGATTAATGTTGATGAGAAGAGGCCTTCGTTGTGAAGTTCGCGGAAATAGTTCTAGTTGAGGTCAGTATTCTGCGAATAGGTGTAGGATAAACCTGCCAAAGTTGACTAACATGATACAGTGTTACTACTGATTTAGCAAGCTGGGCCCACCAAGATTCAATCCGGTGGGTATCTGTGGCACGTCCGGGTGCGCAGCATTGCTCACGCAGGACATCCGGCTCAGTGACGCGACGGAGTGCAAAGTGAGCATCGGCTAAAAGGGGAACCTCAGACTCGAGGTCAGATCGAAGAGTCCGTGGTTGGCGATTTTTAGAAGCAACAGTCTCAAGATGGTTTTTGAGGACACCCACGGCCGTGTGCGCATCCACGCCAACATGAATCCAGAGAACATATCGAGAATAAGAATCGAGCTCAGCAAAAATGCGGAACCCGAAATTGGCCAGCTTTGAGTACCCATTCACGTGCCAGGTCAGATTAGGCCCGGCTAGAATCTTTGGCGGGGGAGGACGCCGGGGCACATCACTGGTGCGGCGTTCAACTGTATCCGGGCGCAGCATGCGGTAGACACTATAGAGACGATCGCGGGCAAATACATGCCCCTTGCTTCGGAAGTGGTTGTGCAATAGTTCCTTTCCGTACCCCTCAATGGTCCCCTTGTCCATTTCCTCGGTCAGGGCGTCGAGGATCTCCTGAACCTGTGCTTGTTGTTGTGCAGGCGAGTCGAGGCGGAGACGGATGCCGAGCTGGTGACGAAGTCTGCGGAGTGTGCGGTGGGAGACCTCATAACCCTCATCGTGTAGAACGGTGACGATCTCTTGGTCGGACAAGCCCACGTCGAAGAAAAGATTTTTGATGCGGGCATGAAGCGCTTCATTGGAGGAGTTGTTCTCCATCTTTTTCTTGACGCCCCATAGCTGTAGGCGTTTGGTCAGAGTACGCGACGATATTTGAATATCATGCTGCCTCTTCAGGTGCTTGCAAATGTCGTCACCTTTCATTTTCTTTTCGAACAGGCCGATGATTTCGGCTTTGTACGGCTCAAGATCCACCCGAGGACGACCTGACATTTTACTTGGCGTATCAACTGGATTCTCCATTTTGCGAATTCAGACCAACTAATGTTGATAAGAATTAGCCTGGAGAAGATGTTCGTGGCTGGGGAAATGCGGGCGGTGTGCTGAGACCTACCGGCAGAAATCGACCGCCTTGATTTTTTTGTTATCGCAGCGGTTCTTCTCGAGAAACAACGTCCTCGCTCTGCTCAGTCATTCTCGATATATTTTTCGGTTTAATCTTGTACTACTGATACGGGCTTTACAATGGTCCGTGAACTCAAGCA
Source organism: Penicillium roqueforti (assembly GCF_015533775.1). Classification (NCBI taxonomy): domain Eukaryota; kingdom Fungi; phylum Ascomycota; class Eurotiomycetes; order Eurotiales; family Aspergillaceae; genus Penicillium; species Penicillium roqueforti. The sequence continues at coordinate 291,022 of NW_024067572.1, forward strand.
CCATGAGAAGAAGTACGTCCGCACCTATAATTAATTACCCGCGCAGAAATCTCAATCCGATCCCATCCAACATTTTGAAAGCTTCAAGATACCACAAAAGATCAAAAGCTAACACTGAAACCCCTGCAGACTTCTCCGGAAGGTCGACTTCCACAACTACAAGTCAGATGGCAATCACCGCGAACATGAAATTCGGCAACGATACCTTCTCCAAGACCCAATGGACTACCGCAAATACAACGCGCTCTGCGGTTCTCTGCGTCAGCTCGCACACAAGCTCTCCCAGCTAGACCCGGACGCGGACCCGCTGCGCAAGAAGCTCGAATCCGAGTTGCTGGAGAAGCTATGGCGGATGGGAATCCTGAAGCAGTCCCGCGAGCAGGGCGCCGGTTTGTCCAAGGTTGAGCGCGATGTTACAGTTTCCGCATTGTGCCGTCGTAGATTGGCTGTCTTCATGGTGCGCTCTGGCATGGTTGAGACTATCAAGGCTGTAAGTTGCGTGGGGATTTGGTTTGGGGTGGATTTTATGCTGACGATTGTTTCGCTAGGCTACTACTTTCATCGAGCAGGGCCATGTCCGTGTCGGTACGGAGGTCGTCAATGATCCTGCTTTCTTGGTTACCCGCAACATGGAGGACTTCGTCACCTGGGTTGATTCCAGTAAGATCAAGCGCAACATCTTGCGTTACCGTGAGAAGCTGGATGACTTTGATCTTCTATGATCTGCCCCGTTAAAAAAGCATTTTGGGTTTTTGTTCTGATATACCCGGCGCTTGTGCATTGTGGCCTGTTTAGGTTTGGCGTATTGATGTTTCATGAAATGATATCTCATGTCCAAAGTTCTCTGGATAACTCAATATGGATATGAATACTACCTATGTTCTCGAGAAACGTAGAGACCTGCAAGCGCTTATTGTGTCGTTCACCGAAGGTGCTCGCCTTCTATTCCCCGAGCTACCAGGATTTGATATTGAAGGTTATATGATGGCTCCACGTCACTTTCGCATCGTTGCCCATGCTATGCAAATGCGATAACTAATCTTTTTGCTCTCTTGCTATCAGTTCACATCCATCTACGGAGTACGCAGGTGGGAAACCACCATTTTGAGGTAGACTTGGGCCCAATCCGAGTCTTCATCTTCTTGCCCACATCATCTCTAATCCCAGATTCCGGAAGGAAAATAAATGTCTGTACTTCCACGATTCAGGCGTTGTTCGACTTAACGTATACTACTTTCACAATATTTCCTTCGCTTGAGGCATTTGAGGTCTATTGCGATACACGGGACGGCGAATCTCGAGTCTGGCACGACGTTAATAATGTTGACACAGACACAGAATATGGCTATTGAGTCAGATCGTATGTTGATTGGTTTACGCGGCCGGATTTGAGCTTGTGTGGTTTTCTATGCAGAAAAGCAACTCTGAACCTCGTTTTCAGAAGTTACATCAGGTTGGTTTTCTCGCTTTTACCGCATCGAGAGCAACTCTCAATTCCATTATCATCACCATCATCTCTCACTCTGTTCCTCGGTCACCGATTACCTATTCTCGTGGACACTCTATTCATGCATAATGAACAAAGGGCAAGTGGCAGGGTGCTCAGGTGATGATCGGTGACGCTTAGGTAGTAGCAAAGCAGGATTATCTAGGTAATGAGCAGTTACCTTTGAAAGTCAGGGTACTCAGGTGCACAATTTTACTCGGTCGAGAGACGATAAGAGCAGCACTAGATCAAAAGGAGCAATGTTTCCAGTACTAGACATTATCTGTTACATAAGTACCGTATAAGGCTATGTACAGTGTTCCAATAATAATAGGGGTATATCAGTCTTCAAAAAATAACATGAGCAACGCAAGGAATGCAAAAGGGACTGGAATTCAAAATAGGCCAGAGGCTCCCGCGAAGAAAGAAGGTTGAACGGCGGGATGGGAACCACTGGATGCAAATGCAGATCATCACTCGGTGATCATGGTATCATAGGGAAAGCAGCTGAGGCAGGGTATGTTTGTGAGCAGCACCTGTGCAAGGCTCTGTGGGGGTAACAAGGGAGTAGTGATGGTTGAATTTAGGCATTAGGAAGAGGAGAAGACTTCGAACGAAGACATGTCCAACGTCTTCGAGCTCCATCAGGTGAATTTGAATTCAAGCTGGTTTTTCCCAAGAGCTCCAAGAGCTGGGCCTGCGGATTTCCTTGAGAATCCGATTCCGGCTCTTCATCTTCGGGGATATCCATACGGAACCGACGCACGCTGCCTTCGCGCTCAGTCTTGCCTTCCTCGAAGAACGGGGTGCGCGAGTCGCGGGACTGGAAGCAGCGAGGCGCGACGCGGCGCCAGAGACCCCGGACACCACTGCTCGCACGGTCAATCTTTTCATATTCACGCCGCCGGGTATCTGGTGAGGTCCATTCCATTACTGTCGCCGGGACGTGGATGGACGAGGACGATGGGCTGCGGTGGTGACTGCTGGGTAAGGTGTTTGATCGATCTCTTGGTGTGATGAAGTGGGGTGCGCTCGTCGAGGTTGGTGAAGTGGACTCTATCCCGAAGCGGATGCTGGAATATGAATGTCTGACTGGAGACGACGGTTCCGAGCTGCCTTTCTCTGTTGATATGCGGCTCTCGCGTTGAGGCCTGTACGTAGCTGATGCTGTCCGGTATAGAGAAAGTCTTGTCTCGGTCGAGGGTCTGTTCGATTCATCTTGAAACAGACGACATGACTCCCGGTGTAACGCTATCAGTGACTCGCGCTTATCCTGCATGGAACTGCGAGCTGAGGTGACAGGCACGATGGCGGCGTTGGGCACAGCTCGGCGCGAATGCAAGGAACTGCGGCGGCTGTTTGGTCGCGATCGCACAGTGCTGCGGGATGCCGAGCGGGAGTGACTGATCGAAGTAGATGTCGATGCTCGTGATTCTTGACGACCGAGCTCGTTTCCCGGTGGATCGATCCTTTTCACCTTGGCCATCTCAGATGGGGACTTGGGCGAGTCACATCCCTTGAGCTCTGTGACAGTGGACTCGCACTTAGAAATAGACAGAGATGGCTGCAGGGCCAGGCATGTGACGGAGGTCATTTCCCGTCGGGAAACTTCTGATCATATGCAAATATAGGCAGGTGCCCTGATTGCTCAGATGTATACATGTATCGAGGGGAAGTTCATGTGGATAAGATTAGGGTTAATATATATTTAAAGGAGAACACGACTGCATCTAGAACATAAAAGAGAAGCAAAATGGAACTCGACAAGCGAACCTCTTTCCTTTTATTAATCCAACATGCGCACACCGCTCCTCAACTATTTTAGCGGAGTGGGGGGGCGTCTAAAGATCGTCGCTATGAGGGCGTCTAGCCAGTTACTTGCAGTTACAAATGCAGGGGCTTTATTGCGGGAGAGTATGGGGGAGGGGTAGGCTACGGTTTTTTATAGTCGCAGTGCTAACAATATATATAGATAGTAAGTCTATATAAAGGAAGACAGACTATTCACAACATGGTCGCATTGCTAATCTAGGAACCCTGTTTGCACGATTATAGTATTCGGTCAATAATCGAGGCCATATTAAATATACCAACTGCACTAACTGCACTAGTTAACTGCACTAACTGCCCTAATTAAGGAGAACTACTCCGTACACTAACCTATGATAGACATCGCATCCTGCATGCGTGTTGGGACACCGCCAGACCCCCTAGTTTCAACAAGATCTACAAAAGACGGAGAATAAATAGTATATACTTTGAAGAGAATGCAATAAAAACTTGAAAGCGATTGTCTAGAATCATCTTTGACTTTGTTTAAAGAGAATAAAGGAACTCGGGGTTCTCCCGATCTGTCAAATCAAGGAATCTGCAGCCAAAGTTAGCAGAAGTTGGCAAACGTTAACTAATAAATCACTCACTCTTGGTTCTCTAGTCTCACATATTCTGGGTGAGCAATGAAAAGGATCTTCTTCTGGTTCTCACGACGATACCACATCCAGACCCCGACCAGCAGGAATAAACACACGCCCCAACAGACGATAATGGTCACCTCGGCGGGGACATAGCGGGGAGCGTCCTTCGGGCGGAAGGTTTGTGGACCTGGAAATTGTGTTAGCGTGTGCTCGCCACGTTTTGACCCCTGTCTTCTCCTGATTTTCTTACCGATGATATTTCCAACGCAATATCCAATCAGATACAAAGCAGCCACGGTAGTCTTCTTGGTATATCCCGCGACATTGGAAGAAATCAGCGATAGCAATGCCACGAAAGGGGTCGGACTGGCTTGTGTGAGGTAATAGCCAATCAAACGACCGACATTGTTAGATAGGGGCAGAGCGACAATGAGCAGCATCCCTACGATTGCAGCGACTAACCCACCCAAACTGGCGAGGATGCGCTGCCCGGTGATCTGTCCGACATAGCCGTTGATTAATAGTGCAACGATTTCCACTGCGCCGCCGGGGACACCCAGAATCAGACTCTCCTTCGCGTTATATCCGAAGCTTGTAATCTGGACTGGTCAGCATGCTTGGAATCTTCAGGTCTTTATAAGCTATTATCAACATACCAACTGACTGAAGAAATTGGAAATACCCCCATTTGGAATATCGGCAATCAAGGCATAAAAGAAGAAAGCCCAGGTCATCGGATCCAAAAGCGCCTCCTTGACCTGATATAGCTTGAAGTGCTTATTACCAATGCCTTGTTGGTTGACCCGCACGCGGGCAACAGCCAAGATGCGATCTTCTTCATTTAACCAGCGTGCATTGAGTTGGTTATCTGGCACAATCCAGAGGAATACCAGTCCCAGGCAGATGGTGAGGAGACCAGTGACGAGGAAAATAATCTTCCATGGCTCGATGGCCGACCCGTGTTTCTCGGCACCGACGGCGATGCCGTAGGCGATTACTCCGCCGAGAATTTGGCCGACGCCGTTGAAGCTGAACCAGATGTTGACGCGGCTGCCTTGTTCTTTTTTTGTGTACCACTGTTTGGGACTGTGTTAGCTCGACTCATTGTGTCTAGGTTATAGCCTGTAGGAACAGAGATGGATTTTGTACCTGGGAGGTTAAAAGTGCAAAGCCCGGCGTCACAGCTGCTTCAAATACACCGAGCATAAAGCGAATGGCGATAGCACCGGAGTAATTGTTGACAGCGGCAAAACAGCTGAGAATCATTCCCCAGATCAAGATGCAGGCTGCCGAGTATTTCCCTAGTGGAAGGCGCTGGAGGAGGCGGTTGGTCGGGTATTCCCAGGCGAGATAACCTACGCAGGAGAGCTATTAGGTTTGAAGCTCCCAGGGAAGAGTCAATTCGAGAGCATAGATAGAACATACCAAAGTAGAACAAACTCCCGAGCCACTGATACTGGTCTCCCTCGAGATTCAAATCCTTCTTAAGACCCATAACGCTGGCATAGGAGAGAGTGGTTTCTACACATCAGATCACAGATTAACACTTCGGATTGAATAAACAGCCAACAGAACAAAGCATAAAACCAAGACTGCTCTTTGCTGTAGGAAACAAAATCGAGGAAAGATATGCACATACTATCCAGATAATTCATGCCATAGATAAAGCACATGATGGGCATCATATGCCAATCGATGATTTTTAACAAGCGGCGATTCGTAGCTTCATCCAGCTCGATAGTTTCACCGTGAAGATTGCCAAGGGCTTTCATAGCCTCATCGGCGTCGTGTGCATGCTTCTCTATCGTGGGGTCGACATGTTTTATGTTGCCCATGTCCATGCCGGTGTCCACGCTAGAGGAAATTCCGATAGCTTTTTCCTCTGAGGCCATGGTGTCGGTTCTATGGGGTAGGTCGTAAAGGGACGGGGCAGTAGAGTAATTCAGATCAAGTAGGTCAGACAGACAAATCTTAGGCCCTTCGTGAGTTGACTGTAGTACAACTATAAGCAATACCAAGGCAATGTATAAAAAGATCAAGGAACACCACCGGGCGGGCACAGCTAAATAACATATAACAGAATAACGGTCAAAACTCCGCAGGTCCGATAGCTATACAGGACGATATTAGTACGTAACATTAAATAGGTTAATATACCCTGTACTCCGTGCGCTGTACCTCTGAGCAAAGCCGGGTAGCTCTGCCCAGGCCGTTATCTCAAGAGTCTCCTCGAACGATTCATCCTATCACACAACGCAGCACATGAGGCACGGCAAATAACTTGTGGGCCTCTCCACGATAAGAAGCCGATTTATCTGGGGTTGGCGGTTTGATGATGTGTCTCATTGGATGGCCAAGAGAGGGGAGGGGGATGATCGGCACGGAACTGCCATGGTCTGTTGGCTGCGGCGTTATGGTTATTTATCAATGCAACATAGGGAAGGCAATGCGGATTATTGCGGAGCGAAGTAGACGTTACTTACTTGGTGTGTATATGCGGGGATGCACACACATGTAGTAAGAATACGTCAAGAGAAAGGTCGCTAGTTACAATGTACAATGTATAGATTCCTAGTTCCGAGTGAATTCCGATGAAGTTTAAGCAAAAGTACGTGTTCTTATCTATTGTTCCAAGTGGATTTGGAAAACGTCTCCTTATCAAAGTTACTCCAGAATTCGGATATTCAGAGACTTGCTTTTGATCTTCATCGCAGACGGTGTGAAACATGCTGATGAGCACTCGCATGTCTTAGACTTAACCTTGCCCTTGCATCCTCTGGGCGTGCAGGAAAGCCCTTCCGTAGCCGGAGAGGCTCCAGGGCTCGTGAGCAATGATGTAAGAAAGCATCAAGTTGCAAAAAGGTTATATAGCACGTCATCAAATATAGAATTTTCATTATGTATGTACATACAGTGGAACGTGGACTGCACACTCTATTGCGCACCCACACGGGCCAGATACGCCTCCCAGCCCTGCTGCTGGTACTGTTTAACAGCTTCAACAGGGTCCGCAGCGGCATAGATACCACGACCAGAGATAATGAAGTCGGCACCGCGGCCAATAGCCGATTGCGGTGTCTGGTACTGCTGGCCAAGCTTATCGCCTTTAGACGAGAGGTTGACGCCAGTGGTGAAGACGACAAAGTCCTCGTCCTGCGCGGGCGCCTCCGTAGACTCGACCTCGCCCAGCGACCGGGTCGAGACAAAGCCGAGCACAAAGCTGGGGTACTTGCGCGCGATATCGACAGAGGCGGAGGTGTAGGCGCCTGTTGCGAGGGATCCCTTCGAGGTCATCTCGGCGAGGATGAGGAGGCCGCGCTCAGAGCCGTAGGGGAAATCAGTAGCCTGGGCAGTTTGCGCGAGGGCATCGACTATGCCCTCGCCGGGTAGGATGGAGCAGTTGATTATGTGGGCCCATTCGGAGATACGGAGGGTGCCGTTGTGGTACTGTTTCTGGACAGTGTTGCCGATGTCGATGAATTTGCGGTCTTCGAAGATGAGGAAGTTGTGTTTTTGGGCTAGGGCATTCAGGCCATCGATTGTTGCTTGGCTGAAGTCGGAGAGGATGTCAATGTGTGTTTTTATGACGGCGATGTAGGGACCAAGACCTGTGAATGGGTTAGTAGGCTGTTTCGTCGGAGGGGTGGTGGCTGGGTTTACTTACGGTCGGCGAGGTCCAGGAGCTCCTTTGTTGTGGTCACATCAGCGGAGACGGTAACATTGCTCTTCTTTTCTTCCGCGACTTGGAAAAGCTTGCGTGCGAGGGGATTGGGGTGCGATTGGGCGCGGACGCTATAGGTCAATTGCGACTTGGACGACATGGCGGGGTTGGCGGGGTGGGTTGATATGTATTTGTATGTGATTTTGAGGTTCAAACGATAAGTGAATCAAATTGAAACTGGCTGATAAATGCCTTTAGAATACAATTCTCTTTTTTGAGGTCCGAAAGCAGAATAATAGAAGCGAAGTTCAAGTCGAAGACCTTCGGGGAACTTTTTCTGCCACGGTGGACCCACGGGCCAAACCTTCCCGGAGGCTGGAACTGTGGCGCATAATACGCATTTGACATAGAAATACATAGCACATCTTCGCTTCAAGCGCTTAGAAAGAAAGCAATGGCCATCCAACACCGTAGACACTCAATCCGAAGAGGGCACCCTGCACAAGCCAGAAGAACCCGCCCATCATACGGCCCTTACCCTGCGGTTTGCCCGAGTACACATAGCCGTAGAGGAACAGAGCCCGGAAGAAAACCCACAGAGCGCCCAGACCAGCAGCCCACTCAGGATATTTCAGACCAGAGACCAGGATGAAGAGCATTGTCTGCGAAGAATTCTCGAGGAAGTTGGTGTGGGCGCGTTGAGCGCAGTTGAACTTCTCAGCTTTGGCCTATAACTAGTTAAGTAGGTGCCATAAGAAGTGTATAGGTTCCTATTGGATACGGGCTTGCGGAGGCTGGGTATAGATGGGAATGAGACGCACGTTTTCCTTGCATAGCTCCATGGAGGCATAGCTGTGGGGGTAGGGCACCTTGGCCTCCTTGCGCAGGCTGCCAGTAATATTGCCGTGAACGAAGCCCAACAGAGGGATGGCGCCGAGTGCGACAGCAATCACGGCGCTGAGTATCATTAGCTTCTGTTCAACGAAGCATGAAAGTTAAGCTAGAAGAACCTACCCGTAGTTGCCAGGAACAATGAATGCGACCATGATGAGAAGAGAATTTGGGGAAATGATGCGATATGGTGGCTCTCCGTTATGATTGTGTTTGATTGATTACATGTATGGAGCTCCTTTATACTTAATTGGAGGCTCGGGGGTAACAAGCTCCGAGCTCCCGTCGGTGGAATCAATTTGTCCGTTCCGCCCAGTCATCTACTCCGTAACTATGGATGAATGATGGATACGAGTGAGATCTCGCCGGCCTACGGCCGTCGAGATAGCCGTTGCAAAGCAAAGCGACTGATTCCAACTTCTAGTGCTGCGCAAGGCTCCCCTCTTACTGACTTATTGGCTTCACAGCGACTGCTTTTGTCATAATTCTAGGAGAAAACTTGGCCACGTGACACGTACGTACGTACGTACGACCTTCTGATTTATAATTGCTTCGCTTCGCTCCGCAATCATTGATGGGTAATCATTGATGACCTCCCTATTGGTTGATCATGCAATTCATAGCAATGAGAGGGCAAATAACCAATCTCATGTTCTTGTGCAAGGGAAGCTTGTCTAGCTTTCACAAATAAATGTTCAAAGACTGCTATAAGTTCCGACTCCCAGTATATATCAGGAGTAATACGATACACAAAATGTCCGCTAAATGCTGGATGTCAAAGTTCATGTTCCCACGTTCGATACCATCCTACTTACACTCCCGTACTTGGCTTGCCAAGCGAAGAAGTATAGGAGCGCTCCCAGCGGTTGTCCGACTAGACAAAAGCTGACCCAAAAGATGCAGTTCCCAATGACCCTGCCTTCAGGCCCGCGCATATTTTCCAATGGTGCGGTGAGGCTAATCAACGGCAGCTGGAACATCATCCCAAAGAACGCGACACCTGGACTTGATTAGCCCCTAAGCTGTGGCTAGAGAGTGAAAGACATAACATACCGATGAAATTGTGTGTCGGAATGCCCACGAGCATTTCGTGAAGAATCGCGGAGATAGTGAAAACCATTCCACTCGCAGCTAGAGGACTCCATCCGCGACCCACCAGTGGCGAGTAGACATGTCTCTTCATGAACAGGTAGACAGGCCGGTTCCAAGATCGCCAATACATACCCAGACTAGAGCTGTTCCACCAATCAGTGTAGAATTCGCGGTCACCAAACCGCATGACCTCGGCCAAAGCGTTCAAAAGCGATTGGAACAATGCAAAGAAGCCAGCAAGCCAAATTATCAGCGAGATAGTGGATAGTTTCATGACCCGCTCCAAGATAGAGGCAATATCCATTACTGCGATCTTGTCAATTGAGTTGAGCAACACCGGTGTGGCATACTGCGCAGACAGAAGCCAAATGAACACTGCCAGGCCCACGAACTCCGCAAGGCGCTTTGCAACAAATGACCACCGGATGGATGCTGTGCGCGGATAAACAGGCTGATACACCAGCGTCGGCGCCAGCCAAAAGTACGCCAGGTTATTGATGGTAATATTCCTAGGGTAAGGGCACGAGGAGTAGATTTCGGGCAAGCCCGGGTCTGCGGAGGGATTGAGTAGAGCGAGGCGAAGGTCTCGGTTTGTGAAGGCATAAGAGCAGTTCTTCAACCACACGATGATCGCGTGCAGCTCGCATATTGTCCCAATGCCTGGGTGGTGGATGTAAAAATACACCACAAAGCTAGTCACTGTGAGGCACAGGGTGGCATTGAGCGTGTGCAGGAAAGCAGTGTACGGCCAGGTCGACTGGAAGACCTTCTGATCGTGCTCTTTCTCTTTCTCTGTCTTTTTCTGACGGCCCACTGTTCGCTTAGCCGCAGTAGCGGCTGAGAGCTCGATGATGTATGCCACAAGCAAATGACACGGAACCGAGGCAAACAATATAGACCCCAGAACAACGTCTTGCCTGCGGTAGTCGTGGCATTTAATACAAATTAGCACGCCATACTGAATACTTATTAGCTGGCAATTCGACACAGTGAGCATTTGGATTACCCACTTTCATGAAGTTCTCAATAACCAATCGCAGGTTCATTGCCACTGTCGAAACATTAGCCGTTTCCATATACAATTCCCTCGCGATCCTTACCGAGTACCAACACCATAAGATTTCGAAAACCTAGGAAGTTGGGAAGCACGTCGGCCTCCCGACTGAGGCTGGAATGACGAGCTTCTGAGTGGTATGCAGCTACATGGCGATATTTACTTCGTTTCCTTGTAGTTGATGTTGATGGCGGAGAGACCTCGGTTTCATTCTGAATAGCCCCGTTCGTCGAATTGAGCTGCGATTCCTCGCGAGCGCTTTTAACTGACCCAGTGCGAGTAGCCATTTTAACAGCTCTGCGATCTCGGTACTGTGAGAGATTGAAGGGTCTTCAAGTCGAGCTCCGATTAAACCGGAGCACCGACGGAGAGCAATGCGGAGATTACAACAACAACCAGGCCGCACAATTACGGCAAATAGGAAAAGAAGAAAAGGAGAAGAAGGAGAAGACAAAAGACAGAAATTAGAAATAAGATGATTTAATACTGGGCATGGCGGGGGACGAGACATCATAGCGCAAGCTTGCAGATAAAACTTGCAGGGGCCAATCAGCGTCACATGCGCTCAAGGGACGGATCCTGCACTCCGAAGAGCTTCGACTCTCTCCGCATCTATTGCTCTTTTTAGCCCTGAACCGGTCCGATTCAGTATTCGATCAGTATTTTAAACTCCAATTGCCTGCGATCCTCATGTTTGCGAATCGACAGCCTTGATCCCGTACAACTTTTCGACCGGTCGCGATGGCCTACTACGAGGACAATGGAGGTGACGGCCCAGGGCGGTTTGGCAAGAATTTCGACGGTCCAGTCGGACCTCGTAGACCACGTATGTTTGCTTGCTTTAAGGTTACTTTGACTGAGCTTCTGCTTGTTCATATCCCGACTGACAACCGTTACTCTTACCCTCAGGTCTCGTCACGGATTATGGCTCTTCGATGGTACAATGGATGCGAACACGGCAACCGAGATACAAAGGAGGACATCGATTGGAGACGGAACGACCGAGTCCCAGCTTCGCGGTCGATGTATGTGTTGCTTGATCTGTTCTGGTCTGGCGAGCAAAGAAACTGACATGCGACAGGTTCTTCCCCCGATGGCGCGGCCCTATTCTGCTGTCGATACAATCCCCGTCCGACACCTTCACCAGTCAATCGGAAAATCAAAGAAGCCCATTGTCGTGGTGCGATGGACTCCAGAGGGAAGGCGGCTGTTGACCGGCGGTCATACGGGAGAGTTTATGCTTTGGAATGGAACGGCGTTCAATTTCGAGACCGTTATGGATGTGCGTATCTACAGCTTTTGCGGATTGCGCCCTCACTAATCTGAGATGTTGTCTCCGGTGCAGGCACACTACGATCAAATACAAGCTGGTGTCACGTCCTTGGCATGGGCCCATAGTCAGGACTGGCTAGTCTCTGGGGGACAAAGAGGTGATATCAAATACTGGCGACCTAACTTCAACAACGTGGAGACTATCGATGACGCGCACCACGATGCAGTCCGCGATCTGGCCTGGGCACCCAGTGATACCAAATTCCTTTCAGCGTCAGATGATACAACCCTCAAAATCTTTGACTTTGCAACCCGAACGGCCGACGCGACACTGACCGGACACAACTGGGATGTCAAGTCTTGCGACTGGCACCCGACCAAGGGTCTAATTGTTTCTGGATCGAAGGACCACCAGGTCAAGTTCTGGGATCCGCGCACTGGCCGCTGCTTAACGACACTCCACAGCCACAAGAACACCGTCACATCGACGCGATTCTCGCGTGTGAACAGTAACCTCCTTGCTACTTCGTCGCGAGACCAGACTGCGAGGGTATTCGATTTGAGGATGATGCGTGATATTTGCATTCTGCGAGGCCATGACAAGCCAGTTTCTTCTCTCACATGGCATCCGATTCACAGTAACCTTATCTCGACTGGTGCCGAGGATGGTTCTCTCTATCATTATCTACTTGATGAGCCACACCTGCCGGCTGGCCAGATTCCCACCGTGGCGCCGTACGACAGCCCGGACCCGGCGAATACTCCGCCGCAAGTGATCTATCCGGCACATCGGGTACAGTATGCGCATGGTGCTACAATTTGGTCGCTAGATTGGCATCCACTGGGTCATATATTGGCTTCTGGGTCTAAGGATAATTTCACTCGATTCTGGTCGCGGACTCGGCCTGGCGAGACTAGCTATATGAAAGACCGATTCCACATCGGCGAAGAGGCCGCAGAAGCCCAGGGAACATGGAATCGCGGGTTTGGCCGGAAACAAATGCGCGAGGACGAGGAGCAAGAAATGCAGGATGAAGCCGACGGGCTCGTCGATCAACGACCAGGTGGCCCTGCTCTGCCGGGTATTCAAAGTGCGCCGTCGGCCGTCCCTCAGCCCGATCTTCCAGGGTTGCTACCTGGTATTGGCAGTGCTCAGCCTCGGCAGCCAGGAACGGATGGCGGCGCTATGGGTGGGATGGATCCGGGCCGTTTGGCTGCACTCATGTCCACTCACCCTCCATCGCAGTCGAGTACCCCCACACCTGGAATGCATGGGTTCCCCATGCCGCAGGGTATAATCGGAACACAGCCGATGAATATGGATCTAGCACAATTACAAAAGCAACTCCAGGGTTTCCCTATGCCACAGAATCTCAACCTTCAAGCTTTGGCAAACAACCCTGGCTTCCCTGGTGGATTTGGTGGCCTGCCTGGTTTGCAAGGCGGTGGTATGCCCGATGGAAATCGGAGACAGTGATGAAAATGGACATCTGATTTGAAATGCACGTTGAATCGGCTTGGCATTGGCGCAAAGGACATAGCATGGCTACTTTGATGCGGGGTGACGGCGTTATTTAAGATATCAAACACCATTTGTATCATAGGAAATTTTCGGGCATTTCGAAGTCTCCTGGATCCTTGTTGATGAGACTGTTTGCGTAGGTCTAGGTTGGCTGGGCATAAACCTGTAGCTGCCGTCCACGTAGGTAGACACGGTAGACAATTGTTATATCCGGCACATCCGGCACAGTAGTATGGTCGAGTAGTAGCAGCCGGTATACCATTCAAAGGCCACCTTGCATAGGGAAGCTGGTGACAATAAGAACCATCACATTGACACCGCCCCATATCATCGGTAGCCAAGTTGACATCCTGAAATTGCCTGCCTCATACACCGCGCCGAGGCTATCCACCGTAGAAGCGTTAGCTACCTAATCATTCGGGAGGCCAAGTGTCAAGCAACCAACTTACACAACTCCAATTATACTCCCGGCTAGAAGCGACTCAAGCGCTGCAATAAAGATGTACACCAACGGCACAATCCATATCACATTCCAGTTACGGAAATGGGTCAGTACTGCGCACCCAGCAACAGTGAGATGTGTCGCTCCGTAGAATATCAGCGTCCAGAAAAGTGTGAAGCGCCAGATGTCCTTCGTGTAGTATAGGTAGTATGCTTGATGATGATGCGCCGGCAGGGGATCGTACAATGACGGAAAGGAAGGCACTTCGTAGTTAATCGGGACGCGATTGTTGGCCATGGAGAAATAGCTGCGCCGTTTCAGCAATCAATCATCAAAGCATGACACGTGAGCAGGGGACAGTCACTTTGACCATATGTGTTGCTAGCGTATCAACAAAAACCGCATGTCTAAGAGACTCTCGGAGATGACGATGCTTGTTTGCACTGTTTAGCTCCATATCATTGGTCAGCCTTTCGTGGTGGATGCCCCCCGTATTTAGCTCTGGACCCGGACCTCGGCTTCATCTCACCCATTGAGAGATGTAGAGACTCTTGTCTGGGAGCATCCCTATCACCTCCAGTGTTGAAATGGCCACGGAAAGATCATTAGCTACGCTGCTACGGTCGCTGCAGGCGACTTCCAGCTTCCAAGATGCCGCTTCGTAAGAGCCAAATACCCCAATGAGGTCAATATTAGACTAACAACAGGCCAATTCTCAGTCTGCTTCCCACGGCTACCAGTTTCCTTTCAATGTTAGGGAATCCTCTAAACCTGACACTCCTTTCCTCACAACTCCTCACTGCACCTTCGCTCTGGAGCCACCCCGTCGACCTCCAATCATGTCGCAAGATCCTTAGCGTCTTCAATACCGCCGCCATCGCCGTCTTGCAGAATGATACTACTGACGAACCCCGGATTCCGTACGGGCGGAATAGAAAGATAGAGTACGAGGCGTGGGTTAAGGCGGTCGCTGAGGGCGCCGATGATAAGTCCCCGCGGTGGAGGCATACGCTGCTGCTGGGCGGAATCTTGATGGGATTCGAGGGACAAAACCGACGGGGCTTACCACGACATATTCGGGTGAAACTCGAGATGGCGCTTGTGAGAGCGGCGCAATTAGCGCTGGAGGAGCTTGGTTCTGAGACTGGGATTGATGGACAGTGCCTCACTATGGTCTTGAACTACACTTTTGAGCTGCTGTCAGATTCCGAGAGAAGCACGCTGGATTATGATCGTTTGCTCCCGGCGATGATTCAGTCATCATACTTGTCTTCGGAGGGCCTCGACGGTGGCTATTTTCTGGGATCTATTGATCAGGATGTTGTTGAGGCCTCCGGGAAGCAGTTTCGCTGGTCGGCCAACTCTCCCACATTTGCTATTATCTCGGCAGTAGCTGCTCGCCCGCTTGTGTCCACTCTGGGGCCTTTGTCTCGTCTTATCGCGCATTCTGTTGATAATGTCCGGGATCCGCGAATTGTTGCGCAGACTGTTGATTACCTAGCGGGTTTTGTTCGGACACTCATGGTTCAATGGCGGCAGAATAAATTGTCTGAGATTGATGTTGCGGAAGAAGCAGAGTTCCTAGACTCTGAATCCCGGGACATTACGCTTCCTGCCCTCTGGAAGCTGTTGCGAAATTGCTTATATTCGGTGGTTATCACACTTCGGGCTGTACTGGGGAGAACTATCAATGATCCAGCTCTTGCCGCCAACAGTAGTGAGTTACAGACGAGTCGTGTCATTTTTTTTTTTTACTAACTATGCTCCTGTCAGGCGCCCCGTACCTATCGATGCAATGTCTCCACATACTTCGCAACATGTATTTCATCTCTTCTCGGATTGGCCAGAATGCCTCATCGCAGCAGACGTTCGTTATGTTGGCAGCCATAGATATCCTCTCCCAATATCCCACTCTTGCCGAGAACTTCCTGAGAAGCATTAAGCCAAGCGATATAGGACAAATTCCTGCTCACCCAATTGAACGATGTCTGGATCTTTTCTTCTTGAATGTGGCAGAGCATTTCCCTCTTGTCCTATCCCCAGGGACGAACGAGGAACTGTTACTATCCGCCGCTTTTCCATATCTCGCAGCCGGTGCTAACAGTCTTCTGTTGGAGATTTTCGAAGCTGCTCACAGCCTAGTGCTTGTTGTCTTCGCTATTCCCCACAACTCGGGATTAGCTGCCAAACACTTGCCTTTTTATATAGAAAACCTTTTCGCTGTGAGTTTCATCCTGGCTATTATACGAAAGTAGTTGCTAATCGTCCACAGGTTTTCCCTACTAACCTTTCTGCGCGCCAATTCCGCCTTGCGTTCAAGACTGTCATCCAAATTACAGCACCTCCTTCTCCTCTGGCGAATAGCCAACCCGCTCTCCCTTCAATCTTGCTGGAAGTTGTTCACGATCGTGCTTTGAACGCTTCCTCTACACCGATCCCTGCGCAGGGCCCAAATCCAGACATGAGCCTGAGTCCGGCCGTCTCTGAGCAGGCTGTTCTGACCCTTGCTCTCATCGATTCTCTTCCATTCCTCCTAGTCGATGATCTGAAAGAATGGTTGCCTTTAGCAGCACAATTGATCAACACAATTACCGACCGCGATATGCGACATGCTTGTATCGATCGTTTCTGGGAGGCTATAGCCGGCGGCGAGATGGATGTTGATCGATCTTACTGCTGTATTACATGGTGGAGCACTGAAGGTGGGCGCGAGCTTGTCCTTTTCGGCGCCGAGACCGCCCCGGGGGAGTCTGATGATACTGGACCTTACATGAGTGGCGCGGTTGGAGGTGTCGCGCCTGAAAGTAAGCTATAATGATGTCACTTTAGATAGCTTGCAATATTGAAGCTACGGCTCCAACGGGTGCGGTAACACCTTATACCATACACCATACTTCTAATCGATCAAGTCTAGTTCTGAACATTTTCATATATACTAATATTAGTGTGTTCTTGGTATTTATTCGACTCATCATCTTTGAAAATGTAACGTTCAGCAACTAAATTCCCGGGATCCCAACCGGGGTAGCCTTTCTGTACTGAACATACTCGTCGCCAAAGAAGGAGATCAAGTAAGCTTCTTCTCCTGCAATCACGTAAATCAGTTAGCAAGAGGTCCAATGCGCAAAAACCGACAGACAACTTACGCTTGATCCGGCTCGAGAAGAACTGCCACAACACGAGGGCATATCCAACAAAACAAACCATATTCCCTAGTATCAACTGTGTTCCCAGACCCCACCAGAAGAATCCAAAGTAGCTCGGATGCCGCAGATACCGATAAAGCCCAGTATTAACCAAAACATGACCCTCCTGGTGCTGACTCTGCACATGATGATTGAAGTTACTAGCAGCCTGCGCCATAGCAATAGTCCGAACAATCTGTCCGATCAATAGAAGCGCAAAGCCTGCGACAAGCAGAAGCGAGACCGAGCTTCCGAAAAACGGTTCCGTCACAGTGACCATCCGCCCAGCAGCAGTCTGCCCGGGCCAGAAAACATGCGACACGATGCACTCCACGATGGCAGATCCGTGCGCAACATTATACGCCCATCCGTTAGATGACAGCAGGAACGCGGAGATAGTCGCATACCGCGTGTTGTATTGCGCCGTCACGTAGAACTCCAGGAAGTGGAACAGGCTCAGTGAGGCGACGAAGAACGGCACGCGCCACAGTGAACTTGGATACACGGTACTTAGGAACAATGCCATGCTTGCTGATAGCCCGAGGCTGGTGCCGAGGAGCATTGCGCGCAGCGAAATTCCCGCCAGAGACATCTTGCCGTCCGGGTAGATTGAGGTATCGGCATCGGGCGTGTCGGTTGAGGCATCGGAGGAAGAAGGGAAGGATATATTGCTGTTGGTGCGGTCGTGGACTGGAGGTCCGGGTGGTGAGATGTGTTTCGAAGTGTGGGTGAAGTTCAGGGCTTTGTTTGGCTCTGCGCCGGAGCTTGTTGCGAGCATTGTCAAAGAAATAGAGAATTGCTTGGGAAGAAAGGGGCTGCTTCTTGATGTGTTTATTTGGTTCGAAAATCGGGCATTTCGAGGGAATTAGTGGAATTTAAATAGTGTGTGTTGGTGAGGGGGGAGTTTCATTGTCTGAGAACAATCTCAAGAAGATTGTATTGTTTCGCATCGGCACCCGCGGACTTTTTCCCCCGACATGACGGTGGACATTTCACCCCGGGCCCACATGGCCTCGGCTTTAGAGCTCTAATACCTCAATGTAGCTTGAATTACAAGCTAGTGCCTAGCTTCGCTCTTTCTCCTCTCTTCGAGATAGCTATGACCATCACAACCATGTCAGAGCCTGCCGAGAAAGAGAAGATGCTTCGCGGCGAGCTCTTTCGCGCCTTCACACCGGACTTAATCGCTGCCCGTGCGCGCTGCAAGTGGGCCTGTAATCGGTTCAATAAGTCGGACGAGGTGCCTCGTCGGCGTCTTGTTGAAATGTGGAGAGAGTGGGTGATGCGGTCAAGCTGAGGCTTAGGTCTACTTCATCCTAGAAGTATACTATTTATACTAAACCATTATATAGTATCGCCGACGACCAGACCCCTCTGCCACCAAAGCTAGATGACCCCGCAGCTGATGAAGCTCTCTTCGCGCAGGACCCCTGGATCGAATCTCCGGTCCATGTGGACTACGGGTTTAATGTCAAGCTTGGAGCGGGCGTCTTCGTCAACTTTAACTGCGTCTTTATTGACACATGTCCCATCACGGTTGGGGCTCGCACTTTGTTTGGCCCCAATGTGAGCTTGTTCTCGGGGACTCATCCGCTTGACCCTGCCCTGCGCAATGGCACTGAAGGCCCTGAGACTGGCAAGCCGATTGTTATCGGAGAGGACTGCTGGCTCGGCGGGAATGTGACTGTACTTCCTGGCATCACTATTGGCAGAGGTGTGACAATTGGAGCTGGCAGTGTTGTTACCAAGGTATGTTGAATGCACCTTCTGATAGCCTGATTGTATAATCATGCTGACTTTAGCACCAGGATATTCCCGCTTTTCATGTGGCTGCTGGTAACCCAGCTAGGATCATTCGTCGGATTGAAACGACAATGAAAGAGTGATTGACCCTGTGTTATTCATTGACTGGTAGATAGTATAGAGATATATATGACTTTCTGGCTACTTGCATCTATCGAATATCAAAGGGATCAAACTGCGTCTAGATTACATGGACGTCATGCACGCCTAGTTCAGACAGCGATATAGATAATGATAATTAACTAGAATGACTCTCCAAAACCTTTGACAAATTGGGTAGGATTCATTATACCACGATAGACGCCAAGAGTCCAGACTCGATGCATAAGGCCGCATAAGGGGCTGTGCATCTTTGGTGCTTTATATCGGTTTTTATATAGCTGGAATAAGAGTGTAGATAGGCAGTCACATTTGCTACAAACTGCACAGTAATCGAATTATTTCCCTCTTCTTTCTATGCAAACTGCAATAAGCAATGTACCATGCAAATACGCGATAATCAATCTCCAGGAGCTTGGTTGTGTCTTTGTTAAGAGAGACCATCTTGTGAACGCTCTCCACAGAACAACGTCACTGGTCCTGGCGCGTCCCCCAGAAAAGCTGTCGACCGCTTTATCTTTTCTAAAGACCTTTACTTTTCTCCCACTCAATCCTTTTCTTAAACTCACAACCTTCTTTTTCTTCAACCTTCATTCTCGCATCACCTTCATTTCACGCGTTGTTTCAACTACCCTGGGACCACTACGTGCGGAAAATGACATGGCTGTACCCCCGCCAGATAGCTCTTACACCCCACCTCACACTCCCTTGATCGAAGAATCTCCATTCATCAGTGACTCTATGGACGATCTTGATCCTCAGGCGACCCGGAAACGTCCGCGTCTCGACAGTGGAAGTCGCGTCAGTCCGACCTTGTCGTTGGATGGAACCTCGCGTACTGCCTCCGTCGCACCTGCCTCCGACATGGATGAGGCCTCGGATTCTGGAAATCCGGTTAACAAAGTCACCATTAACACAAAATCTCCTCTATCTCCCATGGCTCCAGACCTCCCTCCTTCCGACGCTGGGCTCTCCGGCAGCGACCTAGAGCTTCTACCAGATACCGATACAGCTCCCAATCCCAATCCCATTTCACTTTCCTCCTCGCCCTCCTCATCCCGAAGTCCTCAAATCGAAGTCGCTGAACCGGAAGATATCAATCAAGACCCGAATACCTCAAACTGGAAGTCACTGGGCCAAGTGGTGCGGGATCAGGATGAGCCCGAAGTGATAGAAATCCAAGACGTGGCTCCTCTTTCCGACTCGTTCCCTAAAGTACACACTGAGATGACACCCCGAGAGAATTTCAAGGCGCTTGGTGATATGCTTGAATTTGGTAATAAGAGACTCCAATCAACGAGACCTGGGCAAAATACTAATACAGCCAATAGGACACCCACGCGAAGGCACGGCGCTTGTTACAATAAAACAATGGCTTCACACTTGTGTGCACGATCTTGATCGCCTCACAATCGAGGAATTCGCGGCCGATCTAGATTTCTGGGAATACTTGCCCTCCGTCCTGGACCGTCTTTTGCGCAGACAACAAGACTTTCAATTAGATGGAATTGAAGATATCTCGAGCTTCTTCGAGCAATATCTTCTCGATTATGCTCGCATTGTCCTTCATCTTGTTCGCTTGGACACCACACTTCTCCGGGCTGTTGACGAAGATGGCGGTGACATCGAAATGCCTCCAAGCACCTGTCGACGATATCTTCATAGCTTCCCTTGGATATTCCATAGCGACCAAATTCCCTTTTTCCGGGTCCTGGAAAATCAGTTTAGCACCGAAACGCGCAATCTCCCTGCTCGACTAAAAGCTCAGGTCTCAGCTCCTCCGTTTGATGCACCCGGCGCACTCATTCAATACGCTTTGCACCTGCTTGCATTACTTCCGAATTGCCCGCAAATCGTTACCATGCTGTCAGGCCCTTTGGTCAACATGCTAGCGTTGTTTGAATGCGACACGGAGAGGAACCAAAATGGTGATTCTGATTCTCCCGTTGACCTGCCTATCGATTCAACCAGCCTCCAGCCTTTTTACGAAACGGTTCGAGAAATTGACAAAGTATACAACACATTTGTCGCAAAGAAGTCGCAACTGGCCACCAGTGAACTGAGCGATAGTCTCCTGACCCCAATCTTCCGCAGCTACCGTTTCCTTTGCTTTGGTTACTCGGAATTTTTGCTCCAACTTGCCCAGGAATTGTCCATTCAACTACCTGAGGAGGCAGATGCAGAGCAAGCTGCTTTGTGTGTCATTTGGACGTGGAAATTCGATACCTTAAAGAAGCAAATCATGGAAGGTCGAATGGAGCTTCGTGTCCACGGCGTGGAAATGATGCAATCGGATCTGGTCAGCATCTGGGGTCAAAATATATCCCAGAACCGCGATGGCATCGAGTCGCCATTCCTGAAATATTTGGTTGAATATCTTCGGGAGAACAAGATCCTCGATTACCTCGTGGGGATTGACTCACACCCACAGCTGATCAGCCGCAGCAGTAACATATTCGGATTCCTGATTGTGACGGCGAAATACACCGACCATGACACGGATGTTATCTGGAAAACCGTCACCGAGAGTCAAGATGATCGTACTGTTTGTGAGGTCATGTCCATGCTCGCACGGACCTTTGCCATGCATCCGTCGAGGTCTAAAGCGTTGCTCTATGTGTGCTCAAAATTGCTTGAGTTTCCCTTAGACCGCTTCGACAGCCGCATAATCGATTTCTGTGAGCAGCTGGTGCCTCGTATGCGCGAACGGCACTCGGATCGCGATCGGGACTATCGTAACATGTCCGGCGAGGAGCATATCGATTCTATTCCACTAAAGCTCTGTATCCGCCTAATCCGTGAGAGCTCTGGAGCGAAGGACCTGCCTCTGGAACAAAAGGAACTTATGCAGGGATTTGGAAGCGAGCAGCTGGGACAGTTCATCAAGGCTGGACTCAACGAAACCGACATGGCAGAGACATATGAGCGCTGTATTCAAGACATTGCGGAGATGAATGAATGCACTGCGGGCAGTATCCAAGTTTTGAATGCACTAGTACCGCGTGATGACGCACGAGAGCTTTGGAAACTTGCGACCGATTTCGACTTGACGCGCTTAGTGATAATCGAACTTCACCATCTCGTTACCAAAGACTACGCGAAGCTCAAGGATCCGTCTTCAAAGCATGGATTTTCTTCGCGGGTGGAAATCCTGCGGCGTCTTATTGATCTGGCCCCAGAAACAATCACACCTGATCTCGGGAACACACTCTGGAAGGATATTTTCATGTCCGAGAACCTGGCTGCTGAGGAACGTCAAACGATTTGGAAAATGATGGTTGATCTTACCAACCGTACCACCAAAGAGAACCCGTTTCTTGAACTATGCATTCATGAGTATCTACCAGATGTGCTTCCTAAGGATTACTCGCGCGAGGTATTATGGTTCGCTCAACAGTCGGTTCACTACGAGATTCGAATCAAGTCACCTCCCATTGTTGGGGAAAATGAAGTCATATCTATTCCTGGAATGGATCGAATCTGGAACTTCATACTGACGGCACCTCCGCAATCGATCGAAGCCGAGGCGATTAAATTCGCCATCGATAGCTATCTGGACCACGGTATTGTTCGCAGATCCCCCCGGTCGGCTATCGACGCTACTCATATTGCACTCGTCAATCGCTGCGTGGACCAACTGAAGTCTGCAGCTGTCGCGTTGAAACCTTCTTGCAACGGAACAACCAATGTCGAAGTTTCTATGGATATCGACAGTTCCAATCAAGACGTCGGAACGGACGAACTTATGTTCAGCCGGTCTCTACATTTTCTTCGCCAATTACTGCATGGATTGCGAACTCGCCCACAGTACAGCTCCCCGCGTGGCTCTCCGCCCACCCTCCCGGAACGTCCTCTGAAAGGCGAGCCCATCGAATTTCGATATCAATGTTTCAATGGCGCTTCCATGTCCAAGATATGTTCAAAGCGCATTGGTGGTCTCTCTACGGCTGCCGAGCTTGTAGAAATGCTTGTGCAGCTGAGCCGATTCTCGAAGTTCACAGCTATCCTTGGCGGACAGAAGGTCGAGTTGCTACAAGATCCAGAGGCACTTGTGAAAAACCTGAAGCTATCTTCAGGTTTACTGATTCTTCGGAAGGCCCCTGATGCCCATGAAATCACGTGGGCCGGGAGACCGCAGTCTCTGACAGCAGTGGACAACGAAGTGCTGAAGCACTTCGACGAGCTGTATGATATGCTTGACCTCAAGGATGATTTGGCTCGACAGGTATAATCCCGTTGGCTCTCTTATTCTAGCGGGATGTTGATACTGACACTTTGCAGATTATTGACTTCTTGGTGGTCTTCCCACCTCAAGTGCGGGCCCTCGAACTTGTTCGATCCAACAGCAATACCGAGAAAGACATGTTCCCGTTGCAAAGACCTTTCAAGGCTTTGTACTCCTTGAATACACTATCGATGTGTCTCCACGAAGAGGCTGCAGAGGTGAGTTAACCGTTTCTGGGTTGAATGATATTCTTGCTAAGATCGTCATAGATGTCTCCAGACCAAGCTTTTGTGTCTCATAGCAATCGGGTTTTAGTTGCTTTCCTGACGTCAGACGAACTGTTCAGCTCGCTCTCCGGTAACTCGGTAACTACTGTGCTTGCTACTAGAGCCATTGAATGTCTTCTACTGGCTATATCCGGTATGTCGAATATTAATTATTGTTCAGTCAATGGGCCGCGGCCAACTAATTGTGACCTAGTGTATCGCCCGACTGACGATGAGTCCGTTCTTATTGCCGATCCAATGTCTTTGGTCCGACGCGTTCTTGACTTGCTTGAAATTGGCCGCAGTGGTCCCAATGATCCACCGGCTTGTACATGCGCCCAAAGCTTGATTTGCAATTCCTTTGCGGTCTTAGTCGAGGGTTCATTGCGCGACCTTAATGTCTGGAACGCTGTCAAACAGCATGCCCAGTTTGATCGCTTAATCCTATCTCTACTCCTGGAAGAAAATCGAAAGCCAATTCGGACTGATATCCTGGAACGCTTGAAGATAATCTGCGGGCCCCTGAAACCGTTCAAGCTGTCTACGAAAAAACCCGAGATGGAAACCCCTACTATGGAAAACCCCAACCGGATTGACATGCTTGCCACTCTGTGGTCTTCATTTTTGCAAGTGATCCCGAGGACCGTTGAGCATGTTCCCCAGTCTGAAGAGTTCTTCCACGCTGCTCTATGGATGTTCCGCACAGTCGCTCAGAAATCGCCTCGGGACTTGATCTTCAACGAGTATCTTCAACAATGGAGTGCAGTTATGCTCACTCACCAAACAGAAGAGGTATTTTCATCCCCGAAGACCAACAAATACTGTTTACTAATGGTTTTTAGTTTGTTGGGCGTGAGCCAGCAGACAATTTGATCATAGGGTTCTCTGCTTTGTTAGAATGGTGTCTGGAATTGGGCAACGCCGCGGGCATCACTTTAAACACTTTGTATGTCTTCCTTCCCCGTCCGATCAAGTATGCAGACATGCCTAACTGGGTTTTAGGAACATCGCCGAAGAAATATTCAACAAGTACCTATTCCCGGATTTCTCTCCAGAAACGGTGGAACATGCAGTCCCACAGATTCCAGTCATGCACAGCTACACTCGCTCGAGCCTTTACAATGTCGTGAGCCTGTTGTGCAAGCAGAACGATCGGACTTATTGTGAAGTTTTGGACCTCCTCAATACAAATGTTCCACGAGGTTAGCATCACGGAATTTTGCCCACTGCGTTTTATTTTCACACTGAACTAACCGCAAATCTAGACTCCCCTTATCTGGAATATGCATATAATAGATCGTTGATGCTTCGGTCCCCGGAAGGCTATGCGGGCCTCAAAAATCTTTCGAACACATGTTACCTCAACTCTCTCATGACGCAGCTTTTCATGAATATCGAGTTCCGAGACTTTATCCTGAATCTCCCCATAGCCGATCGAATCTCCCAAAAGCTACTTTATGAAACCCAGCGACTGTTTACATGGATGCAGGAGACTTGGAGCAAGAGCATTGAGCCCTCAGACTTTGTGAAAAGTATTCTCACATACGACAACGAGGAGATTGATGTGACCGTCCAGATGGACGTCGATGAGTTTTACAACCTTCTCTTTGACCGCTGGGAAGCTCAGGTTCTCGATGCCGACAAGAAGAAGAAGTTCCGGTCTTTCTATGGAGGGCAGCTTGTTCAGCAAATCAAGTCAATGGAATGCGATCATATCTCGGAGAGACTTGAGCCATTCTCCGCAATTCAATGCGAGATCAAGGGGAAGGCGACCCTCGAAGACAGTTTGCGGGCCTACGTGGCAGGCGAGGTGATGCAGGGAGGTAAGTTAATACTGCGCCCCTAAGGGAGCTCGAAGTCTAATGAGCCTTCAGATAACAAGTACTCTTGTACCTCATGTGGCCGGCATGTAGATGCCGTGAAGCGGTGAGTGATAATGATATAGTGACACAAACCGACTTTCTGACTCTTATTTAGTGCTTGTCTGAAAGATGTTCCTGATAATTTGATCTTCCACCTGAAGCGGTTTGACTTCGACATGGTACATATGCTGAGAAGCAAGATTAATGACGAGTTCCAATTTCCTCACCACATCGACATGACTCCCTACACCGTCGAGCATCTCTCTGACCCGGAGCAGACCATTGCGCCGGACATCTTTGAATTGGTCGGGGTTCTTGTCCACACTGGTACAGCTGAATCGGGTCATTACTACTCGTATACCCTTGAACGCCCCTCGTCTGGCGGCGAAGCCAATTGGGTCGAGTTTAACGACTCCGATGTCGGCAAATTTGACCCTAGCACAATCGCAGGTCAATGCTTTGGTGGTCCGAATGAGACGACGCAGTACATGAATGGAGCCTCTAAGAGCAAAGTCTGGAATGCATATATGCTGTTCTACCAACGCGTGTCCACAATTGAGAAGTCCAAAGAAATCTTCAAGCCAACGAAGCCCGACCTCCCCATACACCTCCCCGTATCAATTTCGACCCAGAACTACATTGCAATGGACAACGAAATGCTCATTCGGATTTACTGCCTTCTGGACCCACAATACGCATACTTCGTGGGCAGATTGCTTCAGCGGTGGCCCGACATGGCAACGGAGGATACCGACAAGACTAAGGCAGAGTCATTGGCCATCAATGTCGGAATGGACACTATTGAGCAATTGGTGACACGTACCAAATATTTCCAAGGACACCAGGAGGTTTACAGCGAACTCGTCGACATGATCAACAAAAGCCCCAATGCGGCCCAATCGGCTCTTGAGTGGGTTATTAATCGGCCAACTTCTATGTACAATCTTATGATCAAGACGCAGAACGCAGAAATCCGAAGCAAGGGAATTTCGCTGATCAATTATTCCCTGAAACATCTCCACTTGATGTCGACATGCCAGGATCTCAACGAAGATGAACGAATCTCATGGCGCGACCGATTCGATGAAGCTATTCAGCAAATTGTGCCCATGGTGACAGCTCTCTGGGCCGAAGTTCAATCCCTTTTACGAGTTTGGGACGACTACTTTGGCTTCTTATTGAAGCTTTGCAACTATGGCCCGGAGATTATTCAGGTCTTACTCGATCAAGGCCATTTCGCTACATGTATGGAGATTCTCTGGATCGATGAAGAAGATAGCAAGAAATTGCGGATCCGGTATCCCAATTACGTGCGCCTCTTGAACAAAGGACGTCGGTTCAACCATCTGATTTTGCTGTCATTGTGCTTGGTATTCTTCAAGCACGTTGACCTTTCGCTCCGTCCAACCCCCATTGGCGGACAACGGCGGTTTTTGAATGGCAAGTTCTCGACCAGCATCAGAGAAATCGAACTCATCAAGCCTGTTGAAAATGATGGGTCTCTGTCTATCTTGCTGAAGCTTCTGAAGCATGAGACTCTTGCGAGGAGCCAGACTACTCGCGCGATCATAGGAGTCCTGTTAGACGGAGAGCCTGATGCAGGTTTGTTGGATTCGATTCAACTGACACTGGAGAATGGTGTCAGACTAGAACCCGCTATCCAGTGTACACCATTCCTGGAGGCAGCCACAACGTTCTGCCAGCGTTGTCCGGATAAGCGGCGGGTCATTGACATGATCGACTTCGTTGCCAAGGGGGTCGAAAGCATTGACAATAGCGGCGGCCAGGAGCATATTGACTTCTTCATGTGTCTTTGCCGTAGTACCAACGAGCGGCTGAACATGGACTCTGCGAATTTTGCAGAGATTGTTCTTGACAATATCTCAGTCTGGGCCCCGACCTTGCTCATTGATAAAGACGAGACTGTCCGTCGCAATATGCAGAATATTCTCGAAGAGACGATCTTTAACGATAAGATCGTGGAAGGCAACACAGCGGACTCCGAACAGAATGGCGAATGGCAGACCATTATCACACCAGAGCGGCGCCATAGCCTTTGCCGTCGGCTGCCGAACGCATGCATCGAGCGGCTCAAATCGGCATTCTTGACCGATCAGATCAGTCATATCGACGCCAGACTACTTGAAAATATTACCCCGGTGATCAACTATTGTCTGGCTACTTTTTACGACGACTCTGAGGCGGACCAGCAAGAAGTTCAACAGGCCAATGGTAGGTTTGAGTATCTACACCTAGGGTTCTTGCAGTCTCACTAACACACTCTTCTCAGAACTCATCTCCCTCCTTAAATCGATGTCGCTCGAAGATGTCCCCGATGACCCGCCTTCTGGTATGCTTCAATATCTATCCCTCCTGAACGGCCCTGGAACATCATCTAACCCGATACCCCTAGAATCGGACGTAGCCTCAGTCGAAGATTGGGACGCAAACTCGGTGATCGCAACTGATTCCGAGATGGGAGTCGCTGGATCTCCTTAAGACAATGGCATTTCCCGCTGCAAATTGCTTTTTGTTGTGTTTCTTTCCCATGCGTTTTTGCGATGTCAATGGATTCAGCGAGCACGATGTGTGCATGTGATCAAAGGCAAATCCTCATACCTCACGGATTTTACGAATTCTTGCTGTGTTTTTCGCCCTATGATGATTGTGGTTGTTCGTGGCGTTTTCTTTTGCTCATGGTGAGCCGGAGTGGGATTTATTTCTATGAAGGGTGGCTTTGGACGGACAGCTCATCTACATGCATTTCGCAAGACTATTTCCGAGCATTGAGATAAATAGTTTCTGTCTTGAGATTTCAAATCTTTGAGTGGATTGCATTCAACAAAGTTCGTAGCGCATCATTTTGTTCATTTTGTTCAATGATAAGAGTAACACGTATCTCTATTTTATTTTGATTAACCCTCTTGCTCTCCGCCAGCTGGAGCATCGCCCTCATCTTCTGATTCAACCTCCACAGCAGCAAGTGCATCCTGCTGAGCCCGCGGAGCGCCGCGAGTCTTCTTAGCTTTGGGGCTGCCGGGGTCAGCAGCGTTAGGTGCGGTTGCGAGTTTAGTCGCTGGAATGCCACCAGAAGTAACATAGAGGAAGTAACCTGCGGGGAAGTGATCGATATGGTTGAAGAAAGAACCAAAGCTACAGTCAAAGTCAGTATTGCCGTCTTAATGTGAAATCAAACGAGGACGTTGGTTGGAATAATAACATACCCAGCACTTTGGTCCTCCTCCCGGAAAATTCGATCATAGATCTCCCGCTGCTTGAACTCATTGATCTCCACCTCAAACTTCTGGAAATTGATCGGCTGACGGTCAAGACCCTGTGCCTTGTTGTTGTACGCGTCGAAGATAGGCCGCTCAAGCAAGAGGCCCAAACCAGGCGCTTTGGGAATAGCAATGCGCTCAGGACCATAGGTCTCGGTGATCCGGTCTGGATGGCAGCCTGAGCGGACAACCATCGTAGCCATGGCGACCATCTTACGGATCTGGTGCATCATGAAACTCTGCCCATGGACTTTCAGACTGAGCCATTCCGTGCCGTCGATGATAATCGGCGTTGTGTTCACCTTGAATGACTTGATGTGCCGTTTCGCCGAGGGGTCGTTGTGCGTCTTCTGGATCGTGTAGTTATGAAAGTTCTTCGTACCTTCGTAGCGGTCGAGACATTCTTGCAGGCGGGCGATGCGTGAAGCGGGAGCGCGGTAGGCTCGTTTGGCGGTGAGGTATGCTGCTTTGATGGCCTTGATGGCATCGGCGATGGCTTTTTGACGGGGGTCCATGACAAAGGGCTTTGAGGCCTCTGCGTCGGCCGGCTGTTTAGTCATGGGCTGATCGCTGGTCTCCTGCTGCGCGGGTTGCTCGGCGGGGGCCGAAGAGACATCCTTCTCTTCTGTGGGTTGGAGTGCATCGCGGGAGTCGTCTAGGTAGAGAGACTTTTCGACGATGCGGCGGATGTCTTCAGGCAGGGTTTCTAAGATCGGCTTGATGTACTCTATATCAGCCTCTTCCCAATAGCCTGCGACCTCTTCCTGTCGAGCCGTGACTGCATCCAACTCGCCTGCCTTGTCGGCAAGCTCGATGATTTTCTTTCCAAGATAGGTGCTTGGGTGAGGCGGCAGGAGACAGTGACTTGGCAGCAAATACTCGTAAACTCGGGAGTCGCACATCTGGTAGCAGCTGAAACTTTTGCTGGTCACTTCGTAGCCCCAGACACGAATTTGGGGGCTGAGCTGAGCGTTTATTTTCCCGATTATATCTTCATCTTCGACAATCATCTTTAGTGACACAACATTTCCAGCTGCGTGGACACCCTTATCTGTGCGGGCACAACGGACGAAGGAAGATTTCTTGGGATCTGCCGCATTGGCTTTGGAAACTGCGCCGACGTTGACGAGGGCCGTGAATAGATCACCTTCAATGGTGCGTTGGTGCTCGTTCCTATACCAAACATTGTTAGCGCAAGGATATTACCTTACACCGAAGCAGAAAAGACTTACAACTGCATCCCGGAGTATCCAGTCCCCGAGTACCCCATCAGAAGCGCAACCTTCTTTTTGGGGCGGCGCTCTTCGCTGTCGATCTCCTCCTTGGAGAATTGGGTAGCGTAGATCGGCAAGCTGACATCTTCGCCGTTCTCGATCTTGCGACGCTTGGCTTCGGCCTTGTCTTCATGACGCTGTCGCTTATCTATCGCTTGGCGACTTAATTAGTTAGCCGACAATGCGAAGAACGGGAGGTTACAATTGACGCAACATACCTCCATTCCGCTCGCCCCATATCGCGGTTCTTACGCCTTCCACCACCTCCGCCTCCTGTTCCTTTGTTGTCGGCCATTGTATCCGCTGGAAGATCTCTGATAGCTCCGCACGAGGTGCAGATGGGTCGCGCCAGAAAGAACGGTAAAATTGATGACTAACAGTGTGGTTCCTGGTGTTGTGGGGAAGCGATCGAATTAGAATTGAACCTATAGGCGCAGTTAGGATCCCAGAAAGGTTCCGTTGGAGAATCGAGGCACACATGAAATCAATTTTCGGGGCAATTTGTCTTCGACTACGCCTTACGCGCGGTTCATCTTTTCCCTGATATGGGCACTAGTCCTATAACGGTCTAGTGTGTAGATAAATCAGACTAGCCATATATGGTCATATTTACACCTGAGGAATCAACTTTGCATGTGACGTGAAGCTCCGCGCTTTGAACCGGAATTGCAACTGTCCTTGTTCAGTCAATCAATTGCTTCAGCGCGGTCTGTCGCTCAAGCGCAACTATAATTCTCTCGTGGACCCCTTCACTCCTTTTGCTGCCTTTGATTGAAGCATGCTTGTCTTGTCCACTATCTGAACACTGCGACTTATCGCCTTGCGCTCCAGTTAAATTCTTTTCCGACCTTCTTCCCGACTACCATCTTTTGCTCCGAAGCTTCTGCAAACATGGAGCTTTCAAAGACACTTATCCGAACTGTGGCGCGAGCATTTTACGAGACCCGTCACATCTTGGTCGTTGATGCGCTCTTTCTACATTCAGTGTATGATGAGAGTTGATCTCTGTTGATTGGTCACTTTGCTGACCAGCTACAGTCTTCACGCTGAGGATCTAGCCTTTTTGATGGGAATGCAACAGAAAGATCTTCGCAAGCTTTGCGCCAAGCTTCGAGAGGATCGCTTGATCGGAGTGTATGTCACTTCTCCCTGACGTGATCTACAACAAAGGGTGCAAAACACAAAGCTGATCTAGTTCTATTTTGATTTTAGGAGCACACGCGCCGAGATCCGCGATGGCTCTACTCGCCCAGTCAATCGCGAATATTATTACATCCCCCTACACCCGGTTGTCGATGCGATCAAATTCAAAGTCTCCAAGTTGACAGCTATCATCAAAGCGCAGTACACACCGAGTGAAGAGCGCAAGGAATACATCTGCGTACGATGCAAATCCGAATGGACCGAACTGGATGTATTGAGTCTGGTTGGAGATGAAGGGTTCGAATGTCAAAATTGCGGCGCCATCCTGGAACGGACGGAGGATGTCAAGGGCGCGGAAGGGATGGACCGTACGGGCCACGAGAAAAACAGTAAGCTTATGGCACAGCTAGATAACATGCTCAAACTGCTCAAGCAGATTGACTCGGTCGAAATTCCGCCGAATGATTTTGAAACAGCGTGGGATCACAAGGTGGAGGTTATTCGGAACCAGAATACACACCCAGTCCGTGCCGCGATTGCTGTTCCTCCCAAGGCCCAGGATATCACACGTCCTAATGCCAAGACGGATGCCGCTGCACTGGAGATCTCCCTCACCTCAAGCGAGGAAAAGAGTGCTGCCGAGCAGGCCGATGAGGCCGCTCGTAAGGCAGCATTGGAGAAGCAAAACGCACTTCCAGTTTGGCACACACATTCTACGGTCAATGCATCCCAGGTTGGCAGTTCTCAGATCAAGACCGACGTTGGCACTGTAGTGAAGCCTGAGCTTGTGGACGAGGACCAAAAACCTAGTCTGGATGCTTTGGACGACAAGGTCGCCGCGTACTACGCTGAAATGGAGCGCGAGAAGGAACTGCAGGCTCAAGCAGATGCCAGTAGTGCAGAAGATGATTCAGATGAAGAAGACTTTGAGGACGTCGAGGGGATCTCTGGTCCAAGCGGACCGGCTACGCCCGCCATGGCTGGCGGTCTTACAAGTGCCCCTACCACATCTTCTGGGGGCGCTGGCACCAAGCGTGAACACGAACCGGCCGCTACTGTCCCTCCATCATCAATTGGGACTCCGTCTGCGCCTGCCGACGATGGACCTGCGGCAAAGAAAATCAAGGTCGATCCTGATATCAAGCCTGATCCTGATGTTAAAATTGAGGCTGAGGTTAAGAAGGAGGCCGAGGAATCTGATGAGGACGATGAGGAATTTGAAGATGTATAATGAAACCATTAAAAAAGTCAACATTGGCGCTGGCGCCGAATAATGATGGCAGACTGTGGAGCCCTGGAGGCTTGCAAAACCATTCAAATCCCGCATAGCCATAGAATTACATTTTGCCCAATTTGCAAGACTTCAGAATCAAGTAAATTGACAATGGATGACGAGACAAAGCAAGTACGTTGCAATCCAGTAGGTATGCCCAATGAAAGAGATTAAAGATAATCGAACAGGAGGAGAAGTAGGAGTGCTCGCTGATGCTTTTGAGCAAAAACCAGAACCGATTGCTGTGCTATGTAAAGAAGCCATGTAGCTCCCCTACTTAGAGGTATAAGATGACGCTGTAGTAACTCTTGCCCTCGCCGGCTATTGCTAGCTCTACAACACAAAGAAACGCTCTATCATGACTTGGCTAAACGTGAGATTCTTACGTCCCAATTGAGACGTCCCTGCAGCCATGGCGGCGCTTGGTAAAATGGTCAGCCGGAGACATTTCAGTTGAGCTCGGAGTTTCTTATGTTATGTTCGAATTATATATTTAAAGTCATTTCCATTATTTGGATTTGGTATAGGTAGAAACATATCTCAGTAAACATGACGGCGATTGCACTATTCTGCCTATTTCTATTGGCAGCTACCAGTCTTTATGGCTTGGGTCGAGTTGTATACAATGTCTTATTTCATCCACTGCGAAAATTCCCGGGGCCTTGGATGGCTGGAGCCACATCGAGTTGGAAAGCATACAAGGAAGTTATAAAACAAGAGTCGGCGGTTCATGAGCTCTTTGCTCTCCATAAGAAATACGGTATGAATGAATGGTATCTATGAGAAATCCTCTTGACATTTAATAGGTTATATTGTCCGCGTTGCGCCGAACGAGGTGAGTATTCATAAGCCCAGCAGTCTACACTTCCCTCTCTGGGTTATAGGGCTCAAACAGGTTACTTACCTCTCACAGCTCCATTTTGGAAGCCCAGGCGCGTTCCACGATATCTATCATAGCAGCAAAAGGTGGGACAAGGACACGGGTCTTTATCGAACCCCCGGAGTCTCATCTGGGTCATTCACGTTCTTGAAATATGCTCAGGCAAAAGAACGACGGGAGGTGATTCTTCCCATTTTCTCCAAGAAAGCCATAAATAGTCTTGAGCATCTCGTCTGGCGAAACGTGAGTATTGCTTTGCTTCTGTTCACTGGCAACCTACCTTTTATCCATTGCTAATTCACGGTTTCTAAATAGGCAAATCGTCTTGCATCTTCTATCGCCCAGACAAATGCCACAAAAAGATCTATCGACCTACTCTACGCATTCCGTTCCTATACTCTCGACACTATAATGTGCTTCACATTCGGCAACTGCGTAAACGCCCTGGATGCGCCGGCATTCAGCGACCCTCTCATTCTAGCCATGGACGCCAGCCTTCGTATGCTGCCTCTCATGAAGAACTTCCCTATGATACGAGACCTCATATTCACCGTTCCACCGGCCCTAGTCATGCGCCTTATCCCAAACGCCCAGAAACTAGCTCCACGCCTATACCAGGTCCGGGATCTCGTCCAACAACAGCTTCAAATCGTCCTAAACTGCCCTTCGAAGCTAGATACCGTGCCACACCAGACCCTCTTTCACCGAATGCTCGACCCAGAATCATACCGGAGCAAGGAAGTCCTGAATCTAGCAGAACTACATGACGAAGGCTTCACACTCATCTTCGCGGGCGCCAACACAGTAGCCGACACGCTGCTCATGGGCCACTGGCATGCAATGCAAAACCAGACTTTGCTAACACAGCTGAGAAATGAGATTTTGACTGTCTGGCCCGACATCGACAAACAGCCATCCTTGACAGATCTCGAGACCTTACCACTCCTCACGGCAACTATCAAAGAATCTCTGCGCTTTATTCCATCTGGCGTATCGCTAACGCGTGTCGTACCACCAGGCGGCGCTGTGATAGCAGGGCAACAGATCCCCGGTGGGACGGTGGTGGGGATGGCTATCTTACATGTGCATCAGAGCGCGGAAGTATGGGGTACGGATGCGCTTATGTTCCGACCGGAACGGTGGCTGGAGAGTTCAGATCAGGCAAGTGCCCGGAATGGGAAGAGTGAATTGGATCACTGGCTCGTTGCTTTCAGTCGGGGGCCGCGTATGTGTTTCGGTATGAACTTGGCTTGGGCGGAGATGTACATCGCTTTCGCGACTATGGTTCGGAACTTTGACATGACTATTGACGGCACAACGGCCGAGGATATGCAATGGCGAGAGTGCATTGCAGCTTACTATCCTAATAGGCATTTGCATGCGTGGTGTCGGCCGGCTGGGCCCGGGAAGGTGAAGTAAAGAGTTGGTGCTTATATAGCTTTGAGTTTATGAGCAAATACAAACTTTCTCACACGAGCAAAGTTTCTATCCTCTAATATCTAGCCTTATGTTAGGAACAAAATTGTAAGACCCCGGTCGAAAGAAAATAATGGGCTCGTATTTTGAATACGCCTGCGGGTTTTTACTACCACAAGTCACTATCATAAACATAGCAGACAACTAGCGAATTTCTTTCTCATAACCAGGTTTCGCCATACTTGATAGTTCTATATGTCTAGGAAAGAAACGAAACAGGGCTTTGAGAGCCAATATATTCTAGAATATCAGATCCCTAATAAATGCCCTAGTCTTTCCCCTATTTGCAACAAATTCCTTTTTTATAGTTTGCAAGCTAGAACGGAGTTACTAAGGTCAAGGTGAGACTCACTCATCAAAGTCGGCCGCTATACTTGGCCGCTCCTCCGATGCTTAATAGTTCTGACCAGTTTCGGGGGGAAAGAGAAAAAGGAACATTATAAAGTCCGATGTGCTGATTTGCGATGTTTTGCACTCTTAGTATCACGGAGTAGTACTCGAGTTTAGGTAGGCTTATATATTCAAAATTTCCACCAATGACTTTGATAAGCTAGGACTTGAGTGTTATGCCCACTATCGTCATAGAATTCCACCATCGTCGTGTCGACCACAAAGTCTGCACGTGAAATAGGAAAGTAATAAGAGAAGCAGGAAGGTCTCATATGCTACCTAATATAACCAACCCATGGCAACAAAGAGCGGACCGACAAGCATTGCTTCAGTGTAACCATACATTTATTAATCGTACTCTAAACGAAAAAAAGCCAAATATGTCCCTGAGAGCCCAGAGTCAATTGTTTAGACCGTAACCCTATTAGCCTTCAAATACTCATAATCCGGCATAGAATCTCGCGTGGCCTTCTCAAGCAACTCAGCAATCTCATCCCCAAACTCGACACGCCACTTAGCAACTTCCTCATCAATATCAACTGACACTGGAGCCTTGTCCTTAACAACACCAGTCGACTCCTGCAAAGTCGACAACATGATAGAAACGGTATTCTTACGAAACGCTAGCTCCCCAGGCTCACCAACGTTTGTACTTTCAGTCGTCTCGGATTTTTTCGCAGAGCCAGTCCACTCAAACTGCATGGACGCAGTGTCCAGACCAACCTTCTCACAGAACCTAATCACAGCACCGCGGTTATGAATCACGTCATTGGCATCAATGACCAAAGGCGCGACAGACTCATCGGGCTGCTCGAGACACCAATCGAATAACTTCCGCGTCCATTCCATGCTCATATTCTTGACCGACACACCCTTAACGTCGTCGTCTTCAATGACACCGGCTTTAGACATCTTCTGCATAGCACGGTACATAGATGGCCAAGCTAGTGCCGGGTGACGGATGATGAAGGCCAGCTGCCAGGTGCGCAGGTACTCGTCCGGCATGACAGTTTTGTTATTGGCAGAGAATGTCTGCGAGGGCCCGTAGCGTTCTGGCGTGGATACATTGAACTCTTTCGCGTTCTCTTGCTCTTCGGCGCTGTTTATGTTTCCCGTGAAGAAGCGAGGGTTGAGGAACCAGAAGGCGTGTTCTTTGGCAAACATTATCTTGTTGTCAGCACGCGCTCGGCTGGAGTAGTCTTCTAGCTCGTTGAAGCACCGTTGGATGGCGGCTTTGGTCTCGCTCTTCTCATCTACTGTCCATTGTTCTAGCGGCTTGCCGATGCGACCATTCTCGCTGGCTGTCATGAATGCATCGTAGAAGAAGTAGCCTCCCTTCGGGTTGGTGAGGACATTCGGTTGTTTGGGGATGTTGAGGATCTTCAGGAGAAGATTCGAGGCGGTGCGAGGCACACTGACGATAAGGACTCGGTGTGGTTGATCATTGTTCTCAGGGGTATTGGTAGTAACAGCCATGGTGGATGGCTTTTTGATGTATAGGATATGGTGGCTGAATGATAATTAAGCTTAACTTGCCGCGAGGCAATGAGCGTGAGAAGAGATGGCTACATTCTGGAGTCGGATGGTGTCATCTCACTTAAATAGATTCGACTCACCCTGACCAAGCGCAAGATCGGCGCTTTTCTTGACCAAATTTCCCCTGGCCCCTCTTTATGCATGCAAGTGGGCCGAATTCTGACCTCTATGTGGTATTCGAAGTCCGACGCGGCGGGGGTTGAGCAGATAGTATTTCCTAAGGGAGTCGGACTCGGTATCAACCGCTCCGATCGGTGTTTGTCGCTGTTGATAAACGCCGAGAGAGGGTCGACGATGAGGTCCTTGATTGGACTGCAGAAGTGATCGGCAATTTACATCTTGAAGAAACAGCAATGGTACGAGGTATGTCTCAGACCTCGGCCTTCCTATCGGAGGATATGATCAGTCGCGTCGGATGATACGGTCCGTGGTCACTGATCGACATGGTTTTACCTTGAGTTATACACTTACGTTATGCATTCATCTGTCAAACATCTGTACGTCGTGAATACAGGCAGTGGCAGTGTAGAGTGGAGCAGCAAGATTTGAAAAATTGAGGATATTTTTGATTCTTAAGGCTGGTCTGGAGCCTCGAAGGCCTAGTCAGAGACAAACACAGCTAGATATCGAGTTCGAAGTACAACATATGAACCGCTAAAGGTCCGGTGTCTATGACTTGACAAGGTTATCTTGTAGATATACTAAGCCAATACACTAAAGCATACGTTTCCGCAAGATATATCAAGTCAAACCCGGCTCTTACTAAACGTACTTTCACCGAGGAAAGTCGGAATCACCGCTCTCACTCTCCGCCTTAACCAGACTCTGCTCCCTCGTGAGTGTCGGGTTGCGAATAACTAAGGCGAAGGCAATCAAAGGGACTGTTAAGCAGATACCCGTAATACATAGCAGACGCTGTGTTTTCTGGTAGGCGAGAATGACGTTGTCTCGGTTGGGAGTACCCACGGGATTGACCGCCGCAAATGCAAGAGGCTGGGCGTAGACATACGCAGCGAGTGTTTCGTTGCCGAGTCTATGATTCAGTTCAGAAGGCAAGACTTGGTTCCAGATCGCACCGGAGACAGTATTTCCAAGTGCGCTGCCGATGTTGTAAGCGGCGAGGTAGATACCAGTTATCACGGCAAGATCTATGGGATTGTTAGCCCTAGAGTCTTTTTTTTTTTGGTAGAACAAAGCCCGTTGGCGAGTACTAACGTTCGTGCTTAGACGCAACCTGAATGCTGGCTTGAGCTGGGTAAGGGAACATTCCACCAGCTAGAAATTTTCGTTAGATATATTCAAGCAACGCTGGAATCTAGGTGATAACTCACCAATACCCAGCAGAACTTGCGCACCAATGACGCCTGAATGACTGGAGTGCGCAACACCACCTCGGAAATAGATGAGGATTCCGAATGCAACCATGAAGAGGAGGGTTCCGGCCACGATGAAGGGCTTCAATTGGCGAACTTTCATAACAATGAGGCCGAGAATAACGCCAGTAATAACAGAAACAAAACTGTAAAGAGATGTGATCCGAGTCGCACTGAGAATTGATTCGTCGAAGCTCACGTAGAGAACTGTGTACAGGAAATCTCCTTGCAGGTACCACGCTACACAAATGTTAAATCTCGACCATGGATGGATGGTATCCTGAAGGACGTACCAGTGTTGAGCATAATGGGGATTCCAAGGGCGCCCCAGACAGCACGGTCTTTGAGAAGCTAGAGTCGAATTAAATCGGTAAGAATCCTAAATGGCTTCAATCATTTGACTTACCTTGAATGGCAGCATCGGGTATTGGCAGGTTCTCTCCCAGAAAATCCAGACCGGGATCAGCAAAAAGCCTATGATAAGTGGCGCAATTACCTTCGCTGTCTTCCACTGTGCACTTACGCCTCCAGCGAGGGTGAATGGAACAAGAATACATGCCAGCATGGCAATCAACAGAATGTTTCCGACGATGTCCAGATGCCAGAACAGTTCTACAGCCAGTTTCTTTTTTCCTAGCAGCTGGAGAGAGCTCTTGTAAGATTCAAGTGCCCCAGTCTTCTTCGCGCGTCGGTTGACGATAAAAAGGACTGCAATAAGAGGGAGAGCACATGCGGGATAGATTATAGCAAACATGCCGATGCCCCATCGCCATGTGGTGATCTTGAGAACGGCATCTGTCAAGTTGCCGCTGATCCAGGTATTGATCTAAAGGAGATTCAGTAAATTAATCAGTTAGCGTGTAGGATTACGTATCGTACGCACAATAAACGGCAAGGCCGGGATGTAGGAGAAAAGAAGACGAGATCGGCTGGAAGTCACATCGGCGATTAGAACTTCGACTAGAAGCATAATACTGGTGTATCCAATCTAGACAATATTAGACACGGGCCAAGATTTCATGAGCGTATATCTCACCTGGTAGATAACAGCCCCCGCAGCGAAAGCCTCCAAAGTCGTTGCGCATGCCTCCACTATAGTACCCACGGTATAGAAGACGATCGAAAGAAGGATAAGTTCCACTCTGCCGAATACATCTGCAACCTTTGCCGCAGTGGGCTGTAAAAGAATAGTCAGCTGCTGTGATGAATTGTTGGTCTCTGGATATCCGTACCTGTGCAGCAGCAGCGATGACGGCTCGGAGAACATTGATGGTCGCAAGAAGACTGTGTTCGCCGTAACTCTGAGTAGCATAGGGCTGTTCAAGACATGAGGTGTTAGTATACTCCATTCTCGTCGATATATCTTGACGTCAGAACTGCGAGATACGTACCTGGTACGTGTAACGAACAGTTCCATCCAAGCCATACACATAAGCGATCAAGAAAATAGCAATAAAGAGGAAGATCCGATCCCAAAATCGGAAGTGTGATGTAATGATTTCGATACGACGAACACCCGGACTGCCTTTGCCTAGCAGGCTGACAGGCTCACCAAGCGGGATGGCTTGGTTGCGGGGCTCCTTCGAGTCCTCACTGACGCGGTGGTCAACGTTGGTCTCATTAACGAGGGACATAATAATCGTGCAGAATCAGGTCTCACTCGGATTACCTATGTAGAGAGGAAGAACATAGGGGAAAGACCAGAAAAATGAAAATATGACTGCCAAGAAAAAAAGTCTAAGATAAAACTGCTTCCTCAATCTTATCTGATGGGCCTGTCACCTGTCTAGGTAGGTACCGAGGCGCGCTAGGAGCGTTTGCCTGGGAAAACGTCCACTCACGCAGCTTTCATGTGGCCCACCTCGTATAGAGCCATGGCTCAGGCTTGCTATTTGACACAGATTTCCCGCTTTGGGCTTGGCTAGTGGCAATTAGTATAAGTCTGTGGATATTGTATCGGATGACTTCCTATTCTAGCATAACAACCTCGGGTCTTAGGTGAACGTGAAGAGAAGATGTCATGAGTGGGCGACTAACTGTCTTGGTATACTGTTATAAGCCATCTATGTGAACTATGTCCTTGTTTTGCAAAGTGTATACATAACAAGAAGAAATAAAGTGAACCCTGTTGAACCCTGTCCAGGTGGAGCTGGCCCCGGATTAAATCCATTACGTAAGAATAATGCCCGCACCACATGGCTGGACGCGTCTTGGCGGCCGTGAAAGCCCACAACATATCAGCAGGCTCGCACGGACATGCAAATCTTTTCATCAAAATATTAACCATGTTATATAGCAGTCTGTACGGTTAAGGCAGGTAGAGAATGCTCGCCGTTTTGCCAATACTGTGTCCAGTCGCCCAAACTTGGCAGCACTTGTCAAAGGAGTGCGACATGCCGGTGATATGGGCTTTGCAGACTTTGCTGGCTACTCCGACTTTCTACGAAGCGCTCACCAAATTGAAAAACCTACAAACCCTGGCCATGAGAGATACTCTCCGCCCAACTAACGAGTACACGCCACAGGCGGCATTACTGGCAGTGCTTACCGAAATTTACTAGGAGGCCCAGGACTCACGGGTGAGCAATTGGTGTTTGGAAGATTTCATGATGGAGATGGATGATCAAGGTTACCCTCTTGGCGATGCGTTGGATCCGTTTGGCCTTGATTCCATCCTTGTGAAGTGGACTTTTCACTCCAAGGCTGGGCGCAAGAGCTGGCCGAGTCCACATATTTCAGCCGAGACTACCTCAAGGACTTGATTCCCGCACTGCGAACATGTAAGTTGCCCAATTTCGGGGCTTGTCGAAAATATCTATTCTTACATAGGACCGGTCATATTGGAACTGATTCTCCTGACCTATCACTCTTCTATCGATTTTAATAAGGAAATCTTCACACTGCCACATTTGCAAAAACTCTGCATCACTGGCGCTAAATTTTGAAAATTTGGGTTGCAAGAAGCATCAATTGACAATCGTGCCGCAAGTCTAAAAGAGTTGCTGCTTCTCAACTGTTGTGTGTCCGCTGAAGATCTCACGCTCATCGTTCGATTTCCACGTGCCTTGGAACGGCTTACCATTAGAGTTCCTATGTCACTAAAATCTCAGTACGAGGAAGACAATTATGTATTCTTCTCTGGGAGATTGAGTTTCCAACATTCTGAATCCTTGGAGTACTTGGATTTAGACATTTATGGGGGCGCAGATCACGGCCTTGACCTCAACCCCTTTGATGTTCTCAAAGAAATCATAATCACCCCTCATTCAATACTTGGTGATCCCGATGAAAAAATGATCATGGCACGTAGTCTCCAGCGACTTACAATTCGATACGAGGAAGGGACTCGTCTACCACTGAATTCTATCCTCGAAGAGCTCGAGAAGAAGAACCTTCCCAATATGCGCTCTGTGATATGCCAGATACCCGACAATATCTGCGAAGGTACTACCAGCTCGGAGATATGCGTCGAGGCCGAGGCTTTCAAACCAAATTCCAAAGAGTTAGGGGTGGAGCTATCAACAGAACTCGTTCCATACCCTCTCACCATGCCGAAATACGATACCTGCCCGTGTGAAAACTTAACGTTCTTCCATCAATTCCCCTCCCATCCCCGTGTCAAATCTCGCCCACCAAACGAACATACTACCAATACAACCGATGCGGGTCACAGCAACCCTCATCCCGCTGGTGTGATTTCCTTCGATGACTATGACCCATATTATGATGACCCATACGAGGGTAACCATCCTTCCTTGTATGACATGAGCCCACCTACTCCTCCCCGAATGCCTACCTTTACGGATTACGATGACTATTGTGATTGGGCGTACGATTGTTGACTGGAGGAAATCTCCGTCTTCTCTTTCAGGGCGTGCCTTTTAACGGTACCTATTTGTTTGTTTGTTTGTTTGTTTGTTTGTTTGTTTATCCTATATTCTATCTTCGGTCTTTCTTCAATAACCTTCAACATATATTTGGCTACGCGCCGCCGTGCGGATTGATGCTAACGGCGTAGCGGCCTGAAGTATGTCTACGTCTGATTTCTAGGATATCCTTGATGGAGTCTTTGATATAACTGGAAGCCGTGTCTGTTCTAGAAAAGTACAAGATCCAGATATGTTGTAGAATTCAGGCTTACATGTGCGAGGATAAATATGAAGCGAAGTTGGACAATTGCAATAAAACTTGGCTGTAAGTATTGCCTGGAGATGAAAGCAATTAAACCTATATTTGAGGACATTATCACTATCAAAGTCGTGACCTGAATGAACCTTGTGAACCAATCGGCGAAGGCAAGCTATCCTGACTGAGACGATTCATCTCGGGATCATAAAGCGACTCTGCCTCAACAGTCGCCTTGATGCGCTTTCCAAAATACTCGATCTCTACTGTCTCACCTTCACCAACACCCCCAGGAAGCCAGGCGTAGGCAATCGGTTTGCGAATCGTGTATCCAAATGCAGCGGTGGTGACATATCCAGCCGCCTTTCCATTATAGAACACCGGCTCCTTGCCAAGGATCATCGACCGACCATCATCAACGGTCAAAGCCCGCAGTCGCCGCGAAGGTACTTGGTTGGAAAGGCGCTGAATAGCGGCTTTGCCGACGAAGTCATCTTTCTTATTTGCATCGACAGCAAATGAAACACCAGCCTCGAACGGATTGTGCTCTGTCGTCATATCCGCGCCGTAGGTCCGGTATCCCTTCTCGAGGCGCATTGAGTTGAACGCACTGCGACCTCCAGCAATGAGTCCGTGTAGCTTTCCAGCTTGCCAAATTGTGTCCCATAGGCGCTGGCCATACTCGGCGCTGGTTTGGATTTCCCAACCTAGTTCGCCGACATAGGACTTTCGGATCATTGTAACAGGGATACCCGCGAGAATTGTTTTCTTCAAAGTGAAGTAGGGAAGTCCCTTGTTGGAAACGTCGACCGTGCTGATTCCAGCGATAACATCCCGGGATCGAGGACCCCACAGTCCGATGCAGCATGTGCTGCCTGTGATATCGCGGACCTGGGTCCATTTCCCGGGGGCACCTTGTTCCTGGACTCGAGCTTCTCTGGTAAGATACGCCAGATCTGTTGCAGTGTTCGCTCCAATTTGGAACACATCGTCGTCAAGTCGGAGTACAAAAATGTCACCCCGAATGCCACCGTGATCATTCAGG
The DNA here is from genome assembly GCF_015533775.1 of Penicillium roqueforti. NCBI lineage: Eukaryota > Fungi > Ascomycota > Eurotiomycetes > Eurotiales > Aspergillaceae > Penicillium > Penicillium roqueforti. The sequence goes on from NW_024067572.1 coordinate 334,089, forward strand.
AGGAGCGTATAAGTAACGGTTCCTATCTTGGTGGTCATGTCACTCGTAGTGAGGCGCTGAAGCAGACCGATTGCTCCGGGACCGCGCACCTCGAACCGATGGAAAGCAGTCATATCAAACATAGCAACAGCATTCCGCGTCTTCCACGCTTCAGCGGCAGAGATCGGCGAATGGAACTGCGCCGACCAGGCATCTCGTTCGACAGGTTGCCATGATGGCGGGAGAGATTTGACAAGATCTTTGTTTGCCTCATACCACCACGGCCGCTCCCAGCCTCCAACCTCGAGGAAGAAAGCCCCCAGCTCCAGCTGGCGAGGATAGAATGGACTCACACGCAAATTGCGGGGCGACGTACGCGGCTGAAGTGGGTGGACGATGTCATATATTTCAACGAAGTTCTGCTGCGCGGTCTCGCTCACGTAGTCTCGATTGAGTTGGATTTCTTCGAAGCGGGATAGCTCACATTCAGACACGTCGATATCCGATCGGCCGGTTGTAAGTATTTGGGCTAGAGCTCGGGCGACGCCTGCTGAGTGTGTAACCCATACGGCCTCGGCGACGTAGAAGCCGTCGAGGTGGGATGGTTGGCCGAGGATTGGGCCACCGTCGGGTGTGAAGGAAAATATGCCATTGAAACCATCTGCGATCTCTGTGTCCCTTAGAGCGGGGAGAAGCTCTTGGGAATCTTTCCAAGCCGGGTCGAAATCTTCGGTTGTGAAATCAAGGCGGGAAGGCATGTTTTGTTCGTCAACATCTTTCGGAGTAAGGCCCAATGATGACGCAACGACGGGCATTGGACGGTGTGCGTAGGATCCAATGCCGTACTGCCCGCCGTGTTCACGGTAGTAAAGACGCTTGTCCTGGTGCCGGAGGATTGGTAGTGCGGCATTCATTCCATTGGGCAAGCTGTTAACATCTCGTCCTTCGAGAGCAGGTACTGCCGTAGTCTTTGCATACTGGTGCCCCAGCGGGAGCAAAGGAATTTCCACACCGACCATGGCTCCCAATTCAACACCCCAGAACCCAGCGCAAGAAACAACAATGTCTGCGGGGATAGTGCCCTTTGGAGTAGTGACTCCGGTGACACGTCGACCGTCCCTCTCAATCCCCGTCACGGGGGTATGGCCCAGATAACGAACACCGGCCTTGCTCGTCCGTTCAATCAGCAGTTGCGTTGCTCGGGCTGCTAGTGCGAGACCATCGGTCGGGACGTGCAGACCGCCCAACACCATATCGGTATTCAGATGAGGATACATCTTGAAGCACTCCTCGGCGCTCAGTAGCCGCGCCCCGATTCCCCATGATGAGGCATATCCATGTTTCCGCTTCAGCTCCTCCAGTCGTGCGGGAGTTGTTGCTATTTCGAGACTGCCGACCTGATTGAAGCATTTGTGTCCATCCTTCTCTATTGAAAGAAGCTTCTCGGCTGTGTATCGTGCGAAGTATGTCATTGTCTTGGAGGGGCTTGTCTGGAATACGAGTCCGGGGGCGTGTGAGGTCGATCCGCCCGGCATATGCAACGGGCCCTGCTCGACAACAGTAATATCCTTCCATCCTCGAGAGACCAACTCGTCGGCGAGGTTGGTACCCACGATGCCCGCTCCAATGATGACGACACGTTGTGAAAGGGACATTGTTATGTGATATATGATAGTTAGGTGTTACACGCATTAGAAAGCGGCAGGCACCGCTTCTATTTGTATATTCATATACTTGATAGGTTGTACAATATGTGAAATTCTGGTACGTATCTCCCCGCACCGTGTATCGGTGTGTGATAAGTATATAGTGTGTCTTGAAGCTGACGATAAAGATATTACACCCCGCACGGGTTCCGGCGATGTAAAGCCGAGAATTGTAGTAAAGAATACCGATGCCATTTTCGGAGCAATCGGAATGGAGGGGTATATCGTTGGATGCCCCACGTTCCTATAGATAATGAAGCTTGTCAAGTCAATCAGAACCGGCCAACCAGCTTTATGTGGAGCATTTGCGTTGACAATGGATAACATTTCCTTTTCGGGTCAAGGGTCTCAATCTTAGGCTATTTTAGGATGAAGGGAGCGTCATAATTTCCGCATTGAAGTTAGAATTATTGGTTTGCAATCAAAGCCGCATCAAATTACAGCAAGTCAAGTCTACATGTTGGACGGTTTATGGCCGAAAGTCGCGTTCTGAAGGCCACGAAAGCAGTGTATCGATCCGGGTCATACTTTGAAGAAAGCAGGAGTGTGCCAAACATATTGTAGGGCTTTGAACTATATATATTGAGTTAATACTAATAGATAGCTAGTTGAATCTAATCACTAGCTATCCAGTTATTTTACAGGAGATCCGTAGGAAATAGCAAGACTCAGTCTATTTGAGATACACTTACTGCTTGTCTACGTAGAACGGCGAACTCTGTGCACGCATACACGCACTTAACTTGTGCCTAGAAGACGCTGTAAACGAGTTCCTATAAGCACGATAACTTCATGGACAGTGCTGAAAGAGGCGATCATATACCCTCACTATCAAGCTTTTCCGTTGTAGTCGATTGCGAAAATAACCATTCTAGTTAGTTTACAAACACAGACCCACAGTCTCGATTGACCATAGCGTATGGTAAAAGTTCTTGATTGCCCTAGCAATCTCCGGAGATTCAGTTAAAACGTCAAACTTGTGGTCTACAACTAGTATTTAAGCAACGGTATCCGAGCTTTAAACGGATCTAAATGTTTAGATTCGAGCTAGCTACTTATAGTAAGATAATAGGTGATCGTGCAATAAATCGTTGGTAATGAAGCATTGTCATTGGCAGAACATTCCAACATCATAGACGAAAATGATGCAATCGCCATTCTATGGCCTCTGATTGGCCAATTGAGAATGGATGCAGGTGCGTTCAATGGAGGCGTGGAGTATACAAATCGGTTGCTTATAGTTCTGGATGTGACATGTATCGCCAACATCTCTGTCTATGAACTTTTATGATACTTAATGATGTCCTAAAGAACATGCTAACCCCCAAACTATGCGGGGCTGATGTTCGATGTTCGGCGGGAGCCGATCCGTGGGGGAACCCAACAAGAAACAATCCATCTGAGACCTTCACCCTTTCTCAAGAGAAACACCTCAGCTGGAGGACAGCAATGCTATCATCTGCATTCTTCGCCCATTTCTCATCATGACCGAGCCTGGCCAAACTCCTATTCCCGAGGAGCCACCTAACGCAATCCTGACCGACTCCCACCCGACTCCCGCTCGCGACGCCCGCGATGACAACCTGGAAGCATTAGAGCTCCATGAGATCCAAACGCGAGAAGACAATGAGCTAGACTACTCAACCCCATCAGGTTCATCTGGCGACGAGAACCACGTGCCCACACATCGAACTACGTCTCAACGGGATTCCCGGCGGAGACGCGAAGCCCGCAAGGGCCTTTGGAGCCAGATCTGTCGATTCTGGACTCGAAATGTTAGTATAACTGTGCCGCAGAAGAGCAATCGAGATCACTTTGGTATGTTGTACTTTGGACACGCTGTTGGCACTCTAGTTGACATGTTCAAAGCCCTGGAAAGGACGTTCCTTGCGTACATCCGCACGTCCATGGTTATCGCTATGCAAGGGGTGCTTGTTGCTCAACTTTTCCGTCTACAACGGCCGTTGGAAACGGTCCATCGCCTGTCATTCTACCATGTCGGTATCCCGCTTGCGGTTGCCTGTCATGCCGTGGCTGTTATCGTCGCCTTGATAGGTTCATTCCGATTCTGGAGACAACAAAATGCTATTGCTCGTGGCAAAGTTTATGCTGGGGGGTGGGAATTAAATTCAGTGGGGATTTTACTATTCCTTGTAAGTCATCACTAGGACGATGCTCGGCCTCTGAATTCTAACCAACTCTACAGGTCATTGTGGCGACTTTGGTACTTACCGTGATTATCTTGATTGAAACCAACTTGAGCCCCAGTGTTCTTTCTAATCGAATATCATGGCCTTGATGTCCATTGAAATGGTGAAGGAAAATTTTACCCAAGATGAGCACATTAATGAGCATACATAATACATAATGAATAATTCATACTTGTGATATTATTCTATGATCCGCATGTTTTTCAAATCCATTGCCGTTCAAAGCTGTCTCGCTTTGTCGCAGATTGCATTCATTTCTACCTTCGAGCGTTCTGTTCAATGAGATCCTCAATGGGAACAAGCGTTCTCTAGGAAAGTTGCGTGAACCTTACCTACTTGTTGGGGACGCCTCCCAAACAGCCACCTAGCCTGCGTCTTCTGGTGGCATTCCCTCCCGAGCATGAATATTTGCGCCGTGTTGGCATCCCCAGGCAGCACTACCCTGTCACCCATTGGGCAAGGGCAAGAAGAAGCGTATGGGTGGGTATCTTTTATACATAATCAACATTCCATATCCCCGAGTATGGTGACGTTTAAACTGCCTACGGCCCTACTTAGGGCATATATTACGCTCCAACCCCCCGAATCAACCTCAATTACTTCGACACCCAGTAGCTGGCACATTACCTTCAACATAATCACACCCATTGGCTGTGTTTTCATGCTTCTTGATCCTGCTATGAGTAACACCAATGGCACTGCCAGATCCCAAAGTCCTGCTGCAGGTGAAACCAAGCGAAGCAACCATGCAATGTAAGAAAAGGATAACAATTAGCATGCCGGTGGTTTTCCGCCTCTGTCAGGTGGAGAGAATGTTACGCTTTTTCTTCATGATCATCGAAAGGAAAATGAGAAAGAACCGCAGTCTTCTCCATATCCGTGCTTGAATATTCCATCAAACCATCCTTGATGCTCTGGATGACAGCTCTACTCCGTTCAAGTTCATCCTCATCTGAAACCCAGCCAAGGGCATCTGTCCCGATTAGATCCCTCATCTCGCCCAATTCCCGTAGTTTCTCCTGTTCTTGGCGATAATCCGCCGAACATTTCTGTATCTCTTCCTCAGAAAAGTGAATTGGACACTCAGCAGATCTTGTCTGTGCTCCTCCATCTAGCGACATAGGCCAATTCTTGAGGACCTGTAGCATAACATACTTTAATGAGGTAGAGTCTCCCTCCCACGGAGCCTGTGCATGATGAAAAAGCTTCGCTCGAAGCATATAATTTTCGGTTCTGATGGCGTCAAAATGATCCGGTAGGGATTTCATGGTCAATGCAGTATAATAGAAATGGACGATCCGTCTCCGCATCGTCTCTTGAACAGTTTCCTGTTCTTTATCGCTGAGTTGATCAAAATTTGCCGGCAGCTTGACCTCTGGCTTAGACAATGTCTCGGATAATGGATCGCCCCAGTTTTGAAAATGTTCGGGGATTCCAGCGCATAAACAGAGGGGTAGAATTACTGCATGTTGCCAGTCAATGACCCCTACCATATCATTAGACATATTCACCAAGATATTATTAGGTGAAAAGTCCGGATGGCGAAGAGTCGGGCGAGACATACGGCCTGATAGGACGTCGAGGTAGGGCGCTAACTTCAAATAATTGGCAAGGAGATATTGGTATAGAATAGGCGAGAGGCTTTGGAACTGGTATATTTCTCGTAGATATCTTTCGACGTGTAGGCGTGGTTTACCAAATCTTTTATAGAATTCTATCTCGCGCTTTGCGGGTGCTTCGAAGTATGCGGAAAAGGTAGTCCCTGGCTCAAAGTCAATATTACTAAAGAAATAGGAACTCCTAGATAGAGACTTACATGGGCCACGGTCAACCTCTAGAGAGGCCCGTTCTTGATACCACCATTCATGCTGTACAGTTGGTCCAACGACAATATCGTCTGAGATTGGGATAAAGTGTTGTGAGCTGTCGAGATCACGGCGGTAATAAAGACTTCCGCTTGCTGGGAAGTGGATACTCATAAACCGTCTCTCCATATTAACAATCTGTCTCATTATTTTGACCCGAGTTTTGGTATCCATAGAGAACCACTGGTCACTTAAGGGGATTCCTTCAAGCCTTTCAAGTAGAATATATTCAGTTCTAACGGGATTTGTCTGATCTGGAGAATACGCAAGGACTTTAGGGGCTGGGACCCCATGAGCACGTAGATGTGTGAGTGTGGCAGCTTCGCTAGCCACCACATAATGTTTCGGAATAGTAGTCTTGTATGGCAACCTTGCAAGAACTGCATATCCATCATTGAAGGTGAGTTGCAAGACGCGGTTGAAGCCCCCCTCGGCGAGTTTTGTGATCGAGGCTACGCCATCGAGGCGTCGACCAACAGAATGGCAGGCTGCCCTTACAAGGGCATCCACGTCAAATTGAATACAGCGTTCAGCGCGGCGGAGCTTTTCATTAAATCTAGTTTAACGGAGCAAGTTAGTTTATCGCAATTGACGCGTTCAGCAACCGTCACGACTCACAAAAAGCGCCCAGAAGTGTACTCGAACAGATCAGAATTACTACTCATAGAGGACATTCTTCTGGGTAATGACTTCGGGTATCGACCCCAAAACCTCGAGAAGCGTCGCATTTTCAAGGAGAGGGCCAGGGTACGCACCCAGCTACATTTCCAAGCTTAACTTTAAGTTACCCGTGGACCCGCCAACATGGGTATTACTCAGCACTAACGCCTCAGGTGCCCACCGATAGACCCTTGTTTCCAAGGGGTCAAGTGCTGAATCAGCATATGGCCGGCCTCTGTATGTTGTGTAACGTGCCAGGTCTAAAAGAGAACAGTGCATTCAATTCAAAATAACTAAGATGGAGAGAAATAAGAAGCAAGTTGGAAAGTGGGCAGCAGCCAGTTAATATAGCTGACCACTTCCAAGCGTTGCAAACCTCGAACATCTCGTTCAGCTATGTAACAAACAATCTATCTGGTAAACAATGCAAACAGTAGGCGAGCAAGCAAACATGAAGCATATGATAGCGATCCATGTGGATTGTGACATGTTGTAGTTAATTATTTTGCGATGAGGAATCTAGCTAGAAGGGCCACGCTCAAGAATAAACATTGTAAAGCCCTATGGATTAAGAAACACTTTTGGTCTTTTCTAATGAAGATACAAAATACACCGATATTTTCTAATGAAGATACAAAATACACCGATATCCTTTCAAATGGTCAGCGATTAGAACTCTATGGTACAATATGAGGACTCTCATATGATACTCGGGCCACATTGGGCTAAGTATTCTAAGAAGTTGGTAACCAACTATCTGACGCAGAAAGGTAGGTCAGGTCATCAGATTTAGCACGAGGGATATGGTATGGACATCAATCGCACCACCATTGCACTACCTGACTGATTGCAGTGGCCCGTATAATAGACCAAAAGAAGACGTTCAGACCAATCATCACTGTAGCAGGGGTTCTTGCAGTTGAATGGGGCTGGGCAAGGCTAAGCTCCGGAAAATGCCTTTTATCTTCTATTCTCTGTTCATTCAATGAAAAGCAATATACTGTCTTCGAAAAACATATGAGAGTCCTAGATTCATCAAACTAAATGGATACAAGACCCAGAAGGTTTCAGGCGACGATAGCCTTCCTTCTCATCTCTTCTCCTCTCCTCCTCCCTCTTCTCTTTGCTGTGTTATCAAATGACCATTTTCCTTGACGACTAGGACTGCCTTGTCACAGTGAGAATGGAACTTACAAAGCTTTGTAAATGTAGGAATAGCTAACTGCCCATAAGCCATGCGAAGAGGCCAGATGATATTTATAGGGATTATGACAGGACGGCATAAGTTACATATCGATGTAGACGAACGAAGTAACTGGGACCTGCTTTGCATCATACACATGGTCAGTTTATTATGAGTTGAGTTTTCTACCACCGAAATTGTATGCTCGTCACTACAAAGTACACACGTACTGCATATATTTTTATGAAGAAAGATTATTTGGCCGAAGATGCATCGGAACAAACCTTCCCGAGCTCTATCGAACTATGTTGTATAATAATAATCGGCCAAGCCACCGAACAAAATTTGACGTCGGCGCTCGGTTCCCGTTCGAAACCGTTTCAAATAGAAACGCCCCATAAGGTCCTGTAAGGCGAGACGATCATTCACCCAGCCCCATTTCGAATTCCGACCTTTCCGACGCAGTGAACATCGACGATTCTTGCCACTTCGGGCATTAGACCAGGACATTTGTAGGCAGCAAAGGCATCCTTCCTATACGATGTCGGATCGGCGAGCCGTGCCGTCACATAGCACCGTGAAATACTACAAGATTTGTACATTGTACGTTGTCCCTACATTGTAAGCTCAGCTGTCTACCGGAAGCCCTCGGTCCGCAAGCGGAGCTAACTGGACCCCGCGGCATTCGAAGCGGAGACTCATGCCGGGCATGGGAGTGTGGAACAGGTTATCGTCAAAACGGGCTGATACCGCAATAACCCAATACGAAGTACGGAGTACGGAGGAGAAGAAAGCCACAACGCTCAGGGGCTGGATGTTGCTCGGATTGGCAGTTGATAGCAAAAGGTACGTTGAATGAGGGAGGTGGGGACTCCTTATGGACACTTGTCAGATGCTCTCGCAGACAAGGCGGTCCGAGATACCTAAAAAGGACTACTGGTCATGTCGATGTATTCCAATACTCGCTTATTTAGTTTCTTGGCGCGCATTGGGCCGCTCGGATTTCCCCAAATGCGTTGCTTCACGAGGGTGGGCTTCTTGGCAAGTGGCGATCCAGCCTTATTTTTTGGATGTGGATGTCTTGGCTCTTTCAGGGGAAAGATAACGGGTCATTTTTGGACTCGTTTTTGGTAATACCATATTTGAATTGATGGCTGTTTTAGTAGGACCTCGGAAGTCAAGAGTTGTCACGCCTCCTTTTTCCCTTCTGGGGTTAATTTTCAAAGCGAGTCATGGGACTTGAGTTCATCTGGGGTATTTGGCCATAGCCGCTTGGGCAGGCTGCATCACTTACGTGTCTAGCAAGTTGGGTTTCATTATCATTGGTTTTATACAAGTCATTCGGGTATTGATTTTATGTTCATATGTACATCCGAAATTATCCACAGTCACTGATAGTTCTCGGCTTCGTTGTCTCCATTTCATAGAGAACAGAAGCCAGAGAGAGAAAAATGAAACACCAAGAATGATCTGAGCAAATATGATAAAAGTATGCTGAAAGGAAAGAATCAAAATGTGAATCATAGAAAAGAAAATGCAAGATATGAGAAATAAAACAGAGTGTCATATAGACACTTGACAGAAAGCGAAGACCGCCAGGGCATTGCTTCTTAAGAAATCATTCCAACGTCTTTACCAAAACGCTCCAAAATTAAGCTGTCTGCATAGGAATGCTAGTCATGGGCAGCTGGGGCGGGGCCTGCTCACCCTCCTCGAACATCCACTTCTCCAATTTTTGCGCCATGCGTGCGCAGAAGGGGTCAACATATCCAGTCCACAAGGTGGCGCAGAAGTAGACCAGCACGATCCAAGCGGGGATACTGATGGCCACGACCCAAGGGGCGCGGATGGGGATCCAGTGCGGGTGGAGGGGTTCGCCGTCCTCGCCGTATATCGGGTTGCCCTTTTCGTCGACAATGTCACCGTCCCAGGGCTGGCCGGTAATGCCGTAAAGCATCCAGCAAAGAACAGTGCGCAAGAGAGTGCCGTGCACGAGGTAAACGGCGAAACTCTGCTTGCCGAGCCAGAGGAGGAGACGGCTGGAGAGGAATTCCTTGGTGGAGGGAGAGATGTAGATGGCGAAAATTATGAGGTCGACGCCCAAAGCGGAGTAGCGTCTGCCGACGTTGACCTCCGGAGGAAAGATATAGTGAGAGGCCCGTTCCATGTAGGCCGACCATGTAGCCCATTCTGGGTGTTCTCCGGGGTACGAGCACACGAAGAGACCGAGGCAGACCAAGAGGCCTGCTACGATCTTGCGACCCCAGCTGTGGCGTTCGACGAATTCTTTGAAACCGTTCTCATAAGAGAGATCGCTGAGGAACATGCCGTAAACTGCCTGCATTTGGAAGGTTTCTGTCTCTTGATTAGGACCAGGGGTGGGGATTTGGGTTTCGCGTAGAACTTACCGGTGTTCTTGGCTGCGTTCTGGTGGAAGTAGAGGTACATGCCTACGTAGATGGCCATGCGGAATCGGAACTTGCAGAACATTGTCGCGCAGATAAGGACGTAAACCAGCATAGATGCCTGGAGCAGCGGAAGTAAAGCCCACTGGTGGTCATCGTACGCCATATAGCCCGTGGTCCAAACTTCCAGGAAGGTCTTGAACAACCGCACAAACTCCTCCCAGAAAGTAGGCGCCAGATCGACGGCGGCGTAACGGCACCACCAACAGTCGGATCGATTAGCGGCGACGAAGGCGCCAAATTGTGCCATGACCCACGAGATGAGCAAGGCGATAGTAGCGGGGAAGATGAGGCGAGGTGGACGACGGAAGGCACTCTTGCCCACGGATGTGAAGGATCCAAGGATGTCGCCATTGCGAGACTGTTTGAGCGGCTTGAGGGCACAAACGTAGCCAGTCAGGAAGGCGAAGATTGTGACACCCAAACGGCCTTGCCAAGGAATACGCAAGACGGGCCACTGCAGAATTCGGGGAGGGGAGTCAACATCGTCGCGGGGGGCAAAGAGATCATAATCCCATCCGCGGGTCAGGTGAGTGAGGATAACTAGGAATGAAGCGATTCCTCGTAGGCCCTATCCACGATGTTAGTAACAAGCCTCATCCCTATAAGGCTGAGATAGATAACGCACATCAATCCACTTCACACTTTTCCGCGGATCACCTTTCACCGATGGATCTGCGGACTTCCAGGGAATGTTGTCCAATATGCGCGAGTATAGATGGGTGGGCTGAATATACTCCATGATGAGTGTTGTAAAGAGTGAATGAGAAACCAAACAAGTCCGACAGGAGACTCGGAGTGTCTAGTGGATTGGTTGAAATGGAAAGCCAAATGCAACCATCAACATCGAACGACAAAGCTCACAAAATGCCAAACAAAACAAACCAAAATGCTGAAGATTCAAAGGAGAGAGGAAGGGACAGAGATGAGGTTAGCTCAAGTTACTGAGAGAGCCTCCCCATAGATCAACGAGCGAGAAGTTTCGAAAATAAATAGGCCAAGACAGCAGAACGGGGTATATGTAAGAGAAAGCCGAATTCATCTTCCCTTTCCCACGAGTCGCGGATCTTGGCCAAGCGGAAAATGGGTACGAGGCGATCGAATGGGCGTGAACTGGAACTTGGGGGATTTACCTTGTTGTATGTAGGTATCGCCGTGGGGCCTCGGTAGTGGAGCCTTGAAATTACCAGTTCAATACCTGTGAAGATGGCGAAAATGACGAAGTGACGAAAGTGAAGTAAAGTATACGATGCCTAAATATAACTGGAGGGGTTGTGCCATGTTATGTTTGCAGTTATGTAAATGTCGATAAATGATACTACATCAGAAAAGAGCTGGATATACGTATATTGTATGTATCAATCTACAACATAGGGATGAGTATTGCCTCCATAGTTACAGCATATGTACGAATACTCCGTACTCGTACGCCATACGCCATACGCATACAAACAAGGGAAGGGGCGTAAATTGAAGCTATCTCCAGCCACGAACTAAACCATCTTATGTAGAAGCTGACGACGCTCTGCGCATCAATTGAGCTAGTATCCCATCTGCCAATCAACACGCTGTATTTTCCCCATATGAACCATGGGCTAAAGGCCGCCTCAAATTACGCCAGATCTTGGCATTGATCCCACGCAGCCCAGGTCTGCAACCTGATTGGCCAGGGCAATCCCAACGGCAAATCGGAATCGGGGCTTCCAATTGATTTAATTTCTTTTTCTGGAATTCGATGCGCACTGGCGTTAACGCTATACCACTTCGATTCGGAGTAAGGGGATGGAATGCAACCTTGGAAGTTCACCCCTATTTCTTATTTCCGCCAAATACGAGAACGAGAGGGCATTTCAGTCGGGTACATCCTATGCTGTATGGATGTATGAATGTATGGGTGTTGTATATCTTCTATGGATGTGATATGGAGTACGTTGTACAAAGCACTCCATATGGAGTAAGTCATCACGTTATCTGACACTCGGACTCCGTGAAGATCGCTGGTACCTCGGGAACTTTTCGAATATCACCGTGAACGCAGGAATGGTAAATAAGAGCCATTGGATTCTACAGATAACAACATTCCGTCCCTGGGAATGTACCGTTGAACTTGATTTGAACCGAATGAATTTGAAACATATATTGTAACTCAATAATTTCGTATTCAACCAACCAGGCGGAGCAAACTCTTGGCTTCAGTCTTCAGACTCTACTCCGTACTCCATAGAGCTCACGAGACTATTGAAAAACGGGTCTACTCAATCACATGACAACGTTGAAGCTGGCTATTTTAGGTGATATTAATTACTTGGTAAGCTTCTCAATCTTAATTTAGTTATTACAAGTCAATAAAATAGCATAGTTTTACTCCGAGGATACGTAAGTGGTGCACAGCAAAAAAAAAAGACCTCAGCCCTATCATCTTCCTGCGACTGTGTCCCGTACAACATACGTGTTAGTACGAAGTCTCTTTGTCTCTCGGTCCTTGGCGACCCATTTATTTAGAAAACCGAAAGTCTAAGCGGTTTTCGGTACCCCGTAGTACATATTCATGTTATGGTACAAGATCGTCTGCCTTGTGGTCAGAGGTCGGCAGCCAAGAGTTTCCCCTGCATGACGGGGAGATATGTGTGGTGGCTGTCGCATTTACGCATACGGAGTATCTACGTATTAACTATCTACAACATACACATACATAGCTAATCCGTAGTATGTTCTAGAACCGGCATATTCCGCCTCGTGTGGACCGGTACCCGCTTTTCCTCAATCCAAAAAGGTTTAAGGGTCTCGGGAAATTGATCAGATAGGGTTCTCCAGGACCTCCAGGGCTGTCAGGTATCATACCCAGTAATACACGTGACAATACACAGGTGCTTGGCAAAGTCGGGTGGTGGCGGGCCAAGATCACGCAATTTTAGTCTCAACCCGACACATCCATTTAGACCCATCTGAATTTACCCCCTAGTTCAGGAGAACTTGATGGCTTAGGGGTGTACGGGACAAGAATATCCAGAATCCACAACTTTGTCACTTCCAAAATGCGGCTTGCACGTACATTTACGACCTTGCTGGCAGCTGTGGTTGCTTCGGCCACCATTCTCGAGAACGGTCAAGTGAGAGAGAATGCATATCCCGGCCAGTTACAACCGGTGACTTTGGACGATTCATGGAGGAACTATCCCGCGGATGCCCCGGAGATCTCTTACAAAGGTCGATGGGATAGTCAACACATCTCTTGTATGTTCCCCGCTCCTCTTCCCCGGATTCTGGTTTTAACCTTAATGCTAACCTTGGAACGAACCTCAGGGTGGTCGTATGTATGACTCGCTATTATTTTGTCGGCTTTACTAAGTAATGATACAGTGCACCGGGAATCAAAGTCGAGTTCTCTGGGGAAAAGGTGCGTCTTGTTTACTCCGATTAACCTTAAAAATGGGGTCCACATCGTAACATCATTCTAGCTTGCCGTCCACTTCGGCCCAAGCACCAACACGGGTGTTCTGGTGGCCTACCGGTATGCATACATCTCACTCTTTATGTATTCATTGTGCTAACCCTTGACAGGATTGGCTCTCTTGATTGGCAATTCTCTAATATCACCGCCTCCTCCACATATCAATTTGTTGGTCCGTGGTCAGAGCTCAAAGATGGTGATGAACCCGTCGACAAAAATGTCTTTGAGATGAGAGGTGTGTATCCCAAATTCCAGTGGTAACCTATATACTAACTGCATTACAGTCACAAATTGGGGCATTGGATAAGTCTCTCCCTGTCGTTCAATCTGTTCGTTACTTACCGTCCACACAGTCCAAATCGCTGGTGTTGCTGTCGCGAATGACGCCGTCCTTACCAAGGCCCCGACCTTCCCAAAGAGAGTTGAGATTATTGGGGGCTCGTAAGTTTCCACACCTTGCCAGCTAGTCTTCCATGCAACTAACTGTCCCCAAGGCTTGCATCTGGACAATTTGCCACCTACGAGACAATCTCCTCGTGGTCCTTCCTCTTCGCTAACGGCTTAGGAAATGTCGAATACGGCATCACGGTCAGTCCGCTCCCACCTGGATTTCTGAATTCCGAATATGCTGACAAGTCTCGCAGGCCTATCCCGGCGTGTGTCTCGCCGATGAACAATGTTACAACGGCGGCTCTCGCGGTGTAGTATGTCATCAACCTCCCATTTCCCCTAGAAACCCCATCATCAACTAACAACGCCACTAGGGATGGTACTGGCACCGTGCCTCGGACCCGGGCTCTCGTGCGCGATCAATCTACGACCGCAATCCCGAGAAGTGGGACGTCAAGGCAGAGCAACCGGCCGATCTTGTGATCATTCAGATGGGCGGTAACGATCATCGCCATCCCAACGAAATCCCCGGCAGGGATTACTACCATGCCTACGTCGACTTGGTCGAGGATATCCACTCTAACTGGCCTAATGCAATCATCATCCTCATGGTATGTACCTCTTCTATTCACAGCTTGGTCTGTAAATGGTCCATCCGACTAACTTCAACAGTCCCAATGGGGAGGATTCACCAAGGAAGGAAAGAAGTACGTCGGTAGCACTTACTACCAGGAAGAGACCAGGGAAGTCAATGAGCACTTCAAAGACCGTGGTTTCGTCTACTATTTCCCCACCGAGGGCCTTCTGCAGCATAACGATATCAACCCCAAGAACCATCTTACGGATGTGGGACATGTTAAGATTGCGAGTCACTTGTTGCAGTGGGTTAAGTTGGTTCTCAGGTGGAACCTTGAGCCTACGGGCGAAGTCCAATCTGGAACTACCTACTGGAACGATCAGCAGGAATACTGATTGTTCTGAGATACTGAAATTGGGGCCGGGTGGTTATCTGGCCTTTGTACATTTATTTATTGATACTCGGCGCGGTGTAGATAAACTGCAAGAACATATAGAGCATATATGGCGCCTTTTGGCATTGTACTTTTTGCGCATTTAAGTTTCCTATTCGAAGTCGGTTGAATATTTATTAATATTTGAAAGGAAGGCATATTATTAGGTAAAGCTCATATATATAATATATAACCGTTGTCGTAATATATCACGGGGATCCTCAAAATTATTCCACTTTAGAGACCGTTAGGACCCCATAATCCATGGCGGTTCTACCTACCCAAAACACTCCCAATTCCGGTGGCGCACTCTAACGAGAGAGATAATAGGAGTGAAAGTACTATGTACTATGCACCGCTATTACAAACTAGTGTTTATCCAAAAAGCAAAAAAAAACAAAAAGCTGGGGACAGAGTTATTGGATCGACGTCCGTACCCAAGTTGTTTGTATGCCGCTATTGATTACCGCATCTGGATACCTCCAAGAATAGGGCAGGAGTCATAGTCACCAAAATAGGTAGGTATAGTACCAAAGATATTAAAGTGGTGAAAGCTATTTCGATCCACCCCGTATCAACTCAAGCGTTGAAATATTGCATCAAGCGGGGTAGTGTGTGCCTTGCCATCTTTATCCGATCTATGAATGTCATCCCCAGGCTGTGTGATGTGGCTTGCATCAGTGTTTACCCAAACAGGTTAATTCTCCAATTTATTTTCGTGGTCTTTCTTCTTTTCCTCCGCTGAGAGCTCCGGTGTATTCGAAATTAGCTGCACATGTTTATCCAGTGGATAGCGCCGTAAAAGACTGACTGGCACCCAACAATACTTTTGCGGTGCACCTTTCAAGAACCCTTCCAAGATGGCCTTCTCCAAGCTGATAGGATGCTTCAACATCCATAGCTTGATTATTTCGTAGCCATATTTGGACTTCTTCGTACCCGCGTTGAATTCCGTATTGCCAATCCCGCCGTCTTCCGGAACCTCGCCTGGAATTTTCCCTGGGGATATGCGAGCGACATACGCGATTTGCTTGACGGGGAGAGTGGTGTAGAACCAGATGCGGTGAACCTTCTGCGGGAGTAGGTAACCACGATATTCATGGTTCTTCGCGCCAGACGCGATATTGCCCATGTGCTCGGGTTTGATGCTCATGAAGATATCTGAGCTCGATTTTGCCATTGCGAGACTCGGCATGAAGTGTCCAACTCAAAGGTATTAGATGATCTCTTCGTGGAATTAGAAATGTGCAGCACAGAAAAAGCTCAAAAGGTTTGATTTGGCGGTGAGTGCTCTAATCCGAGGTCAGTTGGTAGTCTGATCGGCGCCCCTCACAGCTGAGAGGATAGTCACATTTGGCCTGAACGCGGATGAAAAACAGACTGTGGAAGAGCCAGAAAGTGCTAATTATCCATCTCAATTTGCTTTTTATTGAGATTATCACTGTGAATCAGTTGGTGTTTGGGGAAAGCCCAAGTCTCCGGAATTTTGGCCTTGCGATGAAATAGTCAAATCTGTACTCCATACGAGCACCAACACAAGCCTAACTTCCAATAATTCATGCAAGTGGCTTTCCTCTGTGCCACGACAATGTTTGAGTCAGGCAAGACGACGGAGAATGGTCAAATAATAGCATGCACCTTGACTTAGGTCATTGGATTGTGAAGCTGGTCGGCAGCGCTTATTGTACTGAGACGTGGGCCTGAAGATGTCATCACGGGCGGCCCGGCGCTTCTTAGCGTGTGACGCTCCTACTTTGATGATGTGCATGGAAGTTGGGCCATGGGATTGCACTCTTTGGTGTGTGGTGGGAAGGACGACTAGGGTCCCGGCTCCCGATGGCCTAGTCTCCGAACTTCGGTCCGGTCGGGATTTATGTACATCGGCCTTTCTGGGTGGAGATGAGAGTTATGCATAGATCTGGGATATAGATTGTATAAAAAGAGATCGACTGCTCTTGCAATTCTCATAATTCTCAAGTCGACTCTAACAAGGTATCTCTACAAATACCTAAATTCAAGACTGAATTGAATATCTCCTATTCCTCCTATTCCTCCTATCCTTTCCCATCATTTTATGCCCAATAGGGCAATTGCCGAGGTATCCAGAACATTTCATTCGCCAAGCCCTTTATGTTCTTCCCAACGATCCACATGCCATAAAAAGATTGGTGCTGGAGATCAAATAGTCCCAACCGTTGTTGTTCGACCAATGCTATATCTCCTGCACCGGGATAACTTCCACATTAGGCGACTGGCCACTGGAGCAGATTTTCTTGTCTTTCTTCTTTTTTTTTTTTAAGAACACTGGCATATAACAAGACCGGGCCAACAAAGACTTCAAACTTGTCGCACTTTTGAAGTAAAGTTAGATCAAAACTATCCCCTTGCGCAGGTATTACTCTGCAGCCCATACTTTCACAATGGTTCCAAAACCCATTCCATTCCCGGGCTTCACCCCGATATCTGATCGAGTATACCTTCGCAATGGTCACGAGAAGGCCAAACCAGCTCCAGCCGACGAGCCAACAACGATTATCATTTCCGGCTGGGGCGACGGCATGCCGAAACACGTTACCAAATATTCCGACGGCTACCATGAGCTCTACCCATCCGCGCGGATCATCGTTATCCTATCGACTACCTTCCAGGCCACCAACCAACCAGAGGAAGCCAGAATCCAGGCCATGATGCCGGTCGTCGACACCGTCTTCCCTACGCCAACCGGCAGCGGAAACGAAAAGGAGCGCCTTCTCCTGCATGCCATGTCAAATACAGGCGCCATTTTCACTGCCTCCATCGTCGTCGCGTATCAGCGACGCTATGGAACAGACAAGCCATTCCCCCACGAGCTCTTAGTGCTGGACTCCACGCCTGGAAGTCTGGACTTCACGTCTCAGGTTACCCGGTGGTCGCGTGCCATGGCGGTCGGCACGGCCAAGTTCTTCCCTTGGTCCTTCATTATCACACATGGTCTGTGGTATGCTTTCCTCTGGGCGAATTTCCTGTGGCAACTCTTGAGCGGTTCCGTGTCTTCGGGCGTTTGGGCGGATGGAATCATAAATGATAAGTCTTGCGTCGCGGCCGGTTCTAGCAGGGTTTACCTTTACTCTAAGGAAGATGAGATTATTGGTTACAAGGATTTGGAGGAGAATGTCGCCCATGCCAGGACATTAGGCTATTCGGCTGATCTTGAGATGTTTGAGGGCTCGCCGCATGTCGGCCATATGAGACTTCATCCTGAACAATATTGGAATAAAATTTCCAGCTCATGGAAGCAGGCCATTGCGAAATAAGGTACCCTGGGGACTGGATATATTGCATTTTGCATTTATATTTATAGCTTAGACCATGTTTAATAATTGTATAGAGCGATTTCATTGATAGTCTGATTAATATCACTTGCTAGTTTCCAGAACAAGGTTGATCTCCGGGATGTCGATTAAGCCCTGCGATCCGCTATATCGGTACAAGACTTGTCTTAGGTTATACTTGTTTATACAAAAGGAACTGGCAAGATATTCAAAGGTAGCAATTCGTAAGTCAATAGATCAGCACTAACAATCTGGGCCTTCCAAGGCAATGCGAAATGAGTACACAAAGACAACACCACATCCACTCCACTCTGGAGGTTCAACCTAATCACGATCATCAGGATGGAAAACCAATGCTCGCACTTCAATACTCTCTCTTCCCGCTTCATGCTCCGTTTCCGGGTTAACAAAAGCAGTATGGGGCACACGACGAGCTCTTCCATCAACCTTGGAATCAAAACATTTGATAAGTGTCACCAGGTCCGGAGTCTGCCCATAGCGGTAATACCACTTGATATTCGGATCGGGCTTGACGGCATATGTCTCACCTTCGCGGTCTGGGTATATGAGCCCGATGGGAACAAGGTCACTATCTGGGACTGAGTGGGCATCCGCCACCGCCAATGGATCCTTCAGGATGGTTTTGATCGGACGCCAGACGTTGATGATCTGGTATCGGCCCTTGAGGAGCTCGGGAGCCTCGTCTGGGAGATGGTGGGAGACTCTGTTTTTGGACGCAGTGTAGGATTGATCAATGTGTACGCGCTGCACAGGTCCGCGGAGCTGGCTAGTAATGGATCTATCAGTTTGGGCCCGTCGGATGGTATGGTCGAAGATGAAGATACGAGAGGCACCCGTGCTATGTAGGTCATTGTTAGTTTCATTTGAGTGATGTTGATGGCTTCAGGAGTGCATACGCGTCTTTAAGTAGTTGTTCTGTTTCCGGGTAATATTCTCTCTTGATCTTCTCATCGTCTAGGAAGTCTTTCTCTTGGCTTTCGTGATAGTAAAGCTGGAATCCATGGCTGTCTAGCTTGTAGTCCAGCTCATGGCCACTGATATCGTGGATGGTGGTCACGAGAGGAACCACCGGTCGATCATAAGTCTCTGGTTTGCCAACATAAGATGGTGCCGGGGGAGAGCCATCTTCGTTCTCTTTGTAGAAGTTGAGTGTAGCCTGGACATGGTGAGGCTTTTCGGAGACTGGGACTCTGGGGTTTTCTGAGAGCAGAGAGCCGTGAGAACCAGGAAGTTGAACAGCTGCAGAAGCCATAGTGAGTTATTTGCGTTGTAATTTAATGGAGCTTGGAACAGATGACTTCGATAGATGGTTCTTTATATAGCTGTTTGCGGGGTGAGTTCTATTTGTCAGAATACAGCACGCAATATTCGTATGACATGGAGAAATGCTGATAAATGCATAGCTTTGAGGGATACAAGAATCAAGTCGACTGGTAAGCCCTGCAGTAGTACCAGATGGTACAGATGGAATTATATTATTAATTGACGTGCATATGCCATTTGTAATCTCGCATTCCCCGGAAGATCATTTGGTGATTGAGATGACGCCACTCGATATCGAATATACGAAAAACGGCATTGGCCAAGTTTAACCAAGCATTCATTCTAATGTAGTTGATTGCATTTCTTTCTGGGTAGGCACAGGGTAGATGTGATATGAAACCAACAATAGTGCGCTCCTATGAAGCCCATCTAGTAATCACGTGGTTTATACTCCCATGAGATGTGTTAAAAGATATTAAGTAAACAGCATAAACCACACTCTGCAGTTATAGAGGACTTGTCTTTCTATAGATATTTATCGCTAATCTTCTTCGAAGTTATAGAAAACAACCTAGCATGGCCACCAAGGTCCTCCGCTCAACAAAGTCAAAAGCAACGCCGTCTTTCCCCTCCTCGGCAGTCTTTCACCCGCATCAGATCACAGCCTCAGCATTTAATAAATCCAAGCGGGGGCTAATAGGATCACTTTATATTTAAGCAAGCATCCCTAGAGTCTTGGTCTATTTTAAAATCCCTGTGATTCATATTATCCAACCCCATCAGCATGGCAGTCATCCAAGCAAAATGGACCAAAGTCGTCGAGGCTGAGGTCTTACGGCGATCGTCCCAGGTAGTCTCCGTCATTGACGGACAGGTTTACATCTTTGGCGGGGAGTTGCGGCCACGAGAGCCGAGAGACAATAACGTTCACATTGTTTCACTTGGACGTCGTGAGTCTCCCTATTTCTACAAAAAAATCCCAAATCTGATGCCAGCGCATACAACTAACAGATCCCATAGCCGCAACCCTATCTACCAAGCCATCCACCGACAAATCCCCTTCGCCGCGAGTCGGGACCGCCTCGGCAACCCTCAATGGCAAAATCTACCTATTCTCCGGACGCGGGGGCGCAGCAATGGCACCGGTAGAAGAAAGTGGCGCTATTTGGGAATTCAACCCCGCCTCAGACGAATGGTCACTCCTATCACCATCCGACGCAAACCCGTCCTCTATCCCGGCAGCGCGCAGCTACCACTGCACAGCCAGCGACGGCAAAGACACCGTGTTTATCCACGCGGGCTGTCCGGAGAAGGGCCGTCTATCGGATCTGTGGGCATTCAGTGTATCCCAGAAGCAGTGGACGGAACTTGCTTCGGCGCCGGATCCACCACGCGGTGGAACCTCTATTGCATTTGCCCAGGGTAGGTTGTATCGGATGAATGGGTTTGATGGGGAGCGGGAACAGGGTGGCAGAGTAGATGTGTATGAGCCTGAAACCAATATGTGGAGCTCGCACTCGTTTGTTTCAGATGGTATGACTGGACCATCGCCGCGAAGTGTGGCAGCCTTGCTTCCTGTTGTTGTTTCTGGCCGTGTGTACTTGGTCACTCTGTTTGGTGAGCAGGATCCTAGTTCCTTGGGACATCAGGGTGCCGGAAAAATGTTGGGTGATGTGTGGTTATTTGATGTAGAGACCCAGCTATGGACCAAGGTTGAGGCTCAGGGAGATGAGCGCCCAGACCCACGGGGTTGGTTCGATGGCGATGTCCTTGGTAATGGCAGTATTGTGGTTCATGGGGGACTTGGAGAATCAAATAATCGACTGGGCGACCTTTGGACTCTCGAGTTTGTCTAATGTTTTGAAGAGATTTAGTTTTTCAAGAGAAAATCCCGAGGGTATTCAACATCAACAAAAAATGAAATTTGTAGGAGAATTATGGAGTTTTGAAAAGAAAATAACAAAGCTAAGAGAAGGTTATGCGTCATGAGCGTACAGCGAAAGCACAACAAGTCAAAAGGAAATCGTTTGTGCGTGCTATGAGGTCTTGAATCGTACAGTTGCCATATTTGCCTGCGCCATTCCGCAACAATTCATAAGAAAAGATAATTTGACAGAGCGAAAGAAAAGTCAACGAGTCGCACCATACACCAGCACCATGAGGGGAAGTCCGGCGGAAGGAAATGAACAAAAAAAGTCAATGACTGTCATCGCAAATCGGAAGCAAAAAAAAAAGGAGAATTGACATGAAACAGGAGAAAGACCTCGGAAAGACAAATAAAAAAAGTGTAGTAGTTATTGTGACAACTGACATCATGCACAGGAGAAGTGAAAAATGTTCTGCGTTAGAGTTCTACTCGTTTTTGGAGTATTGCTTAGAACATGAGAGAGCGGGTTTTCTGCCGACGTGCTTCGACAGTACCCATCTCGGGTTGAGAATGAGTGTGCTTGTGTCGAGGACGTGAGGATTGAGGCGCCGGCGCCCCAGACCCCGCAGAAGATGGAGGAGGTGCCATCATCGCACTGTTCCGGCTCCGAACAGGAGATGGCAGTGAGGCAGGTGCTGTGGGAATCCCAGTGGGCGGACGACGAGGCGCAGTCTCATTGCTGGCTTTCATGCTACGCTCACGCTTGAGCACAAGATCAGCCCAGGGTTTGAGTGCACCATTGCCGGAGCTAGAGCCCTTCCCAACAGCTTCAGACATGACTCGAAGCCAGCCCTCCTTATCTGCGGGGCTATCCGCATAGAAGTCAATCACTTCACCATTACCAAAACGGATGCGGAATCCCTCTTCAACAAACATGTAGCCATCCTCTTCTTCGGCGAATGCAGACTTGCGACGGGTACCGCCCTTCGTGTTGGTCTCCTTTTGAAGTAAAGAGGATCGATCGTCAATGAGCTTGGAGGCCTTGGCTAGATTAATGGTAGCACGAGGTTGGCGCGTTGTTTCGTGGAAGGCCGTTAACTTGGATCCTTGAAGCTTAAAGAAGCGACGGCGCCAGTACTATTGTGATGGATTAGTTTTAAATCGACGATAGAAGACTTCGTAAGCACTTACAGGACAATCTCCGCCCTGTTGGGAAAGGAACCCTTCCCAGCAGCGAGCTGCAACACTCTCTGCATCGCGCAATTCACGAATACAGGCATTCATGCTCTTCGGCATGTCTTCATCCTTGCTACCTTTCGGCTTAGGCACGAATAGAAGTTGCACTTCCAACTTTCCAATCTTATAAGGTGGTCGACGCTGCGTATTAATGCTAGTCGCACTCTTCTTGCTCTTGATGCTGCTCATCTGTTCCTCAACGGCCCATTCGTTGAAGCAAGCAACATCAACAATGTGGGGACGGCCAAACGCCTGCTGCTCGTGGTCGCTTAAAGCCACATAAGCGCGGCCAAAGCTACCATCACGTGCAACCAAGTTTCGAAGCCGTTCGTATACGGGAGCATTAACGTCCTTGGCCTTCTGTTGCTGCGACTGCATTTGTTGCTTAATGTCAAGCTCCTTGCGCCGACGTGGGGATGCAAATACACGGCTGAGGGCCGACGCCTTCTGGCGTGATGGCGATGATGCGGGTTCTTGGGTTTGGAATTTGCTCTCGTCAATCTTCATTTGCAAGGTCAACTGGAACTCAAGGTCATTCTGGACGATGAGCTCGAACTCTTGTCCGATTGGAGCTGACTTGCCCATCTCCAACCAGGAGGTGGTCACACAGTGCAGTCCGTTATCCAGGGTCAGTGCAAAATACGATCGTTCACCTACAGTTCGGTTAGTGACAGTCAATTGCAGTGGGTACTATGATAGGGTCTTACCCCGTGGGAGAGGAAGGTCACAATATTTGAGGCCTATGACCTTCACAAATAAACGACCTCGCTCTTCTCCATCTTCAAACGATTCGGAGATGGTTGGCTCGTTCTCTTCAATGGTGGCTGGAGCTTCCTGAACATTGCTGGGCTGTCCAGGGAGAGGTGGGACTCCACCTATGCCAGGGACGGGCTTTTTCTTCGGGATACCGGTGGCAGACTTGATACTTGGGCGTCGCGCTGAGCCATTCCAAGGGACTGTGGTCCAGGTCTGTTGGCTCGCCTTGCGTGGAGAAGATCCAGCGGAGCGTGTACCGTGCGGATCTTGGGCAGTGTGTTCGGCAGAAGGCATTGCTTCTTCTTCGTTACGGCTGCTGGCAATGATGACTTTCGTGTTCTGTCTCATGAGGTATCCTCTCTGTTTGGGGGTAGGAGAGTCAGCGGGGTGTGCACTAATTCCTGGGGTCGCGGGATCCTTGTGTCCTATTGCCTGGGAAGGCAGTAAGGAACTAGGGCTTTGGGAAAGGGCAAGGTGGAATGCAACCTTTTGGGATTCAATGACACGATCAAACTCCTTGTCCAGTCCAAATCCAAGGCTTTCTTCCTGGATACTGAAGGGAATGTCGAGTTTCAAACAACTACTTTGTCGCTGGGCAAGAGCTGCGGGCCCCAGCTTTGGTGGCAAGTCAATATTTTCATGTTCGGGATCCGACGAGTTTGAGTCGTTGGAGATCTGCTTAGTCAATGAAGGAGTGGGTAGAGCGTGTTGGCCACTGATCTGACGGCGGGTGGCAGCCATCGACTGGATATCCGCAGGGGTCAGTGAGGGCCTGGTCTTGAGGCCAGCACCGGGAGCTCGGATTGTTGCGACAGGGTCAGGAACAGACTCATCGGATGAGCTCTCATCATGTTCCGGCTCTAACTCCTCTTCCCCCTCTGCATCTTCCTCTTCCTGTTCTTCTTCTTCGTCGTCGTCTTCCTCTTCTTCGTCCTCTTCTTCATTGTCGTGTTCGATCGGATGACGAATGACAGAGTCTGGAGTAGACGCTTCGGAAGCTTGGTCCTGGTGCATCTCGGGGGTAAGAGGGCGTGCGAGAGACTGACGGATAGATGCCATATCGAAGGACTGGTTTTGAGGGGCGTTTGGCTCTTTGTATTCCTGGGCACCCTCGTTTGGCTGTGCGGGCTTTTCGGCGTCGGTGTGGGTTTCAGCATTGGGGGTAGTCTGTCCAGATTCTTGTTCATGACTATCATGCCCAGCGTGTTCGCGATCGGCGGCTTCGGCAGCAGAGCGTAGCGAGTAATTGCTGGCCTCATCGTACTTGGCCCGTTGGTCACGGGATGACAAGCTGTTGTCTGACCTGCTCTGATAATAATCCGTAATAGAGTAAAGGTCTTCATCGCGCTCTTCCTCTTTAATGATTACACTTGAGGAGTCATCATCGTCGGTCTCCGTGGATGGAATGGGAACATCAGGGTCATAATGGTCATAACGTTGGGGGCTGGAAGCAATTTGAGAAGAGGCATCTGAGCTGTCATCCTCATAACTATCACCTTTGCGGATTCCCCGCAAGATTGAGTCGCGAGAAATGCGAGGTGGAGAAAAGAAGTTATCCTTGGCATCATCTGCGTAAGTATCATCTTTCGATGCAAGCGTTTCATCTGCTCTAGGAAGCTCCAAGGTTTCCTCGATACTCTCGGCGTGGTCATCATGTGTCTCATCATCATCTCTCTCTTGCAGCATCATGAGACGGAGTCTCTCCTCTATGGACCCAGCGCCGGGGATATCAGACTTTGTATATGCGGCAGGAGCTGGAGGCGTAGGGAGCACACGCTGTCCCGCGCTGCCGATCTCAAAAGCGGCAGCGAGCTTATCAGCAGAGGACGGACGCGCGCCAGACATGCGATTGACCGATGGCAAAGGCGGGAGGGGACGTCGCTCGCCATTTGAGTCCAGCGACTCGACGCGTGTGTGCTGAGAAGATCCTCCTTCACGTGAAATAGGTCGCTCATCGGCGCTGTCTTCTTCGACGTCTTCGATGAAAGGATCGCTATCACTGTTTGTTGGGCTCATAAAACGCCAGTCTTCGGGCAACACAACAGGAGTTTTCTCAGCATCTTCCAGCGAGGCGTCAAAGCTATCATCACGCTCAATCGATGACTCGGCCTCAAAACTAAGATCCCCCTCTTCTTCGGACTCGTAGCTGTTCTCACGTGACTCAGATGCAACTGAGGAGAGATCCGGTGTCGTCATTTCATATTCGTTGATTTGAGGGGGGGCGTGATCAAAAGTGACACTCTTTGCATGTCGATGTCCAGCACTGCCATATTCGGACCAAATATCGTTCTGGGGATCGAATCCCTTGCCATACCGACTACCTTTGGATAGCGAGGACTTGCTTGGCGATGCTTGGTCTTTGCTCGAGGATGACGGGCGAGACATTTGGCTGGTATCTTCGTCGACTTGGGATTTCGTAACATTCATTTGGCTGTTCCGTTGCGGAGACCGCTGCGAGCCTAATGGTCTCTGGGGAAAGACCACCGAAGCCGGGTCATATTCTTGACCACCTTCGAAGAACTTGTTGTTATTTTTGACCTTCGACACGCGTTTCAAGTTTTCGAGCGACGGGCGCTTTGAGGGGAAATAACACCCCTCTGGATCGTATGGCGCTTTATTCTCGGCTCCCTTTGGGAACGGCGATGGGGAGTCCCGACCTTTCCAAAACAGGCGAGGGGAGGCATTGTTATTCAGAGACGAGACATCATATGCAGGCGATTCGCCGTGTGGCATCTGCTAGGTTGTTAGCATGCTTGACCACATGCAAAGCATCGCGTTGACAGTACCTTGGTAACTTGATTCCAGCTAGGCGAATTGCGCCTCTGGGCCATGGGGCTCACTTCGGAGAGTGGCCGTTGACCAGGTCCCTTAGCCATATTGACGTTGGGTTTGCTGGTGACTCAGGATGCGAAGTGTGCAATCGTAATACAAGACTAAGACAGGTGTCTATAATGTGTCAGTGTTTATTCACCAAGTCCTGATCAGCGAATGGGTTCACGACTGATGACGAAGGACATAAGGCAAACTTGCCCAGAGATCAGGTACCATACGTTTTTAATAACCAGGAGTCGCGTGGGAAATAGTTGCCAGCGAGTCCTGATATATTCGCTGCAAAGGCGTAAAGGCCGTGTCGATCGTGGCAAGAATGCTGCGGCAAAGCGAAGGTACCAAAACAAACCCAAGTTGGGTGTCTAGGTGTCAAACCAAGGCCGATAAAAAGGGGAAGGGATAACGAAGGGATACGAATGCAAACTCCCAAAAAGAAAAAAAAATAGCAGGGAAGAGCGACAGAGACAAAGAAAGAGGTTATTCAGAAGAGTAGCAGAAACAACGAAGCTTGATATGTCTCTCCCATGGATTTAAGTGGATTGTTACCCCAAGCAAGAAACTGTTGTTGCGGGAGTCGTCATGGCAACGGCGCGATTGTTTCAGCATCCCGTGACATTGCGTCAGGTGCCTCCGATCGGCGCTAGCCTACAAGTAGAATAGCCTCGCGGATCGTTTTCGATGTCAACATGCACCTACCACCTTCAACTGTTAAAAGTACCTAAATATAGCACAAGATTGAATATGTAGGAAAACTCGAATTTGGGTATCGGAGTTTCTTATAGAGTCCCACTATTCAAATGTGAAGCACAGCTAGAATTTGATGTATTGTTTCCTCTTTCTAACAAGTCACCATCGATAATATGTCAAGACAACCTTGTAATATGTGTGAGATTTGAATGGCAGCAAATATCTTCACCAATAGGGTAGGCATGGAGGGCTTTAAAATAGGGAAGGTATATCTGTAGAGCTCAATCCAAGGCAGGAGTTACTAGAGACTCCCAAGGTGCAGGCAAAGCTCACACGCATATATGAACTTAGACGAAAACAAAAGCCACGACAGGCCACTTCCTTGTCAACCCCTCTAGCATCCACCAGACTATTGTGGCTTTGAGGTCTGTAGTAGCATGCTGAATCCGGATATATGAACTCACCCGAGAGCAAGCCGCGGGTGTGAGTCCGCTCTTAATATGTAGGAATTTGGATGGATCCAGGCAACTATATATTCCGTAGTTATACATATGATTTACCTACAAATAATTCCTCTCAGCAATATGACAGATTACCTTGAGCTATTGGTTTTAGTTTCTGAGACGAATAGTCACACAGATTTAGCACAACAGAAAATATGAGAAGTGTTGGATTACTGAGACCACCAGTATTGCAAACAAACATCAACGAACATGTTTATGATGTACTGAGTCAGCATTTTAGTCACCTGACCATATGCCAAAGTTTATGATGTGCGCTAGTCTGAAAAAGGAATGGCGTTTTATCATCGCGGAAAAAAAACATCTGAACCTGTTCTGGCCTTCCTCTTCGATCATTCAGCGTTTTCCACTTCCGCGCATCTTATCGGTTTTAATTAGGTAGAATGCCTCTGCCAGCTCGCTCTTCGATATGTTTTCTATGTCAAACTAAGGCGACCCTGCTTGCCCCGTCGATTCTTCCGACGTCATGGCAGACCACACGAGGCATGGCCACCGTTCGATTGCGTCGCAAGGCTGCTCGGATGGCCCTGTCGCCCACTGTTTCCAAACCATCTCTTCCATCTCCTAACAAGCCACGACGGGAACGGGCCGGTCCCTTTGCCTCGATGAACCAGACCCAGGCACGGATTCGAGACACACCACGCACACGATCACAGGCGGCCCTCAAGCGTTCAGGGGAGGAGGGCAAGATGGAAAAGAAGGAGAGCCCATTGTACAGAGCTTTGAAGATGCAGACAACGTTGACAGCTGTGCCTTATGGTCGACGTTCCGCTATAAAAGCTCGACTTGCCGACATCACTAGTTTCGACCACTTCCCTCTCCTTCCCGCAGTTCGACAGTCAATATTCGGCCAGGCTCTGGCCGGTCTAACTGATGTTACCCCCACACCCATTCAAAGACTCGCGATTCCCGAATTGTTACTAGATGAATCCAAGAAGAAGAAGAAAGTGAACAAGGCGAATGAAGATGAAGAAGAATACAATTTTGACCAGTATCTCCTGGCAGCAGAGACCGGTTCGGGAAAGACTCTCGCATACTTGCTTCCAATTGTTGATGCTATCAAGCGTGCTGAAGTCCTCGATATAGAGGAGGAGAAAGTCCTCGAGGAACAAAAGGCGCGAGAGCGGGAGGAGAGAATGAAGAACAAGGCGTTCGATCTGGATCCCGAGGAGCCGCCAATGACAAACGCCGCTCGTCCTCGGGCTATCATCCTCGTTCCTACCTCCGAATTGGTATCTCAAGTTGGATCGCAGCTCAAAGAGTTGGCCCATACTGTCAAGTACCGCTCTGGCGAAATCTCATCAACTTTCACTCCCCGCCGGATCAAGAACACCCTATTCCACCCCGCCGGCATCGATATTCTAGTTTCAACTCCTCACCTTTTGAGCTCTGTTGCGAGATCGAATCCCAATATCCTCAGCCGAGTCACTCACCTTGTACTCGACGAGGCCGACTCCTTAATGGACCGCTCGTTCATCCCGACAACGTCCGAAATCATTGCCAAGGTTGCTCCGTCACTCAAAAAGTTGATTCTCTGCTCCGCCACCATCCCCCGCAGTCTCGACAACCAGCTGCGCAAGCGCTTCCCTGATCTGCAACGCCTGACGACCCCGAACCTACATGCCATTCCTCGTCGCGTACAGCTAGGTGTCGTTGACATTGAGAAGGAGCCATACCGCGGAAATCGAAACCTTGCCTGTGCTGATGTCATCTGGTCAATCGGCAAGGCAGGAGATAGACACGAACATACCGAGACATGGGGACCGCTCAATGCGTACATGGAGCCGAAGGTTAAGAAGATTATCGTGTTCGTCAACGAACGTGAGGAAGCCGATGAGGTCGCTAGTTTCCTGCAATCCAAGGGCATCGATGCTGTCTCGCTATCTCGCGACACCGATTCCCGGAAGCAACAAGAGACCCTCTCGCAGTTCACAGAGGTTAAGCTTCCACCGACTGCGGAGGAGATCATGATTAATAAGAAGAAGAACCGCGCCGCCGGAAGCATTCCCTTCGAACTTCCTGAGCGCCAAGAGCCCATTCGCCGCCTTCCCGACACAAAGGTTCTTGTCACTACCGATATCGCCTCCCGTGGTATTGATACCCTGGCAGTGAAGACAGTAATTCTCTACCATGTGCCGCACACTACCATCGACTTTATCCACCGACTAGGCCGTCTCGGTCGTATGGGCAAGCGTGGTCGTGGTGTTGTCCTGGTGGGCAAGAAGGACCGTAAGGACGTTGTCCGTGAGGTTCGCGAGGGCATGTTCCGTGGCCAGGCTTTGATCTAGATCCAGATCCAGACTCACGCGTGCGTGCATTTATCACATTGTATAAATCTTGTAACATACATGGCGTTGATTTGAGGTTTTGATTTTTTGGGGAATTGGAAAACGACTATACCCATTGTCGCGGTAGTCATTGGATCTTTGAAAGTATGTACGATATGCAATCATATATGATGAACCTAATTCTCCTCTTATATAACGACGTCTGAGTCCAATTGCATTGAAACAACTGTAAACGAATATTTTCATTATAACCTCACACGGGTATTTCCCGCGCCACCCTTCGCCAGAAGTCACATCTCTTCTTCAACTGGATCAGCTTCACGTTCTCAAGCCTATCACCCAAAACGACGAATTCCTCGTCTGTATGTAGTTCTGGCACACCTGGCTGCGAAGCGTTCGTCACCTTGTGTGCATTCGGGTCTCCCGTCTGGAAAAAACTCGCGAAAGCCCCCGCGTAGCCTTCATAAACGACAGGGTTAGTCTCTTGAACAGTGTTGATTTTGTTCCACTGGTATCAATCAAGTCAATCTATGCCATCGACACTAGGAAAGCCTCCAGAAAAAGAGAGAGCAACGATAAAAAGGACGAACATACATAAATAGTATCACTCCCATGGGTTGCTGGGGAAATCGTATATTCCCCAAGATACCCTTTCTCCGTCGCAGCCGACGCAATCCAATAAGCTGGACAAGCAAGCACAACGTCCCGATAAACCAAACCAGCCCGAATATAAGTATTATTATAACTGTCAATCGTCTCGGTACTCCCTTCAGCGGGATAATATATAGATTTCACCTCATCAATCTGCTTAGCCGACAACCCAGGCACGAAACTGGAAATCCACCGGTGAAAGCTGCTGACAGAGGAATCAAACCCATCGAATAAAACGGCGCTGTCAAGACCCGGAGGAACGAAGTTCTCACCCTCGTGGCTGTTGTACATTCCCCAGACAAACTCTGTGTTCAGGGAGCCCATGCTCACAGTTTCTGTGAGTGTCTCGACAAGGAAGGTCCCGTCTATAACAGGCGCCCAGGTGTAAGAACTCGTTGTCCAAGTGTTGCTCGCTCCGATGATCAGGCTTGCGTCACGGATTTTCTGGATGTCAACAGATTTGAGACAGGCGAGTATCTCATCAGCGTGGTTGTAGCTGGCACAGCCTGTTAGATTCGCCAGCTGGGTGTAGATTGCTTCTGCCTCGGGTGCATTGAATTTATAGGTCTTTGGCCAGAACGGCGAGCTAGCAAGGGCTTTTGAGAATAGTTTCGGTTGGCCATGGCGGCCATTTGCGAGGACTTGCGCCACTACCGAGCCGGCACCGGCTGACTGGCCCCATATTGTCACGTTGTGAGGGTTGCCGCCGAAATGGCCGATGTACCTCCGGACCCATTTCAAGACATATTGCTGGTCTAATAGGCCCGGGTTTAGATCTGAGGTCGACGAGTCTTTGATTGCCTTGCCGGGTAGAAACCCGAAGGCATTGACGCGATAGTTGGAGTAGATAACGATGTAGTCGTTAATATTGCTGACATTGAGGATCGGGAATGAGGATGGTGGCATGGTGAATGCCGCGGTGCCTTGAATGAAAGCACCGCCGTAAAATACAACCAGCACTGGTCTGCTAATATCTTTGGCTAGATCCCATGGCCGTGAGAATAGTCCCAGGTAGAGACAGTCTTCGGTGCCGTTAACCGTCCGCTGGGGGCACATGTCGAAGTCCTGGTCTGTATCATATAGGTCTCCGGTGATCTTTAGCGGTGGCTGAGGCGCACGAAAGCGGTTCTCCCCTGTTGGTGGTGCAGCAAATGGGATTTTGCGAAAATAGGAGAGGTTGTAGGTACTGTCATATTGACCCTTGAAGGATCCGTAGTCGAGGGAAACTAGAGGGTTGTCCCATGCAGTGCTGACTGTGACCACGAGGCCGAGGAGAAGCGTGACAACCTCATTGGAGAACCTCATCTTCGGTTAGAGCGGTTTTCGTTCTAGAGTTATTGTTCTATTCATCTGCCATCTACTGCGTTTAGCCTGGGGGCCATATATAGCCTTCCCGAGCCATCGCATTTGATAAGAGGAATCACTTTCGGCAGAGGAAACCCCGAGCTTCTTTGTGGCTCTCGAGCAATTCGGTCGACACTCTCGGGCTTGGCTGCGAGAGAGCAGCTCATTGGTGCAGTTATTGTTGATGCCCGGAATGAAATGTGGGGATTTGTGCAGTCGTTGTCAATTCGGACTCGATCACCCCGGTAGTGAGAAGAAAACCGTAGTTAGCTAACAAATCCCGAGGACACCTAACTAGTTATATTTATATTCAACACCAGGTCCACAATTAGTGTGTCAAAACGCAGCTGTCAAGGGAGTCCCCGTAGGAATAAAGCCCAAGTAAACATTGCCCCCTCCAGAATCCAACCCTGAAAATGCATCATTGCAAGAAATCAAAACTCCAGATCCAATTTCCATGCAATATAATGCCAATTAAACCAAGTATTATCACAAATGCCCATTCTTCTAAACCAAAACTCCGTCCTCGCCCGTCTTGCCTCGTAAATTGCACAGGGGCTCCAAGGCTGTACAGTTAAAACGCCATACGAAGTTCTCTAGTACGACGCCGACTTGCCCGAGCATCGCGGTGAGACTCAGTTGAATCACTGATTTCCCTTTCTGGGGTGTTTGTGTCAGACAGCTCGGGGGTGGGGGTAATCCCAAAACTCACGCCGCGGTCTCGGCGACAGATACGTGATTGTGCGTCGGGGGACAAAAAACGATGGACAGTGCGGTGATCCATTACTCGATCCTCACCATCCGGGCTTTTGTCCGTTGATGGCCACTGGTATCCGTAGAGCTTGGAATGACGTTCGCAGCGCGGACATTCACGTCGCGTGAGGTATGAGTTTGACTGGAGGAACCATGTATCACAGGTCTGGCACTCCACCCAGCGGTCGTACTTCTGGGCAAGCAATCGTGATGTCTTGGTATAGTCCCCAGGGACTCGAGCAACCTGTGACTCGGTCTCGACGGAGTCCATGATGAATCGCCGCTTGGTGCGAGGCTTTCGCTTTTTAGGCTTATTCACAATGGTGCCGTGGGCGTCATCTAATTTGGTGGAATTTGATAAGTCTGACAATCCTTCTTCGGGGTCAATGTCCATGGAGTGGGTGGTGACGGGCTGACCTTCAGGAGAGACATCGGGATGATCCTCACTGTTGAGCGCTTTCGACTCAGACGGTTCTAATATAGTTTCTTCTGTCTTGATCTTGGTTCCTATGTCGTCCTCAGTTGTAGCTGACGTCGACGAGCGGTGAGGTTGATCGGCTGTGGAGTTTGGAGATTCGCAGTCTGTGGGGATAGTAGAATTAGTGCTATTCGTCCCGTTTCGATCGGCTTGGGCAGCCACGCTTGGTTCCCCTGTGACAACCGAAATGAAGGGTTGTGAATTAGTTGGCGATGTCATTGCGGTTCGCTCTATGATCTCTTTCTTCGGCTCGGACACCTGGGCTACAGCTTCCGTCAGAAGAGTAGCTGGAATCAGTACAGTGTCCGGGATAGGGATGTCATCTGATCCGGGCGTTGGTTCCGCAGTAAGTTCGGAAACTGAGATCCCTTCTCGCAACTTAGAAACTTGTCGTTGGAATTTTGCACGTTTGCGCGGGGTGGAAGAAGCCAAGGTAGAGGAGCTGTCGGATTCCTCCACATCCGAGCTGCGTCCACGCTTCCTGCTCGCATTGCTGTCTTCACTCGGTGTATCTTCAGACACGGGGCTGGCCTCTTTGCTGTTTGTCTCCGTATCAACATGTGAAGACCAGCCATTCCGTACAGCGATTTCGCAAGTATGACATAGGCACTCGCAGTTGTCAACGCCAAAGTAATCCTCTCCGTAGGAAACTGTGATCTCTTCCCCCTCGTGGATGTCGCGCATGGCTACGACAGACATGCCCTCATTGCCCCTGGTTGTCAAGCTGCCGTTGGCATCACAATCATGATTGGCAAAACGAGCAGGACCCAAAAAGAACGATGGAGCTTTACGGCGACTCGACATCACGATGCTGAAGTCTTTGCGGGTCAAGCCGAGATCCAACTCTTCTTCATGGGTCATAGACACAAGCGTTCCGCTCAGGTGTTTGATCTCCTCGCCCTTTTTAATAAACCTGCGAGCGCAGATCGCTGCTTCATGTTGCGTGATAATGTATCGATTGGTCGTAGTGACCTCGAACGGACAGTCTGGAAGATACATCTGAATATACTTGCGGAGGTGTCGGCGGAACCACTCCTTCTCTCGAGGGCTATGGAGGTTTGCCACATATTTCTTTAAGCCCGAGATTTCCAACAACTTGCGTTCGGCCGTCGGGATGTCCTTGTCAACAATGACATTGTGGAGAAGAATGCGCCCAATATCGTCATCGTGGATTCCGCGGGCAGGGCTGTATTTCGTGCGGTTCTTGCGGGTAGTGGTCCAGAAATAAGCCTGCCAGTAGCAAGTATTAGTGGACAGATATCTATGTTGAATTGTAGGCAAATAACATACGTGATCCACTAGCGCATCCGTTGCGACATCGTCATAGCTGGCCAGCTTAGCCAAGGTCAAGCGCTCGCGACGTTCAGCGGCGGGCGAGCCCCTTCGCGCTCTCTTTGGAGGCATCATGGACGTAAGAAGAAGCCGAAGACCGCTAGTTATGAAAGCGGGAGAGAAGAAGTCGGCTCATAGAATGCAGAGCGGCTGCAAAGGTAATTGGGGGAACAGTGGAGGGCAGAGGTCCGAGGGATGGGGTCGAAAAAAGGTTCGAAGCGCAAGAAAGTAATTAAAATGAGTGACTGACAATCAACAAAACGAACATTATCAAGTGATTGTCACCATTGAGGCTGTTCCAAGGAGAAAGGACTCCCTCGCGGATGTTTTTTAGGGGTGGAACGGGAGTGCCAGCTGAGACTTGCCGTTCTCTCGACTTTTACTCTTCCGCCTTCCCCCTTGACGTGTCGCTTTTTTTTTTTTCTCTGCGGTAATTGGATATGAAGTAATTGATCAATGGAGTATTTCAGTACGGGGGTTGTTTCGACTTGATTTTACGCGCTCAGCTCGCATACAACAGGATGATCCAATCCTTGCCCCTGCGGTATCATCACAATTGCACCCAAAATAATCTTCCAGATCAAGTGATCATTGTTTTTCAGTCTTGTTCATAGAATGTATTGTATATTATCCTTCGATGGGTATTGACTGTATAATACCAGCCAATCTGCTGAAGAATTCAATGGATCCAACTATGAACATGGGATGCTCTCTTTCGTGGGCTTTTTAAGGAATAACCCGATGGTTTCTCGAGCTTAGGTTTTTCTCTGTGTCCCTCGGAGTATATAAAAGTCAACCTTCAAAGAAGACAAAACAAAGACTATAAAGATCTGAATGCGGGATGTTGCTGAACTATAAAAGTAGTTGGTTGATGTCGTATGGATTGAATTAAGAAAATCCCACGTAGGGTGTTGCTTAAAGTCAGAATAGATACTCCATATGATTACTATACTAAACAGCTCAGGGTACTTATGTTATGAACAAGCGGCGCTTCTTGTGCTTGCTTACGACATTAGGACATACCCATGGCTGATATATATTGGAGAATCAAACGACAGCCATTTATGAGCACAAGCTCAAATTAGTCTGGTATTTGCAAAAAATGAATAGTTGCGCGATTCCATTCTATTTTCATTCTAATTCCATTCTCAGGAAATCCAACTCGAAGTCCTAATAACCAACTACTCCGTAGTATATTGTATAAAAGCCCGGATAAACCTACTCCCCGGCGAAACCTCCCTCCGGCCCGCGAGAACAAATTGCGGACAAGCACTTATCTCCAGACCGAGTACCAAAACACAATGATTCAATTAAAGGTACGCATGCGATGCTCCTTAGTGGCTCAAAGGATACTAACACCAGCTCCGCCAGACACTATTAAGTTGCATCGACAATTCCGGCGCCTCGATCGTCGAGTGCGTGAACGTCCTGAAGAAGAAGCGGCCCGCGACAATCGGTCAGTCTCCATGGCACTCAGATCTAGCAACACAGCAAGAAGGGATCTGGGAATTAAAGCTGACATTGTGATTGGTTATCTAGGTGACCGGATAGTCGTCGTCGTTCAGAAGCAGCGATCTGCAGGCTCCGAAGCCACCACCGCTGCCGCGCTCGCCAATAAGGTCCGCCGAGGTGATATTCGTCATGCCGTTGTTGTTCGCGTGAAGAAGGAATTGCAGCGGCCTGATGGGTCCCTTGTCCGGTTTGGTGATAATGCTTGTGTACTGGTCAACAAGTCCGGAGATCCCATTGGGACGAGACTGAACGGTAAGTGCCCATCGGGGAGTCTCAAGATAACGGCTGTCTCCAGGTTTTCGATACTGATATCTCTACAGGTGTGGTGGGACAAGAGCTACGGAAGAAGCAGTGGTCCAAGATCTTGTCATTGGCGCCGATCCATGTTTAGTATTTTCAAGTTTCTACATTTGTTGGAAAGCGCTATTTGTTTCTTTGATTGTACTTCAATCTGTATGTATTCCTAGTTGATGGCATCAGTTTCACCCCCTGTTCCTAAATATCCACGAATTTTCATCCTGTTCCTGCTCCAAAATGTTCGCCGAACTCCTATGATATCGCCAAAAAAAAACGACAAAAACAAAATCTCAAGGGTATCTCGGAAATGGAGACTGCATTACAGAAATGCAAAGATCACATGTAGACTTGTCCGCACGCACAACATACGTAGTAGAGTTTCTGAGTAGATAGAAGCAGGAGTCAGCGCATGGTTTATATCAGAGGGTCAGGGATCCATCAAAGGGTAACTTCTCACCATTCCCGTTTCGGCGGATCGTTGTTGTGACTGGAAAAAGACGGCTTCGGTTTCGCCACAGCTTGGGCAGAGCTTGTTGGCCCGTGGAAGCTGCAAATCCCAGGGTGTTAGCGTATGGATGCTCAAAAAAAGGTACAGAGCTGGGGTAGATGCCCGAGGCTTGATTTCAGAGGGCTCCAGGCTGTCACCCACAGGCGGTGCATCCTCAAGGAGATCCTCGTCCGGGGCGGAACCGCAGATCGAACAAGCATAATATCACCGCATAGGGTAAAAAAACCAGGAGGACGAACCGTGGGGTCAGATGTCACGTCCTGGGTGACACCGGCAGTGTCACCGACTTGGCTATGGAGATGGTTTTGGTAGACACAGTGCGAGGAGGCAGGCTCGCCGACATGGCAGGTACGGCACGTGAACATCAATCGGTTGTTGACGCGATCTTCCTTGGGGTAGAGCAGGTTGGAGCTGTTGAAAAGTCAGTAAGATGTCCTCGAATGTGTAAAGGTTCCCATAGAAATGACTTTTGAGTTGAGGACTTGTGGATAGGCTTACCATTCACGGCAGAACTTGAAATGGATTCGATCCGACGGCTTAGTCTCGCCACCAGCCGTGGAAGAAGGGCTGGCAGACATGCTGCACAGGTGGATCGCAAAATGCTAGACGTGCTGTATTGAGGGTCGAGACGCAGAGTGGTCTTAGATGTGGGAATGAGGAAAGGAAGAAAGGAAATCACGTGGAAATCACGTGTTTTGTGGATGGTGAGGTGTGAATTCGCCTGCCCCGTAGTTAACTAACTACTCCGTAACTAATACAGAGTACTCCGTAGCTAATTCCGTGTATATGACTCACCTCAACCTAGCGCATTGTCGGCCTTCCAAGATTGGAATAAAAGAGTCAATAATGAACCTACCAATTACATCGCTTTGTCTATTAACAGGCCCAGGCATGACAGGATTGATATCGAATTACGTATAAATAAGCAATATACTGACGTACAGGTATTAGGACCTAAATTGTAGCTCGTCTTTATTATTGCGAGCTCCCCTATAACTACGTAATGTATTATTGATGTAGATAGTTGTCATAGATGGTGATCGGTCAAACTGGGAAGCGGGAGAGCTAAAGCTTGGACATGTTTGTGTGGTTTGCAACTGTTCACCCCGCAGTTTCCGTTCACTTATAACTGACTATATCGTTTTATCGTTTACACTAAATCCGTTGGAGTGTTATTGATCTGTACATTATTATTTACTCAGAAAATTATCAGAATCTTTTAGATCCGATTGCAAAATGGTAGGATCAGTTCATCCCTTTGAAAGTTTGCATAGCTGACTCTTCGACCTAGGCCGACACAGGTCTTCCTACCGGTTGGGAAGTTCGCCATTCCAACTCTAAGAATCTCCCATACTACTTCAACCCTTCCACAAAAGAGTCTCGCTGGGAACCACCTGCGGAAACTGATACCGATAAGCTGAAAGTCTATATGGCGCAAAACCACACCCCGGCTGCTCGCTCTGATCCCTCTGGCGAGGGTGAGGGCAAGATCCGCTGCAGCCATTTGCTCGTCAAGCATCGCGATAGCCGCCGTCCCAGCAGCTGGAGGGAGGCTGATATTACTCGCACAAAGGAGGAGGCGATTGAAATTCTTAAGGGTCACGAGCAGCGCATTCAGTCTGGAGAAATCACTCTTGGTGACCTGGCAGTCGCTGAGTCCGACTGCAGCAGTGCCCGGAAGAAGGGTGATTTGTGAGTTTCTTAATTGACCTATGTGCAGGTGTCTTGCTAACTCCTTAAAGGGGTTTCTTTGGCCGCGGCGAGATGCAGAAGGAGTTTGAAGATGCCGCTTTTGGCCTACAGCCTGGCGAAGTCAGCAGCATCATTGAGACAGCATCCGGGGTTCACCTTATTGAACGGTAGGTTCACCCACGGGAGTGAAGTGAAAATGGCTAATAAAGGTTCTCGGTCTCCAGTGTCCAATAATCGCATGCTCCCGCCTATGTCTTGGTCAATTCCATAGCGAAAATTCCGATCGCATCAATGCGTTGCAAACCCTGGTCTCACTTGGAATAATCTTCATAAGAAATAAAAGTACAATGAATGAAATGCCATCTTTGTTCTCTTCTGACTTATGAGTGTCTTGTGTCCTGTCTCGGGTAGGACCAATCAAGTAGCAGAACCCGCGACAGCCTTTTATTCCAGAAAGATGCCAATGTATCGGTTTGAAGATGATGTCTCCAAATGCCCAGAATTTGTGAAAGATAATCTGTATCACAACAGGGCTATGAAGTTTGTCGTTTCTTTGGATCCAAGAAACAGAGTGAAACTCGAAAATGTGCCTGATATCATACCTAATCCCTAAGTCTAAAGTAGACTCTGCCTTAGGCTAACAATGGCACTTTTAGGCTTAGTAGCTATGATCAACGGAAGGTTCCATGGTTGGAAAGGGAAGTTGAGAATTAAAATAAGCTGTATACCGTCGATGTCAGAATAAGATGTCAAAGGTCATTGAGCGCAAGCAAAACACTGCTCTTACAGACGAGACATCTCCCAGTTTCATCTACTTTTCTTCCACCATATTTCCTGTCACTCTTTCCTTCTTCCTTCTCACCCACAATCTCTCTTTACCACTTCCCCCCAACAATCTTTTCTCATACAGCCACCAACTATGAGCAACCCCACTCTCAAACTCCGCCAGAAGCGGTCCATGATGCGCCTTCTTAATGAAGGCCGCTCGATTCTCGAGTATAAGTTCGACCCAAGCGCCTTCGTCGTCCCCCGGTGGATTTTAGTGCCCCACGAGGTGCGCAATGCCATGGTCGCCCTCCAGTACAAAGCTATGGTAGCCGTATATGGCATGAAGAGCCTCATGGTCACCCGCGACCACCGCTACTTCAAGTTATGCCCCAAAAGCACAGGCCCCATTATCTACCAGCTCCATCAATCCTCCATGCATCGTCTCCTGGAATGGAAGGAGGATTGGAGTTTCGCCAACCCGACCCTTGCAGCCGCTGCCAAAATCCCTCGTGATGTCCTGCAGTTCTGCGTTGACTCAATCGCCTACGGAAAGTTTACCTGTGATTACACCAACAAGATTGACGGTTTTATGTCTGGTGCTTTCCAGAGTTGGCGCCAGCTTCGCATAGAGATTGGGCATCTGGCCTTCCGTCTCATGAGCCATAAACCGCACGAGTACAATAAGTGGCTTGTCTGGTGGGAGGGCAAGTTTGCTGATGACATGTGGAGATGGGAGGTTTGCCTCGAGGGCTTGATTCTGCCCACCTGGGAGGAGATCATCGATGATGTCTACCTCATGATCAACGATCGAGTTGAGGATGCCCAGGATCTGGCCAACACATTCTACGTCAGCACCCCGGGACTCGCTTCGACCGGGCTCTGATCACCTGGGCTTTGACTTTCTGCAATGATGATTAATGAATATCTCAACAATTACGACAAATATTGGTCTGGGTCGGCGCTAGTATGGAGCGGCCTGCTGTGAATGAGGGCACTAGAAATAACCGGGAGTTTTGATTTGATTTTTTTTCCTTCTTGAAATACAACAAACTACAGAAAATGTATCCTACGATGGATTGTGACAACTAAGGGCAAATGCACCATGGTGGACTTGGCTCTGCAACACACTTCTTTCCTGACTTTCTGTTACTTGAGATTATTACAAGAAGCTACTCAAATAATAAGCACCCAATTATCTGATATAATTGCTCAATGAAAGAAAGTAAAACATTTGATTTGCCTGTCAATGGTCACGTGTGCGTTCGAACCCTATCAATAGTAGCAGCCCTATGGGGGAACAAAGTAAGTAGGTGCCTTGTTATTGTTCGTTTTCTGCAAAAGCAATAAGACAAATAAACTAGACAAGGGAAAGCCAACCAAAAAGAAGATAAACCCGGAGTCGAACCGGAACAGTCCAGGTAGTGGATCTTCGGCACTTCCCTCGAAGTGCACATGCAAATCATGTTACCAGTAACTGTTGAGTCCTCAGTCTGAGCTTTATATTCCCTTTCTCTCTCAATTTTCAAAGTTTATTTGTGTACACACAGCACTGGCTAAAGAAACCCTTGGAAGGAAAGGACAGAGAGAGCGACCAAGTCCAAGCCCACAGAAACACATGGTCTTTGTGCAATTTGTGATGGTACTGATTCTTTTCTTTCTTGTGAAGAGTACCTCGATGAAGGAATTCCCGACAAGGAAGATTTCAGTTCCGGAAACGAAGAAGGATGATCTATTGTGGGCCTCTCCTTTAGGTCTAAACGCCTGACCAAAAGCTCGGAGGACCGATCATTGCTGTTTTATGGCTTAGTGCAGGAGAGGAGCACTACCCAACAGGACAATACGAGATATATGAGGGGCGGACCGGAAGATATTGTCAAACATGTTATTATGTTATAGACTGGGCCAGTTTCTAAGAAGTATTTTGTTCTAGTGAAATTCACTTATTATTTAGGGGTCATTCCAGCGAACAGCGTCACATTATTGCGTAGATGGGAACAGGATGAAGTGGTGTTGACCCATGAAAAAGAGCAGCCGCCTGAGGATATCTAAATCAACCAGGAGGAATGGAGATATAGGCCACAATTGAGATGTTGTAACCTTTAACGGCTTAGATCTAGCTGAGGACAACCTGAGGTTCAGGGTTTAAAATTCGAACAGTGGCTCGTCTCACGAGCCTTGTGAATTAATGCGTAATAACATACTCCGTCAATGTGAAAAACTACATCCCCCGACAACATGCAGAGTAGACAGCTCATAGACTCGTGTTCAATCGTTCCAAACGTGAGGTAATCGCGTCAATAACAGCGGATCTTGAAGAACGTTAGTCATTGATTCATTAATAGGAGAATAAAAGAGGCAACTCACTCTCGTTCGACCATCCTCATCGCATCTGCAACCTTAGCCCGTTGCAGTCGTTGGGGCACCTTAGGCGGGCCCCCAGGAGAGGACGGGGTTCCAAGTTCCGGAGAGGGCAATTTGCCCGCGACAGACTTGGTCTGGGCCATAAGATCCAGAGCAAGTCGTTTAACCTAGATGAAATGTGAGTTTTGCTATGGCGAATGCAAGAAAGATAAAACTTACAGTCTCCAACCGCGAGATCAATGGCTGATCCCCCTCTTGCTCTTCGCCTTGCTGTAAGGATGCAGACAATGTCTTCACCTCAATTATCCATGCCTTCTCCCTCTCACTCAGAGGACGACCTCCAGAATTTAGGACCTTCGTGCGTAGTGCCTCATATCGTCGGTTCAGTTCACTTTGCTTGTTCTGGGCGGCTTGCAATCTTTTATCCAGCGCTTCTCCATTTCGTACTCCGTCCTTGCGATGCCCATCTTCCCCAATCTCACTCGTGACACCCTTGACACGCTCTGCAACGTCTGCAAGCTGCTTCAATTGGTCCTGCATCTCGCCCTGCAGCCGCTCACAGCGGCGGAATAAATCCGAAGCAGCTCGCTCAAGAGCATTGGTATGAGCAGATAGCACGCGATGCGCAGTGGCCACAAGATCCAATGTCGCAGGAGACAGGCGAACTTGCTCCTTGAGCGTATGGCGTTGCCGATGCGGGACATGCTTCTCGACGAAAGAATCCAGCGGAGAGTTGGCATAGAAAATGGCGGGAACCTGATACGGGGCCCGGCTCGGCGACAAAAGAAGCGAGCCTGGCGCTGAGGCTCTGGGCTCATACAGTGATTTGTCTAGTGCCAAGGAGAGAGAATCTTCTGGTGTATCCATTACAACTGCATAAGGGTTAGATGGATGGTAGGTGAGGAGCAAGTAGCCAATGTCAAAGTCATAGAAAACAAGAGACGTGGCAAGATGTTCGTTTTGCGCGGTAATATCGGCATTCGAAACCTGCAAAATTCTCTCTCGGTTGGTCACATTCCCGTCGCATAGAACCTGGAGACGGAAAGCGGAACCTGCAGTGTCTTCAGCTTGCAACTCAGCCTCCAGTCTCTGTACCCAACCGGAGAGAGATATAAACACCACGTTGGTGGCAGTGGTGACAAAGAATGAGTATCGAGAATGGATATCCTTGGTGAAAGTAGGCCATGAGGTTGTTTCCTCCCCATCCTTGATCGTATCTAGTGATTCGACCAGGACCAATTCAGTCGGCTCTGAAACAGGAGTTTGGAACGCGTTCTTTCTAGCTTTAGGTAGCCATTGTCCTTCAACGCCATCGAGCTCTAGACAGATGTGAACTCGGCCATTCCCACTAGTAAGAGAGAGAACTGTTGCCGAAAGCTTATCTTGGTCCCCAGTTTCCACGGCTAATTCTTCTTCCTCGCCCATCATGAGATCCTCGACGTTTAGACTGGCGGCAATAACAAGAAGATCACAAAGATCCAAATCATCGAGCTCATCGCCAGTTTCGAAGCGGAAAGGCCCTTGTAATCTTGGAATAGCGCTAGGATTGGCCGGGCGCGTGAACACATCTGCGCCTTGAATTGTTCGTGATCCAGAAGGCGCATCCAGAGGTTCTTGTTCATCAAGCTCAGAAAGCCAGTCATACTGTTGCCGGCAGGCAATCAGTTCCTCCTCCGATTCCTGGGATTCCTGTTCTAAAGCACCGAGTTTCGGAATAATCGCTGCAGAGAGGGAAGGGATGGTCGTAGAAGGGGCTTGCCACTTAAAAGGCAACAGAGGACAAAGCGCATAGAGATCACCGGGTCTCATGGCTACCCACAGGGTCATAGGCGCCCACGCATCTTCTTTCTCATTCCCATTGCCAGCGAAACAGGCCGACGCAACCTCCATATCAATAACATCAGCGGAGAATCCCTTGCTTTTGCCAAATCCAGAAGGCGCGAAGTCCTGGTCGCACGAGGTCCCATCGACAAGTTTCTTCAGATCGATTGCTAGAGTCGGCTGGTCGAAGGACCAGTGGTTATTCCGGTCCAACTCCCAGACACGTACTGCAGCGTCAGCCGTGACAGTAACAATGCAGCCTCCTAAATTGGTGTGCAACCCCAGTGGATGCCATAGCGCAGAGACCACCGGAGCCTCAGGAATAACATGGGTTGTCGGTCCTAACTGATATGTCTTCAGCCGGATAGAGTCGGAGTCGGAGGACGAAAGGTGTGAAGAATCGGGAAGAACGGAGATATGAACGGTGTGTTCAGTGACTATGGCAAGGAAGGCGCCATTCGGAGAGGGGATGATCTGTTTGATCTGTCCATACACGGGCACTGCTAAGACCTGCGGAACTGTTAGTCGCATTCAATTTAAGTCGGATATTGGGTGGAATAGCTTTGCATACCCTGTAGGGAGGAACCTGGCTGAGGTCAATTTGCTCTTCAGCTTGACTAGCATATCCCTTTTTCTGCTTAATCTCTTGTTGCCATTGGTCTTTGAGTCGGGCAAGGTTTGACCACCGTATTTCATTGTCAACAACAGCGAACACCTCATTGCCTCTCTTGGCGATCGTTCGTGTAGCTCCATTTCTCATGGGCTTGGATCCAGTTTGCAGGTCCTCCCCTGGGCTCTGGGCTGAACTGCTAGACAGGAACTTTGCGCCAGGTGAGGGCCGGCACAGCCA
The DNA here is from genome assembly GCF_015533775.1 of Penicillium roqueforti. Lineage (NCBI taxonomy): Eukaryota > Fungi > Ascomycota > Eurotiomycetes > Eurotiales > Aspergillaceae > Penicillium > Penicillium roqueforti. Next base: position 378,154 of record NW_024067572.1, read on the forward strand.
GGCAGGCGCATAACTGTTGACCTTCGGCATTAAGGACGATTCGTAAAATAAATTGTATAATCGGAGGGTGTTGACAGTTTCAGATCATCCTGGGGCGGTCGGAAATAGCAGACGAGTAGCGTATGTGGGAAAAAAAACAAAGTTGACGAAAGCAAAGTTGTTGATGCGGAGTGGAATTCTTGGGTGCCAAGATCTTTCGAAGAGCTCCGAGCTGCTTTGCTTCCCCAACTACCTGCCGTCAACCACACACTCCAAGTTCAACCTTTATCTCAATTCACTATGAGTTTGCTGGCTGTAAACACGGTCGACCGACTGGATCGACCAAGCGCCTACTACGTCAGCAAGGTGAGTACTCGCCCTGGACTGACTGCCCTTTACCAAGCTGTGTCGAAACCAGTCCAAATAGGCTATAGAGGCTGAACAAACTGTCCACAGAACAAGCGACGCAGATACAATGATCGTGAGGAGGAGGAACCGCAGCAACAGGAGAAACCCGATGACAAATTGAAAAATGCGACAACCCTCTACGTGGGAAATCTGTATGCAAGCATGCAATAACTTAGACGCAATTGTCTTACTAACCAACCCAAGTTCGTTTTATACCACCGAGGAACAGATTCATGAACTCTTCGCCAAGTGAGAATGCGCTTTCGAGTCTCTTCGAATTATGATTAACCTCGAATTCTAGGTGCGGCGAGATCAAGCGACTTGTAATGGGCCTCGACCGATTCAACAAAACACCCTGCGGCTTTTGCTTTGTCGAGTATTATACCCATCAGGATGCGCTAGATTGCTTGAAGTACATCGGAGGAACCAAGCTGGACGAGCGGATCATTCGGACAGACCTTGACCCTGGATTTGAAGAAGGACGGCAATTTGGGTATGTGGTCTTCACCAATGGCGGCTTTAAGCTCGTACTTACTGACTTTCGCTGCAGACGAGGCAAATCGGGCGGTCAAGTGCGCGATGAATACCGCGAAGAATACGATCCGGGCCGTGGTGGATATGGCCGCGCCTATGATGAGCAGCGCCAGCGCGAGGAGGACGAATACGGTGCTGGAAGATAGGTCGGGACATAATGGAAAAGGACTGGCTTGGCAAAGCAATGGCGTTACTTCATGGAAGGGTGAATCCAATTAGCAGAAAGAGGAAATGTCTATTCACCGAATACCCTATTTACAACTGTCTTTTTTTCCACCTTCTAATGCTGGTGAATTATTGCTTTAACTTGTCTCGTTTCAGCACTGCTGCTTGAACTTCGCGCAACCACCAAGTGTGGATTCTTGCGTCACCTGTCAGCTCCGGGTGAAAGCTGGTGCCGAATACATTGCCCTGTCGCACTGCAACAATGTCGCCACTTCCCCGGTCTGAATTGATATCTCCACCCCCCGTGGCGGGTTGAGCTGCCGGTCTCACTAATGTTGCTAGTACCTCAACGTGCTCTGCTGTTGCTGCTTGCGCCACTGAGTCCCGTGCTTCTCTGGATGGTGCCACGACAACATCTTCCTGTTGAATCTCTTCTTTTTGGATGCCCTCATGATGGGGAAGAATCTTTTCGACGATAGGGGCTCGAATGAATACTGCTGGGAAGGGAGGCGCGTCCTGACCCAAGAATGGCAGATCCAACGGGCCTTGGAAGCTTTCTGTCTGTCGACCGAAGTGGTTTCGGTTCACTCGCACATCAAGACCACCGATCAGCTCTTGCCCTCCTTTTTTTGTCTTGTTGGCAGACTCGGCGAGCAAAATGAGCCCGGCGCATGTACCCCAAGTTGGTTTGCGATCCACTCTACACATACCCAACGTATTAGATTGAATTCATATGAACTAATCAAATTCACTTACTTTACAAATTCCCGCAATGGCTCGAGGAGATTTGACCTTGCTGCGACCAAAGACATGGTGGTACTCTCGCCTCCGGGCAAGACCAGGCCATCGCATGTTGCCAGTTCTTGTGGCGTTCGTACTTCGATGAAGTGCCATTCCGACGGCGTCACTTGCTCAGCGGCTTTTTTCAAAAGCTGCACATGCTCAAAAAAAGCGCCCTGCAGGGCCAGAACTCCAACAGTGATAGCCATTGTCTCGAAAGATAAGAATCGAAGACCTCGAATTCTTGATATTGATGACTCGTTTGGAGCACGTGCCTTTAACTTCCCGGCGGGGAGCTTATCTCCACGTGATATCTCTGTGGCGCATGTCGGGATACTCTCGGACTTTACTCCAAAGTTTTTGGCTGGGAAGTTGACTGGATAACCCCAGTCATGATAGTATAGAAATCAAATTTACCTACAGAAAGACTGATCAGGTAGCCCTACCTGGTATATCACACTAGTTCCAATGATTTTTTTCCTCTCTTAGGTACGCCGTTGTATTATCGGCACGTGTTGATAGATAAGAACTCTGATAAGGCGCTTCTATTTAGGTGGGATGCTGCATCCTAGGCTGGTACGAGTATACGAGACCCCATGATAACAATGCAATGGTAGACCTCGGTGTATCTGGACGTGTAAGTAGCTACTGGCCCTTCAGGAATTACCCACTGATAAAGTGCAGACCAAAGCGGATTCCAATGAGATTAAACAGAACGACATCTTAAAGGGCCAGCCCACGTTGGTCCGATGGTACATCGATGTCAGACGTTGGGATGAAAAATCCTTTGACCTTCCTTTTCTCCAAACTCTGAATGAGTCTGATCAGGTAGCTGTCAAGAAGTACTACCAAACTTCGGACAAACGCCTGTCCTTGGCCTCCCAGCTACTGAAATATTACTATGTTCACCAAGCCACTGGCACTCCCTGGAGCAAGGTTACGATTCAGCGTACTCCTATTCCCGAAAATCGTCCATTCTACGACTCAAGTCTTGATTTCAACGTCAGCCACCAGGCTGGTCTCACTTTGTTCGCAGGCACGCGTGCCGCAACAGCCCACTCCTTAACCGGCGAACCACAAGGCTTGCCTCGCGTGGGAATTGACATTGCCTGTGTTGACGAACCCTCTCGCCGTCGTGCTAATCGTCCACCGAAGACTCTTGCCGACCTGGCAACTTTCGTGGATGTCTTCAGTGATGTTCTCTCACTCCGTGAGCTTGCGACCATCAAGAACCCGTACGCGACTCTTAAATTGGCTCGTGAGCTTGGTCTGAGTAAAATTGACCCGAGAAAAGACAACGAGGAAGTCCATGCTGCCTACGGCATTCGGCTGTTCTACTCAATTTGGGCTCTCAAGGAGGCTTACTTGAAAATGACCGGGGACGGCCTTCTGGCCTCTTGGATAAAGGATCTGGAATTCACAAATGTCATTCCCCCAGAACCCGTACAGAAACTTGGATTTCCAGGTCGCCCTCTCACTCCTACAACTCTCAATGCGCCCTCAGTCGAAAATTGGGGCCGGCCTTACTCCGATGTCAAAATATCCTTACGTGGCATTCCTGACCATTCTGTGCGAGTTCAGCTCGTCGGCTTCGAGTCCGACTACATCGTCGCTATAGCCGCTTCAGGCCCCAATATTGGAGCCATTTCGCAGCAGATGGCCGTGAATGGCAGCGATCATCACCTACCTGGGTATATCACAGCCCTCGACCCTGAAATTGAACATCAGAACGTCCGAATTCCCCCCAATGCGCTTCGCACAGTCGGCGACCGGGACCCCTGGTGCGTTGGCTCGGCGATTGTAGACCCCTGGTTGCCCATGCAGGAGGTTGATATTGACATTGATATTCGGCCCTGTGCCGAGGGCCGCTGCGAGCATCTACGGAACCCACCGAGCTTCTAAGTCCCTTCTTCCTGGGATATGAACCAGTAATCATCCCTGAGTTACCTGCATGTTGCATCTCCTCATCTCATACTCCTTTCTGAGCGAGATTTCGCGATGATTCCCCTTGAGCATATTTCTGCATTGCTTTGTTGTGATTAGCGAAAATCAAATATTCCTCCCATCTTTAGGGACTTTTGTTTCAAGTGTAATCTGTTCTTAGCTAGTCGAGTGCCGCTTAGATGTTTATCCCTAATAAGCCTCTGTGAATTTTCACTCTCCGATGTGATTTAGATCGAACCCAAAGTCAATATTCGAAGACGAAGTATATGTTGCACGAAAAAAGACGAGTAAGAAGCCCAAGCCTATCTATGTTCTGTGGTCTAATGTAAAATCAAATATATAAGTAACAAAAGCGAGTATCTAACAGTAGCCGGGTCGTGTCATGCGTTTACGCTAAGGATATATACATTTTGAATTGAAAAGGGGGGAGAGGCGAATCAAGAGAGAAGATGATGTTAGAAGGCAATGCCGATATCTAGATCATTGTTGTTCTCATGAGCAGTGTCGGGTAGTGTCGGATAGGTTCCACGTCTGAGGCCCTCAAATTCTGTTTGTTGGGTCGAACTGGAGTAGGTACCGAAGAATTGGGCAGGATTATACTGTAGTGTATGAAGGGCGGATTTCTTCTTCGTTAATTGTGGACTCTGCGTTTGCTCTCTGCTGTTGTGAACTTTGAATTTTGCACTCAAACCAGGAGAGACAGATGGCAAATGCCGAGCACGGAGCTATGTGACGAATCACAATTTTGTTTGCCACTTAGATTTCAATGGCGCTGGAGACGCCGTTGGTGCGAGAAACATCGACTTCGTTCTTCTGTACATGAGACATTTCTTCAAGAGTTTTGAGCATTGAATCCCGCGTCGACTGGGTCAAGCTATCGACATCGCTCGATGTCAAATCCTGAGTCAAAATGGGAGGTAAAACTGTTCCAAAATTGTTAGCCATGTTCTATATGACATATATTGGCAACTTTTAATAACACCCACCCTTAATTTTGATAGTCCCAGCGTTGAATCGCCAGGCACGAGGCGACAGAACGTGCGAATAGTTCTCTGTCACAATCGGCACAATTGGCGCACCGGCCTTGACAGCGAGGTGGAAAGCACCTTTCTTAAAAGGTAGGAGAGTAGGCTCGTCGGAGTAACTCCGGGTGCCCTCAGCGAAAATGAAAACGCTCTGGCGGTGATTGCGCATCTCGGCGGCGGCACCATCGAAAGCCTTGAGGGCTGTCTCCCGGTTGGCACGGTCAATGAACACAGTCCGGGACAGAGACATGAACCAGCCCAGGAAAGGAATATTCCGCAGTGACTTCTTGGCAGTCACACTGCAGTATGGCGGGAAGACACTGCCAAGCATCAACACGTCAAGCTCAGTCTGGTGGTTACCAATGAAAACGGCCGGACGTGTGGAGAGGTATTCTTCGCCTTCGACAACCTCGAACTTAACGCCAGTTGTGAACCGCATCAGCCACTTAAAGCTACGGCCTGCTGCCCACTGCGAAACACGGCCGTATCCAACTAGCCGCAGACAGATCGAGACGAGCACACCGTACGCGGCACTGACGAGGAGACAGCCATACGAGGCGAGACACCGGGCGACAAAAGCGGCGCGAGGCACTTTTTGACCGAGTGCAAAGAGGGAGACGGTCACTACCACGAAAGAGGTAACACCTGAAACAATATAAGATCCGAAAGACATGTTGACGGTTGTTGGGCGATCAAGAAGAGCTAGGTAAATGCGGTTAGAGGGTGAAAATTATACTTCATGAGAGGGGACGTACCTTGTTCACTAGTATATGGACAACAGCCAGCCCACGACTTGAATACGAGGATGGAATCAGCGAAGAAAAGAGGAATAACAGATCAAATCCAAGATTGAGCCATGCATGGCTTGTGGAGAAGGGCAAATGGTAGAGAGTTGAATCGTTTTTCTGCCCCGATGCCGACTCACCGCCTGGTATGTGTATATGACGGTGTCACCAGGGCACTTGCGGGGGTATTTACACCAGAATCAAAGTATATTTTAAGGATTCAGCCAATAATGAGAATCTCTATCCTCAAAAAATAATAGAATTATGCATTCACCATCCTCATGATGCATGCCCAGGGAAAACCGTGAAACTAATGTACAGAACACCATCATATGCCAGATGTCTAAACCTGGAAAAGAAAACTCCACAGTGATGCCGTGCAAAGAGGCCCTCAAACGCCGAGTTCATAAGAGAGGGCCCCCGTGGGAACCCAATAGAAAGACCTGAGACATTACGTCTACGCTATGTCCTCATCCTCCATATCGTCGTCGTCTAACGACTCCATTGCATCCTTGATGTATTGTGCAGCCTGTGTGAGATCATAATCAGAAAGAACTTAAAAAAGAGAGGGGAATCTAAAAAAAAAAACTCTAAGACGTACCTTTGGGTCCAAGTTCAAGGCTGCCGTGAAATGCTTGATAGCATTGGCCTTGTCGTGGAGCATTTTGTACAGCTTTCCAAGAAGGTAGTGCACGTTTGCCTCGTCCGGCGCCATGTCCTTGAGGACCTTTAATTCTGCCAAAGCAAACTTGTACTCGCGCAGCTTCATAAGTACGCGCGCCTTGCGGAACTTGGCTAATACCGAGTTGGGGGCTAGCGAGGAGGCTCGTCCGTAGTGGACCAGGGCATCTTGGGGATTGTTCATTTTCTCCAGTACCAGACCAATGCAGCAAATGAGCACCGCGTTTGTCGGGTTGATGCTGGCTGCATTGCGGAAGTGCTGCTCAGCGAAGTCAAGCTTGCCCATCTTGTCATACACCGTTCCCAGTCCGTACCAAGCATTGTAATGTCGATTGTCCGCGTTGATGCCGTGGCGATAGGCCTCCAATGCCTTGTCGTATTCTTCGTTGGCGACATATTCATGTCCCTGTAGCGTGAAAGCATATGCAAATTCAGGATCGAGCATAGTCGCACGCTTGAAGCACTTGAGTGCTTGATCATGATCCCGTTGGTGAGAAAAAGAGTTGCCAATAGCACACCACGCCTGAGGGGATAGGCGATCAGCTTCGAGTAGCTGATGCGCCAAGTAAGCCAGTTCTACATCACTTTTCAGATGCCATAAGACGGTCGAGTAGATCTCCATATCCTCGATGCGGGAGGGCGCTAATTTTTGAACCCTAGAAAAGTACTTCGCGGCTTCTGTGTAGCTTGCTTGTTCGAAATAGGTCCGTCCAAGTTGAGACAAAACCCAAGGTGTTTCGCGCTGGCCTTGCGAGAGAGAATTGAAAGAGCTGATGGCATCCGCGCACCTGTAACGGCTCAATGAGAAATATCCAGACGCAAGTTTATTGAAAAGACCCAAAAGCCAATCCAAGGCTTCAAGCTCTTTAGTTTTTTCGGCATTTTTGGGTAATGGGGGGACGAGATGATGCGATTGAGACAAGCCAGTCCGATTATCTTTACCATCATTGTCGGGTGTCTCAATGGGTTTTCGATTGCCACTCACGACACGGCCGACAGTGGGCACACCTCCTACTCGTCCTTTTGTAGGGCCTCCTCTCAACTTCTTCATCTCGCGACCGTCTCTGCCAGTAAGCGTGCTGTTTGAAAGCTTGCTGCTTGTAGGTTTGATCTGGTTGAAGAGGCGAACGCTTCGGCGCTGGGGAGCACCTGGTTCACTCGGTTGTGATGAGGGAAGTGGATGGGCCACTTGCCCAGAGACTGTGCGCTTGCGGTCCCCGAATCTCGATACAAGAGAGGAATCTCGTTCTACCGGAGCAGCTGGCTGAGTCTCTGGTTCGGTCCGCGTCTTGTGGCGAGGTCTGATTCCCGTTGGACGCATTCGCGGCGGAGGTTGCCCGGTATGGTCAAGGCTCATAGTTTGGATTGTCCGTGTCTTTCGGGCAGGGGCCAAGGGTGCTTCCCATCCAGCTTCTGGGTCTGTGACGCCATTCGCAATGCGGAAGTCATCAGAGCCACTGCTCTGTGCGCCTGGGGTCTCCATTCCGTCGTGGAAAACCGGCTGTGCCATAGCAGCAAAATTAACAGAGCTCCCATTTAACTTTTCCCAAAGAGCAGAGCTTCCAAATGTGGTGTCAGTTTCGCCACGGGAGGCAGAGACCATAAAAGGGTCGGATTCAGGGTTATTTGGAGGCTGCATTGGGAAATTCCCTTCTTCGTAAGCCACGTGGTCCTGCACAGTAGTTATTTCCTCCGGCGATGAAGATATTATTGCAAGAAGTTCTGGGCTAAGTTGAAAGATATTCGGGACACGAATATTGACACCTGATATTGCATTAGAAAAAATCGCCTTGAGAGAAGAAGTTAAATCAATACCTGTTTCGCAAAGCCCTAGGAAAGCATCCCACATGAAGGGGTTCAGTTTCAGTGCCTCCACGTAACAGTCAACTGCTTTTGTCAAATCTTTATGTGCGTGCCAAAGTTTCCCTTGCAAAGAATACACAGCTGCAGCATCAGGCAGGTGCTGTCGCTGAGTCTCACTATGCTTGTCTACAATGTGGTTAGCAAGTGAGCTTGGAATTGAAGGAAAAGTTTGCTGGCACTTACTCCAGTGGTTCTTAGTGACCCAGAGGGGTTTGCTACGCTCCAGAGCCGTAACACCATCCAAGTATTTCCCCAAGTCTAAGCAGGTCTGAGCAAAGACATATGCACAACCAGCATGCAGACCACGTGAGCCCGAAGGCTGGCTGCATTCGAACGCCGCCTTCACTTCTCCATTGTGTAGGTGGCAAAGGGCGAGCAGATATTGGGCCTCAAATGATCGTGGTTCATATGCGAGGAGGCGTGAAGCGAGGAAGAGCGCATTGCGGATTAGGTTATTGTCGAGCTGGTAATAGATGAGGTGCCTTAGCTGGCTGGCAACATGCCCGGTGGACAAGGCCATAGTGAGGGGTCAGCAACACGGTATGCGATAGCACAAGGCAAGGCGGAAATTCTTTAGTGATTATTGGAAGTGGAGATAATAATGCGATGCGCAGAGTCAGTTCCTTAGCGTTACTGTAGCATCAATGTCCGACGCCTTTGTAATGTCCTCCAAGACGCGGGGAGGAAACAAAGACGCGATCGAGTGGGTTGTTGCAGCACGAGCGAATGGTCCCATCAACAGCCACGAGACATGGACAGCAGCAAGTCCGATGTCTTGGTTTGAATTCGTCTAGATGCAGGAGCTATCGAGTGTTCTCGGTGTGGAACAATGAGGAATGTAAACCCAAGCCGGAAATGGTAAGCGGATGAAGAATAGAAAGAAGTGAAGAGTGAGTCCTCTGGTTACGTCATCTGCGGACGCAGGATGAGTCTCTCAGAGTGCCAGGAACATTTCCAAATAAGCGGAGGACTGCAAGATGTGCTCAAATAGGATTCGTTCTTTCTGTTATTCTGGTCTGAGGCGGCCTTTGTCATTTCTGCCGTTCTTGTCGGGCGGTGGGGGTAGTGGAGGGCAACAATCACCCAATGTGCTATAGCTGTCATATGCAGGTCCCCTCTCTTCTTCTTCCTTCTCCGCCCAGTCTCGAATTCCGATCATCTGCTTGCCACTTGAGAGGGGAAAAGCCTGGTCAATTCATCTAGGGCATCTGTTCTAGAAAAGATCATTGCAGATCGCTTGGTGATCGCATTCAACCATGGCTCAGGTATGTAGTGAGGACGCCTGCTTGCTGCGACTAAACCTCGGATTAGCTCCGATCGTTGGGTTGAAAAATTCTGACCGTATCACAGAAAGCTACCAAATCTCTAGCGGCTCGCAATGGTGCTGTCCTCAGCCGTACGCACATCATCTCTGCTGCATTGCACCTGCTCTTCCTCCTACTGCACTTTGCCTTCCAGCGGCCGCGTTCACTGAAGCCATACTTCTTCCTGGCCGTTCCGACCCTTGCAATTGAATATTATTTGGACCGAATGGGCCGGCCTCGTTATAATGAAGATGGTTCCCTGCGTTCCGCCGGCGAAGATCTCAACGCCACCGGTCTGACGGAGTATATGTGGGATGTACTTTACTGGACCCAGGGATGCATTGTTACTGTTTGCCTCTTCAATGACAGGGCCTGGTGGTTGTGGGCTGTGATCCCATTATACTCCGTATACGCCGCCTACACCACGATAATGGGTGTGAAGAAGGGATTTGCTGGAATGGGTGGTGGTGATGCGGGTCAAGAGACCGATGCCCCAAAGAGCAAGACGCAGTTGAAGAAAGAAAAGAGAGGCTCGACCATGAAGTATAGGTGATCAGAGAGTGGAGGATATGTACAAAATGAGTTGATGTAGAATGGGAACTCCAGTCATTTCCATCTTTCCTAGTTGGATGCCATCTTGACCGTCATTTTCATTCTATATATTTATATATTGGAACAGAGGAATTTCCTACTACCCCCCTCAACCTACGAGCTTGGCTCTGACGCTGTAGATTTTATATAATATCATGATTTCACTTTTCTCTCCACATAAACATAACACGTGTGCATTGATTTCTGAGGCAAGATTAATCGAATCCGTTTATATGTGTAGATTCTTGCCATTACCTATGTAATCATCCTTATTAGCCCGTTTGATAGGAGGGATGCACACCGTGGGTGATAGCTACATACACATCGAGGTCGGGATACCCAACCGCTCAGAAATTACACAAAATAATTCCATAACTACATATTTAGTTTCAAAAAAGTCATTCGTTATGTACTGAACATATCTCACATTAAACAAGCCTCGTATTTCAACCAGGAAGTGAGTAGAGAGGAAAATTGAGATAGAGCGGGAAAAAGAAAGCAAGTCTGTGCATGTTGCAAATCATGAGCATATGGCCATCGTGTCAAATTATACGGGGAATAATGCGTCGTGAGCCGCGCATGGCATTCCCAAGACATGGGTTTCTTTCGGAACAAAATGATTAAGTCCGGATCAAAAGAAGAAAAAGAAAGAAAAAGTTGAGAGACGCTGAAAAAAACCGATCAAAGTTCATCTTTGACTGAAACTGCGGAACTCTTGATGCTGCTTGTTGTATCTTTAAGGTGGGCTGTGGCGGTCTCGACTGCCTCGAAGATAACGTTGCTAGCCGGTAGATTGGCGGCTAGATCAGCCAGCTGAGACATGGCGTCCTTTTTGGCTCTAGCGAGACGAATAGCTGCACTCTCCACTGCGCTGGGTTCCTTGCCGTAGATAGCAGCGCTGGCTGTAGATTGAATATTCTCAATGGCATCCTTAGCGACATCGAGGTAACTCGATTCCTTGCCGTAAACTGCGCTAATGATCTGAGCCGATGCTGTTGAGTACGCATCAGCTGCGGCATCAGTGGCTTTCTCGTAGGAACCCTTGGGGGTTCCGTAGATACCAACGCTGGCGGTTTCGACAGCAGCACGGAGTTGGTTATTCGCGTGTTGTATGATGTCCTCTACGCTCGGGGCTTCTGAAATAACAGAAGCAGCGACGGAGGACGCAGATCCATAAGCCTCATTAACGTAGCTAGAGGCAGACGAGAAAGCGACAGCCGGGTACGGCGTCTCATATGCGGCTCTCAGTTTGCTCAGCACACTCTCCGTATATGAAGGTTGCTTGCCCGCAATCAGTTCAGAGACAAGCCCTTGGACTGCCTCAAACTGCGGACGCCCATTATTCACCACTTGCTGCAGAAACGGCGTTGGCGCACCATAAATCTGCTCACTGGCTTTCGAGATGAGGCTTTCCCATTTTTCAGGTACTTGGCTATAAAGGGACTCTACAGGGCCCGTGGAGGTTCCGTGGATGACAGAGCTAGCGGAAATGGAAGCCACAGAGAGAGACGAAGAAGCCGCAGAGAGGGCAGCATTGTATCGGGATGAAGCATCTTCAACAATACTTTGTGCTTTGCCGCCATCTGCGGAAGACATGACCGAGCTTGCAGATGCGACGACAGCGGCAAGGCTGGCAGAAACTAACGAGGACACATGCTCGTATTGAGATCCTGCTTCCTCAATGATCCCCTTAGAGCTTCCGGCTGGTGTGGGGGTTGGAGAACCATAGACCGCCTCGGATGCCGTAGAGACAAAGACAGAGTAGTGGTCATGGGCCAACCCGACTGCCTCGTAGTAGCGACGCTGCGCATCAAGGACGAATGGCTCGAGACCGCCCTGAGGAATACTGGCTGTTGTCGCTGGTGGCTGCACTCGAGCTAATTGTTCAGATGCTAAGCTGAGTCCATGGCTTAGCCGGGAAGACGCAATGGATGAGATATGGGCCAGAGGTCCGACGTTGGATGGTGTCGGGGTAGCACGAACACTGCGGAGCTTCGATTCCAGCTCATCTGTGGCGTATTTTAGAGACCCGGAATAGGCCGACTCTATGGAAGCGAGAATCTGGACATGAACAGGAGCGCTAGATTCGGCTATTCGGCTAAGAACTTGAGACTTCGCGATCTCATAGAGTACTTTAGCCTGATGTGTGGAATCAGCAAATGTTGAGCTGGCTCCGTCCATCAAAGATTGGACAACCGGTGTTGGGGTGCCGTAGATGACGGACGACGCACTGTGGCAGAAACTCGCATTAGCGATAATTCGATTTTTGTGCAGTTTTGAAACACGCTGAATATGCTATACTACTTACGCGGCTACAGCATCGCTATATTTCTCAGAGCCGTCGCTGTAAACCTTTTCGACAGGGCTGAGAGGGGTGCCATGGATAACGGTAGAGGCGGCGGACCAAGCAACAGAGTACTGTTCACTGGCCAATGATGCTACCTTCTCACCGACTCCGTTGGTCGTCGATGCACCATAGACAGCTTCGCTAACAGCATCGCTGGCCCCGGCGTAGGTATCGCCAACCTTACTTGCCAGACTGTCCTGGACATTGTGGCTCTCATCATCTAGGATAGGCGCTTGATGCAAATTTGCATCTGCAGCCGCAACACCAAAGGCGGGTCTTGCGGAGGGCTGGTTTTCCACCACAATATCATCGTCCATAACAGACTCGTTAACGCCATCAAAGTCCGCTTCAGCATTGACAGCCGCGGAAGGCTCATCGGTAAAGGGGGTTTCCTCGTAAGCGTCATCCGATATTGGTGTTGCCACCTCTTCGGAAGACTCATCGTTACCGAAAACCATCTTGGCAGCTTCTTCGTCAGATTCCTCGGTCTCTTCTTGGGCCTTGGGCCTTGTTGGCGGGGCTTCGGTGCGAGTTTCAAAATGATCGCTTACTTCACGAGCCGCGATCTTCCAGATCCCAACATCCTTTAACCGAACAAGTTCCCTGGCAGCTTGTTCGGCTTCATGCATGCCTTGATCTAAGATATCACTCGCCACGGCTCTGGCGTCAGATACGGATTTGTGGTTCATGCCGACATTTCGGATGTCGTTACGCCATTCCTCGAGTTGGGCTTTGAGGGCATGGTACTTTGCCCAATCCTTGTATGTGACACCATCCATCCACGCCCAGCGCATGCCAATTTCTTGTAAGCCTAGATTGCGAATGCTGTCGAGAACATCTATTGTCGAATTGACAGCAGCAGTGACTCGGCGAACGAGTTCGTCCTCGAACGAGATAGACCACTCTCGGAGTGCATGGGCGCGATCTCTCACAGAGATAGCAGAAGTTCGGATTTCCCGAATCAGCAAGTCGCTAGTAGACTTCTCGATCTCCGGGGCGTCCACCTCTGGCATTGAACCCGCAAGTTCATTGATGCGTTGTTTCATGGAGGAAATCTGCTCGGCTGAAACCGACTGAAGAGCGGTAGAAAGGCTCTGGCCATGGGTGTTCGCGCTGCTTGCAACCAGGGCGGACACGATCTCCCCAATACGTCCCTCAAGGTCTTCAATACCTTTATCGGCCGCGAGAGAAAATCTTTCCTGCCACCGCCAAAGGTCCGAATCTATCTCCTCGCGGACTTGCTGGGCTTGCTCGGTAGGAGTTAGAGTGGGTTGGACGGAAGCCTGGGGCGTGAAGGTTGAAGTCATAGTGGTCGAAGTGTGGATTTGTTCTTGTGACTTGGTAGTCAAAGAGCTAACGGGCTGGACTGTTGAGCTACTAAATTTTATGGTCAGCATGCTATGGACTGGATAAACCAAGGAACTTTTATGTACCTATCCACGTCCTCTATGACAGCGCGAAGTCGCTTGCCCTCCCTGTAGCTTGCCAATCGCTGCCCAATCTTGACGAGCTGGGGCTCCACTTGTTCAGAGTAAAGACCAGTAACGTGAGGCCATAGTGAGCTGTTAGCAAAGTAGATCGCGGATGACCAGGTATACTGCGCCCCGGGCATGACATGGGTTGCCAAAATACCCTGGCCGGTGGAGTAAACTTTCCCGATGAAAGGTTTTGAACGCGCGTAGAAAGGGACCAGTTGGCCCTGATAGACATTGAGCACAACGGTGCTGGCCCATTGGCAGTATGGAGAGACAACATCAACGCTTTGCTGGACGTGGGGATCAATCTTGGCTAAGTAAACCTGGTGAACCTTATTTTGAGCAGTCCGTAGTCTTGGTGAGACTTGATGTTCCCATTGCTCAATCCCATATGCCTGAGCTTGCTTCAATGTCGGCGCTCCATACTTCTCATATCCTGATTTGGTAAATTTTGATGCAGGGGTATAAACTCGCTGATTAAAAACTTTCACGTAAGGCCGGGCTTGATCAACGTAAGGCGCCGCATAAATATCATAATATGGCGTCACATAAGGTTCCACGTGTGAACGAGCAATCAGGTAGGGCTTGCAGACTCGAGGTGATGTCTCTGTGAGGTCTTCGAGATGGGTTGGGCACCTGAAAAATGGCGTCAAGAGTGCGTACCAGATACATAGCCTGAGAAGTGAAGATGTTAAAAGGGGCTTTTCGCTGTATACAAGTATGGCGATGCTATCACTCACCTCACGATAAGTCCGATTGTCCATCGGACGAAGCCCTTTCTCCGTGGCTTTTCAAGATCCATTCGGCCCTTTGCTTTGGTCGTGACATCCGTCACTTCATTCCCTTTCACTACCATCGCAACTGAGGCTGACCTTGTCGAGGCCACGCGATCCCCTCGTGATATTCGAGGTCGGCCGAATTCGCGGAGGACTTCCCTTCTACACACTTAGATCGAGTCGGCTCAGTATGAAATTATCGCTGCATCGGGAATAAGCTCACAGCCCAGTTGAATATAAGGCTTTTCGAGATTGTGCTCGAGACTGCGTGAATCAAAGCAAATTAGCTGCTGTAGGCAGAATGTTCGCGTCGGTCTTGGCGTTAGCAACTTTCACGGGAGGCTAGGTCAATTTCAAGAAGAATAGTTGGTTACGAGGAACGAAAGGTCGAACGAATGGGTTTTAGGTCTGATGAGAAAGAAAACGCAGGGACAACTTTATTACAATATGAGGACAAGGCGATCGCATATGACACAATAAATCAGGGATTTGTTTTTAGAGCTCAGTGAGGTCATCGGTGGCTACACGTACTGCATATACAGCAATACCCAGCTACTATCGCCTTGACAAGCAGGTATTGTCATATTTCATGTATTGCCAAAACACACCGCCGAGTCGGCGAATTGGACCCCGGGCAGCTACCTGGACAGGCTGAATTGCTTTGTTACAATCAAGCACCAATGATCTACAGATTACGGTTGTGAGGTACGATACTCCTATCATATAATTGTCAATCTTGGCCTCACTAATCATTCTATTCAGTTCAAGTCGGATTGCCCACCAACACAAGCCTTCCGTATGTTCACAACCTTTGCCATTCCCGCTTGACTAGGAACATGGTGAATATCTGATCAACCACCACCGTCAAATCGGCGAGATTCACGAATTATGGAGCCCGCAGAGAACCAATTCCGCGATAATGCGGATAATACCGCATTCCCCGATCTAATGAACGACCCGGCTTATGACGAAAGGGAAAAGGGATTTGACGACCTAGATACCTGTCGGATATGTCATGGCGAGGCGACAGAAGAGGAACCGTTGTTTTACCCGTGCAAGTGCAGCGGTAGTATTAAATTCGTCCACCAAATTTGTCTCGTTGAATGGTTGTCCCACTCACAGAAGAAACACTGCGAGCTCTGCAAAACGCCCTTCCGATTTACCAAACTATACGACCCAAACATGCCACAGAGCCTTCCAGCACCTCTGTTCGCGAAGCAAGCCCTGATACAATGCTTCCGGACTCTAGTGACTTGGTTGAGATTTGTTCTCGTAGCATTTGTCTGGCTAGGATGGCTGCCGTGGTCGATGCGCGCAATCTGGAGGGCATTATTTTGGCTTGCTGATGGACGGTGGTCTGCCAATGAAAACGTTCGGAACCAGGCCGCACAAACCGCTCAAAATGGTCTCGGGCAACTGTTCTCAAATGGCAGTGCAGTAAATACTGCAGTAAATACTGCGGTAACTGACTCGATTACTTCGTCAATTTCTAATGCTGTCGTCTCATCTACTACTGCTGTACCATCTGCACGATCGTCAATTCTCAATTTCGCTGCCGGAGAGCCGCTCATGCTTACCCTCATCAAAAAAGTGATACCCACACTTTTCATGCCAGCGTTTACCTCGACTGTCGGGCAAGGCAACGGACAGGACAACGTCACGGTTAGCTCAATCAAACCTCGGTATCCGTCATGGCTTTCGGACGTGAAGTTCTTGAACTCGTTGACACCGTACCCGACAATCAACAACATGATCATGGATACATTAGAAGGACAGCTCATCACCCTTCTTGTGGTGGTTGCGTTTATTCTCCTCTTCCTGATTCGAGAATGGGTTGTTCAACAGCAACCCATGGTAAATATTGCAGAAGGAGAACGTGAGGCTGCTCTTCAGTTAATTGCAAATGCCAACAATCGGATAAATGATCGATTCAATGAAGAAGGTGGTATTCGACAACCTGAACCCATTCCCGCTCGCGCGGAAAATGAGATCAACAATGAACACGCTCAAGCCCATGAGTTGGACAATGACATCCTTCCTCATTTTGTTCCCCACTCCCCAGCTCTGTCCTCGAATGATTCCGAATACGGTCCCCCTGAGTTTGAAGCGGAGCTACGAGACTACAATGGGAATGACCTGGAATACGAAACAGGAGGCCCTCCTCCTACGGCTCGGGCTCTAGCTTTCCGGGACCTAGTGGCCCGTACTCATGGCAACCATGAAGAGATGCTGCGCATTCTCCGCGAAGAGGCTCATGGGGATGATCTGGATTGGATTGTGAATGCGATCACTGGAGCGACCGTAGACCAAGATTCATCAGCAGGGCCTTCTATTCGTCCCCATGATCTCGACAATCCAGAAGTCTCGGACGATGTCGATGGTGTTAATCTTGAAGTTGGAGATGGAGAGGATCACCCGCCTCATGCGGACGCCGGACCTTATGCCCAGAACGTGAATCACGGGCCGCCAACTCGAGACAATGCCATTCCTGTCAATATACAAATGGACCGTCGGCCTCCATTGGGCATCACTGAGCGGGTGTTCGAATGGTTTTGGGGAGATATCACACCTGTAGCCCGTGATACAGAAGAGCCAGTCCCCGAAGATGACGAACATATTGTTCAGGATCCAGCCTTGGAAGACCCATTCGTGCCCTTTCCCAGGATGGAAGAGAGGCCAGCAGCCGATGCTGCTGCCGCGAATGCCGCTGCCGTCGCGGATGCCGAGCTGGACCCTAACGATATCGATGCAATCGAAGGGGACGATTTCGAAGGGATCATGGACCTCATTGGCATGCATGGTCCCATTTTCGGGCTTTTCCAGAACGGCGTCTTCTGTGCCCTTCTGATTGCGTTCACAGTAGCCATCGGTATCTGGCTCCCGTATCTATGGGGTAAAATTGCTCTTGTGTTATTGGCCAATCCTCTCGAACTCGTCATCGGTGTTCCTATCACCGCGGTTGAAGTCGTCACGGACATTGCTCTTGATACTCTTATTGGTGTCGTGGGATATCTCATGTACTGGTTCAGCCTTTTCTTCAAAATTGTACTGAGCCCTGTCGGTGCTCTTTTGCCTATTGGAGAATGGATTCCTCGGGACAACTCAGTCACTAGTGCATCGCTTTCCCTCATCGACGCAAGCAGTCACCGCTTGAACAAAGTGATCAAAGCATTCCTGGTCTTCCACGAGTCTGATATTCCAATGTTCTCAGTGCTCTCGCACCAGGCGCTTAAATTACATCAGGCTCGCCTCGGTGCTGTGTTCCAATCGGGCTTTGCCGCTGTCAAGTTCATCGTACATGACTTCCCTCTTCGGCTTGCGACGCTCGGTGTTCCCCGTGCCCTGTCTTTCGACATTGACCTTGCCCATTTCAAGAATCTTATTGGCCAAGCCCAACAACAACTCACCACCTTCGCTAAATCATCGCTTTTCTCGATGCCTGGAACAAGATTTATGAACGCAAGTGCAGCGAAAGCAGCCTCTGCCACAGTGCCGGTCGATTATGACCTAGCAGTCTGGGATTCCAAGGATCGTGTTATTGCTATCTTCATGGGCTATTTGCTAGCATTCATGATAGGGCTTCTCTATCTACGAATCACAGGGCTGCTCTCTGGTGCTGATCGGGGACAAAGGATCGAGGGCCTGCTTGCTGAGGTCCTGATACAAGCCGGAGGAGTTATGAAAGTCATCCTCATCATCGGGATTGAGATGATTGTCTTCCCTTTGTATTGTGGCAGTCTTCTTGATCTTGCTTTACTTCCGATCTTCTCTAATGCTACAGTGGCCTCTCGTATTGCTTTTACTGCTGCATCTCCGCTCACTTCGCTTTTCGTGCACTGGTTTGTTGGCACTTGTTACATGTTCCACTTTGCCCTATTTGTTTCCATGTGCAGAAAGATTTTGAGAAGCGGTGTGCTTTGTAAGTGCCTGTTATCTACGTGCCAGACCTTGATTGGATTGCTAACGGTTCGACTCTAGATTTCATTCGTGACCCTGATGATCCAACTTTCCACCCAATACGCGATGTTCTCGAACGCACCATCACTACCCAGCTCCGTAAGATCGGTTTCAGTGCCCTTGTATACGGTGCGCTAGTGATCCTTTGTCTAGGAGGTGTCGTATGGGGCTTGCACTTTGCTCTCGATGGTGTTCTCCCGATTCATTGGTCGGCCAGTGCGCCGATGCTCGAGTTCCCGGTTGACCTCCTGTTCTACAACTTCGTGTTGCCTGTAGTTATTCAATCTTTCAAACCCTCAGATGGTTTGCATGATTTATATGACTGGTGGTTCCACAAGTGTGCTCATTTCTTGCGTCTCAGCAACTTTTTCTTTCCTGAAAGACACCTGGAGGAAGAAGGCTACCACGTTCGGAAGACATGGTGGGGTATTCTCTCTAGAAGCGAGGGTGACTGGGAACACCCGGTCGTTGGAGATGACCAGCAGGCTGCAGCTGAGCGGGAAAATCGTGACGTCTACTTCCTGCGCGATGGTCGATACGTGCGCGCCCCTGGCTCCGATCAGGTCCGCATTCCCAAAGGCAACCACGTTTTCCTTGAGGTCACTGAGGACAATGAACGTGTTGATGGGAAGCCCGATACTGCCGATGGACTACATGGCCGATCTAGCAACATGTTCACCAAAGTATACATCCCTCCCTCCTTCCGGAGTCGGATTGCTGCCTTTATTCTTCTAATCTGGCTCTTTGCTGCAACCACTGGGGTAGGCATCACTATTCTTCCCTTGGTCATTGGTCGGAAGATCATTGTGTCCTACTCCTCTACTCCGGCTCCAGTGAACGACGTCTACGCTTTTTCAAGTGGTCTTTGTGTGGTCGGTGCACTTGCCTACCTGGCGTACTACTCTAGCACCGCACTAAACTTTGTGCGAGAGAATTCAGGCGCATACCTTCGTTCCCCTCGCCAAGCAGCCCAAACCAGTCTAGGCCTCGTGATGCATACTGCTCGACTTATCTACATGACCCAAGTTGCCATTATCCTCCTACCATCACTCTTCGCGCTGCTCACTGAACTATACATTCTCATTCCAGCGCACACCCTCTTTGGTGATGGAGAGTCACATGTTGTCCATGTGGTTCAGGACTGGGCGCTCGGGGTGTTGTATGTTCAGATGGCTATCAAGTTGACTTTCTGGCAGCCCCAATCCAGGGTGGCAGCTGCGGTCAACAGTGTCTTCCAAAATGGTTGGCTGAAGCCCAATGCGAGCCTTGCCACTCGTGCCCTTGTTCTTCCAATCGTTCTCTTCACTGCAGCAGCGGTCACTTTGCCCTTGTCATTTGGGTTCATTGTGCGCTGGACAATTTTCTATTCCCACGTCGGAGTGCAGCCTAATATCTACCGTTATTCTTATCCTACTACACTCTTGATTGTGCTCTCTTTATGGATGGCACATCTACTGCTGAGACGAGTGGCGGTCTGGCGCAGCAATATTCGCGACGAAGTCTACCTCATTGGAGAGAGACTGCATAACTTCAGTGAGAAACGAGGACGTGTGACGGTGTGTCGCGGGTGATGACAGGATGACGAAATGGATGGATGTTTGATAATTTTGGCCTGGTATTCCAGCGACTCTCTTACCTTTTAGCTTCATTGGATGTACATTTAACTCGAACGACTAGAATCCAAGTATTAGTTACTTAGGACCTTTCATCCTGCCCGCTCGCCGGGATTGTGCCTGAGGCATGATTTTTATATACGTAACGGGTATTGGTAATACCGTAATATCAATATTCATTACCTGCTGCCTACCCCGTGGCCCCACTATTGGCCCTCTCTTGTGACCGCTCATTGGTTAGGCAACAGGATTCCCTCGATGCGCCGTTGTGTGGTTATCGGCCTTCATCGCCATCCTCAAGGCACCCATTGAAACTGCTCTTGCAAGTCTTTATCGATTCATTCCTCCTGTCCGATGGATTGTTTGCCTTTTAGCGACTCTCACTATGTGTTCTTGAACGTTCCCTCTCCAGTGCCTTGTCTCTAATGCTCGATACTGTATCTGTCATTCTTATCGATTCCCTCCGTAATCGCCAAGATGTCAGTCCTCCGGCATGGAGGAGGAGGCGGCTTTCTCCAGCGGCGCCTCACGAAACTATATACCGATACGAAAACATCCTGCGAGAGTGTTACGACAGCCTCCAAAGCCCTCGATGATCCTGAGCTCGTCGCCCTCCACGGGAGTTTCCAGAAACAGAGGGATCGCTTGCTAGCATGGGGTCTAGATTGGAGCGACGCAAGCGCCGCGCAGCCCAACGACATCGATGAATCGTTGACTGCTGCAGGTTTCAGCGATGTCGTTGAGAGTGTCATGTCATCGATCCAAGAACTACTCAACGATGCCGAGCAAGTACAGCATTTGGATGCGCCCATGCTTCCCTCGAAGGAACGGAAGGTCGATATACCATCGAAGGATACCCTTGGTAGTAGACCCGTCAAAACGCAATGGACAGAAGAAGATATAACTCGCTCAAACAAGATCTTGAATGAACTCACTGGCTGTATTGATACCCTTTATGATCTCTCGCGCTCCCGGCGGACAATGGCTTCCAGCATGTCATCCAGCAGGAACAGCGCGCGCCGCCCACGACCCAATCCCACCTCAACTTATGATTCATCTCATGGCTCATTCTCTGATTCCAAGGAGAAAGCACAAAGCCCGAAGCAAATGTTCGATCCATTCACCTATTCGCCCACGACCGCGCACCGTGACTCTCTTAATCCTTTCCTGCCCCTGAACCATCTTCTCATTGATCGCTCAGCTCTGCAACTATACGGTGCGGCCCACGATAATAGCCCTCCTCCGTATGAACCTGTTGCGGCATCTTCCAATTCGCGTGCCATTGGACGCCTGAAGTCATCGGCATCGCATCTTCTCACCTCCACAAAAGAGTCCCATGTCTCCGTGCTTGTCGAGTTTATGCCTATATTGGCGGAGTCAAAAATGGATAACAAAAGTGCTCGATTGGAAAAGCTCCAAAAGTCTATTGAGCAATTGCTACAGAACGCCAGGATCTCACACTTAGGGTTGATGCGATTTTTGGGCTACTGCATTGATAACTCGAATTCTCGCTATGCATTCCTTTATCAGATGCCGGTTGACTACTTCCCATTCCTACAGAATCCGAGTGACTTGTTGAAGGAGTTAAAGCCTAAGCCATTGGTCGCTCTTCTTCCTTCGGCAGAGGAGTATCGGGAGAATCGAGTTCCGAACCTTGACACTCGCTTTCGATTGGCTTACGATCTCTTGATGTCCTCTCTCCACTTGAGAAGCCAAAATGCCGTTCATGGAAACATCAACAGCAGCAATGTTATCTTCTTTCCGGGTCGTAGTGACACGAGTGATGATGAAAGTGGTCTTGCACCTGATCTTCGCCGTCCTTATCTTACTTCTCCGGCACGGTTCTCTGGGGATGGACCAACCCCTGAGCCGTTATCTTCGGCAATGTATCGTCACCCAGAGGACAAGAGATGTGTTGAGGATGATGGCGCGTGGGCCTATGATCTTTACTCGCTAGGCCTCATTTTATTAGAGATAGGCCTATGGGCACCAGTTGGACGACTTTGGAAGATGAAGTACGACCGTTCATGGTTCAAGCATCGAGTGGAAGATCTCTATGTCAAAAAACTTGGCCCGAAGTGCGGCGGTGCTTATCTTCAAGCCGTTCAGTTGTGCCTTGATGCCCCCAACTTCCACTTATCGACACAGCCGATGACTGACCTCGGTCTTCGTGTTCCACAAATCTACCACTACCCGGTACTCGACTTGTCGGACCCTGATGGCACCTTCTCTTTTTCAATGAATTTCATGTACACAATCTGCAAGATTCTTTGGTCATGTTGCCGGATTGATATCTTTTCGGCACCCTCCGCAGAAGAATTGGATGACTGCCTCCCGCTTGCTCTTGTCCCTACCCCCGAGCCGGTCACCATTGAGGATAAAGTCAGGGCATACAAATCATCGAAGCGCGAGATGTCTAATTACGACAAACAACTTCCCACAATTCCTACCGATGCATGGGGTGTCGTGAATGAAGACAAGTTCATTGAAAAGCCACACAAAAAACGGACCGTCAAGAGACTTCCGCACTTGGAAATACCAGACGAGCACCTACAAGAGTGGAATTTCCAAATAATGCCTCGAGTGAGTCGCCTTCTTCAGAAGGTTTTGAAGGAGTCTTCTGAGTCGT
The DNA here is from genome assembly GCF_015533775.1 of Penicillium roqueforti. Classification (NCBI taxonomy): domain Eukaryota; kingdom Fungi; phylum Ascomycota; class Eurotiomycetes; order Eurotiales; family Aspergillaceae; genus Penicillium; species Penicillium roqueforti. Next base: position 401,010 of record NW_024067572.1, read on the forward strand.
GTGGAGTAAACCTCATTATGACTGGCGAGTCGCCTGAAAGTGCCAAAACGACGATTTGTGTTACGTGCGCCAGTGTGAAGAAAGTTCGAATGGCCCTTAAGAAGCACTTCGCTCTTGGTCGGGATGACTGGGATTTGATTGTCCTCCGTGGCGATATCGAGCGGTCCAAGGTTCCTCGGAACAGGCGCCGAAGGCCGGCTAAGGCTCGCCCGAATGTGTCCAATGATACACCTTTTCGCCAGCGAGAGCTCAATCCATGCCATCAGCAGCGACCTCTGTGCGGAGCATCTATCGGCGCCTTTCAGAACGAAGAGCACTTACCCCCTGTCTCATATGGTGGTGCCGTCTTTGTCGATGGCTTGCCGTATGGTCTAACAGTTCATCACATGTTAGAAGCTCCTAGCGAAGATGAGAGCGAAGGCAGTGACTCAAATCAAGATGCCCCTTCTCGGTCCGCGGGGAACTGGCCCCGTGATATATCAAATATCCCACATCCTGGATTCACGTACGACTATCCAGAGGATGACTCATCTGACGTGAACTTCGACTTCGAAATTTCCGATCTGGAGGACGAGGACGATCCATCACACGGTCTTGAGTCTGGATATGAAGAATTCTGGCTTTCAGATGAAGATTCATCAGATGATGACTCCGTCGGCCCCGATGACGATGACGGTGACACCGCGTCCATCGGCGATACTGCTGGTATCGAACCTGGCGAAGAACCCCGGCTGCTTGTCACTCAGCCAGCTATTGACGATGTACACGAAGACTTTTTTCCATCTCCAGAAGATCGTGATGACGAGCACCTAGCCTCACATTCCCTCGGCTATGTACATGCATCATCGGGAGTACGGCGCTGGACCCGAAAGGGCCTGAAACATGAAATTGACTGGGCGCTCATCAAAGTCGATGAAGCCCGTATGGACCCTCGCAACATCGTTCTCGACACTACTAGATCCAGTGCCGCTCGGCCGGGACGCCCTATCCCGCCACAACCCATATTTCTGAACCAAGTAGCCCGGATGGAGGAGCTAGGTGGCTTGCAAGTTCATTGCTGCGGCCGCACAAGTGGACTGCAAACAGGGCAGATATCCAAGGCTATGACATTGGTCAAACTTCAGGGACGACATTCATTTTCAACCAGCTTTTCCGTCAATGGGAATTTTGGAGGTAAGAGGTGCACTTCAGCGGATCCATGTTTTTGTCTATACGATCCTTAATTAGATACCCTTGTTTGTTTTTTCATGCACGCCCATCATTTGTTGCCCTTCTAAGCTGGTAAACATACAGCACCATCTCACCCTAAGACATCGGCTCGTATCGAGTAAGCATTTCATGAAGCTAATCTCTTGATTCGACAGCGCCTGGCGACTCTGGCGCATGGGTCTTCGACCGTCCCACCGGCCGTGTTTGCGGCCATGTTCTCGCCTGGTCCGCAAAAAGCAACACCACCTATATTTCCCCTATGGAGGTCACCTTCGATGACATCGCACGCACGCTCCGCGCCTCGGTCGTCTCTCTTCCCGGCGACCCGAACCGATCCATGAGCTACGTCGACCCTACCTCCTCACAGTCTGCTCAATACCGCTACCAAGCCCAGCGGCTTCCAGGAGACTTGGGCCGTTTGGCTTTTGGGTCTGGAGGTTCTCCCGGTCCGCCTGTACCGCCCTATCCCCATCATTATCCTCCCCCTCAGCCTTACCATTCAGCCTATGGACGTCCTCCACCTCCGCCTCCACCCCCTCCCGGCTCCCGAGAAGCTCATGGGCCTGTGTACAGTGGCCCAGTCCCTCCAATTCCGCCGTCACTTCTGGCTGGGCCCCGCAATGTCGAACGACAACTTGCTTGATTTATCCAGATTTTGGAAAATCTAGATTATGGGAATAAGTTTTTGAGACTCATGTCATATTGGCCTGAGTATGTCGGTTTGTTATATGATTATGTTTTACGGATGTTGAGGATACCCATGATGGAGCGATGTTTGTTGTATTTTTGTTCACCCGCTATAAAAATTATCTGACGTGAATTATTCGAAGAGCAGTATTCATGAAAGGGGTTATTCTCGATTGGAAGTAGATACAACACAGCCATTGAGAACATACTGATCTCGAGACTAGTGCTAACTCGGACCGTCGGCTTCATGGTATCAACCCTGCCCAGTGGTTTCCCTTCCTTTTTACGATCATTGTGGCCCTTGAACTAGAATGCGTGTACTATTACCATTTGCAACCGCAATGCCTAACACCATATCAGAGAGGCCCGAATCTCCCATCTTAATAAATTATATGAAACGCCAGGCAGACATAGCTGATAATTTTGACTGCGTTCCAACCTTGGAACCTCCTAGGTAGTTAGCAGTTATTTATTAGCTACCATTAGCTAATAGATGGCGGCGGCCACCCGTAGACATCCAATCGTCTTTTATATTCCTAATTCTGGGCCCGTTTCCTCTGTATATATGCCCTTGCTATTGTACAGGCCATGGTATATCAAATCCCCTATTGTATTCAAGCCAGAATTTCTACTTTTGCACAGGCTTTCACGAATCCAGGACTCAAACATTAGCTAATCATTTGCAGAGGAACATCCCGATGAAGACCACATAGCCTTTTATATCAGTATTTAGAGCAATAGAAGTAGTGAACTAAGTATACAGAGAGAAAAAAACAGAAAGAGAATGGGATTCACTACATGCATCTGTTTCTATGAGCTATTAAAAATGCTCAATGGAGAACAAAGAGGATCGAAAAAGGATTATAGAATGTCATGAGTTGAAAGGTAGCTCATTATGAATCACGCCCGTCAAGCCAACTGATCTACATTTCTATATAACTTCTACGGACTTCATAATTTGTTGGCTATCTATGGGGCATTGTCTCAAGGGATATTGATAGGACTGATGTTCCTCCATATTGGTGCATTGTTCTTTCATGCTCTCTGGTCCAAAATAGGAAATGACCTATCAATAGCTCGTGACTTGAAAGGTTTCGCCATTTCTGTCTATCTTCGAATTTCTATGTAAACAACGATATCGACTCTTTCTCCGCCCGAGGCAAACGCGTCTTCGTCACAGCGCGTCCGTTCCTTCATCTCTGTTTACTTCTTCTCTCATTCGTTCCTTCATCTCTATCTTCTTCTTTTCTCTCATCTTCGATATTTTACCAAAAACTTCTTGAATCTCATAACTCTCATATCTTGTCTTTCCTTGAATCCGGTCATACCTCAGCGGTTCCGCTTGGCTCTAGGATTCAACGATGCATCATTTGCACACTTTCCATGGAGATCCCGAGCTGGGCAGTCGGCCCCTCAAAGAATGGCCATGCAGCCCGGATCGAGCCATCGAGCTTCTCAAGACGTTGTATGACAGTGATAAGCCTTTCTTCACGAAGAAAAACCTGAGAGCCGTCTCCAACCAACTCAATCGTCGCTACAATACACGAAAAAAGAACAGTGAACAAAAGCAATTGGTCTCTGTCAAGGGCCTCAGTGGCTCAACTATCTATTACCAAGTGATTACTGGGCGAGTGCTCATAGGAGCAGGGAAGAACGAAGACTGGGAGATGTAATTCGTTAATGATTGCCATCCAGGGCTCTTCTGGCACATGACCCCAGCTAACACATCCACACCACAACAGGGAGGAACCAAAGATCCGATACCTTTGCTATGAGCAGCTCACTTCGTCAGTGAAGTTGGGGAGCATTGAACTGGTTGAAGCCTTTTTTCCATTGCAAATTGAGCATTTTATGCTCACACGCGCGAGCGACACCAAGCTGCCCATCTCCACCGAGTACATTGAGAACCCCGTACCTGTGGACGTGACTCTCCGGAATATTCTGGATATATGGAAGCACACCACTGAATTCCAGAAGCTCGAGTCCCTCCTCAAGCTTGTCACCCCTCGTAAAGTCACCAAGATTGTCGGTATCGCATCTGGATCAATGGAATTTGGTCCCGACGATGAGGATTGCACCTATCGTAGCGCCATGCAGCATTCCATGATGATCACTATCAAAGAGTCTATTGGAAAGATGACAGATAAAAAGATCAAATGCTATGCCCAGGATCCTCGCTACACCGCCGTTGACACCTGGGCTCTTGCGGAGTATAACTGCGAGGTTCTGGAGGACCCCAAGGCTTTGCTTGAAATTGACGACGACTGTATTCTCTTTTCTTGCTGCCCGGCTCTTCCATTAAAGGAGATCACTGTTGACTTTGCTCGGCCTGCTATGCTTATTTGGGATCGAGTTGTCGATGAACCAAACCATGGGCGGTAAGTCTTATTCTGATGTTGTATTCACCTCATCTTGCTTACTGACTAGTTCGCCTAGCCACAACCCGAACTCCACTCGCGTACAGAACATGATCAGAAATGAATACGTCTGCCATGAATTCTGGGACTTGCGCGAAATTGGGACTGCTCCCTTTAGGTCTGACCTTGTTGCTTACATCCGCCGCCAGGCGGAGTAAGATCATCGCAAAGATCATATGGCAAATTAAGGTGTGTCAGGGGATGGGCAATGTGTCTATTTGGCCTTGGGGGAAATGATTCGGTTTCTATGAGTTTTCAGGGGAATTTGTAAGGCCAATAGGAGTCTCTGATTGAGTGTGAAGCCAGTTTATGTTTGAAGAAAGCATCCTGATTTCCGCGTCTGCACAAAGCTGGAGTCATGTAATTGTACCCTTCATTGTGTATTTATGTCTTTGTTTCTCTGTTGATTTAGTAATTAATCTCCTCTCCATGTCACAATTGTACATTAAACGGGCATTTCCAACCGCCCTTGGTCCTGTGAATGGAGTAAAAGACATATGGCTGCCAAATATAACACTGCCACCGAAGTTCTAGAGTATATATATATATTGCAGTGGGGGTTTCCAGAGTAGGATGACTAAGCGGCTATATAGATAGTTAGCAACGCAGACACCTTCCACTTCTCTTCTCAGTAGTCACCCCATGGTGTTCTCCTCTCTAGCACCCTACTACTCCCAGTGACGACTCTGCTCTCACACCTGTTTCGCAGGCAGGGTTGTCGGTGCCCCTATCCTAGGGTCCCCTCTTCAATATACACATTCCCTAATTTTCATCCAGAGTATAGAAAGGTGATTGACAACAGGCGTAGTTTTAGACAATAACCGTGGACTTGGGTCCTAGTGACTTTGGGTCTTAGAGAATCAAACCCCCGATTGTGATCAATGCAGACCACCTTGTTCTATGACGGACATAACGGACCCACTTGGCGTGACCCACTTAACGCAACCTTATCCCAAAAAGGACCTGCCAACTTGATATCCATAGTTCCACTTTGTGTTTGTATCATGACGCACATTTGATGATGATCACTAGGATCTCTAGATATTGTCGACAATGCTCTACTAATTTTGTCCGCCTGTAATTTTCAATACCTATTCACCTCGTCAAAATAATATTCCTGGCAAAAGGGGGTTTCGTTGGCTGTACTGAAATTAAACCAGCTTTTGAGTTGTCTATCGCCTATGCCATGGGATCACATTGTATCGTCCTCCATTGAGGATTCTGCAACGTATGCGCCTTGAGAGGAACAGCTGTCGGTGATATGATGGGGTCTAGTAAATTAGTTGTGTAGAGTGCATGATCCTCGGCGTCTGATATCGATGTGACAAGGCACTGAGACACAAAACCTCCACACCAATGAGTTCTCTTGCGTTGGGGCTAGTCAAAGGCAACTCCAGGGCCTATCAGGCACATCTAGCTGCTCGTGCTAATTCTACTCCTCCTCCTCCTCCTCGTCCTCCTCCTCATCCTCATCCATACTCTCCCATTCATCTTCACCATCGCTCTGTTCGAGATCTGTCTCGTTGGAAAGGACGCTAAGCAGCTGTAACAACCCGGCCTGTGTGCGCCAGGCATCTGAAGATGGCAAATTTGGGCCAGGGCCACCAAGGCTTGCGCTATCCACTGCTGAAGGCTCATCCGTGTCACCGGAGGCAGAGGATTGTTTAGAGAGGTTAGGGGCCAGGCTGAGTATACGGATGACTTTTGTAGGAAAGACACGAGGAATTTCTCCGCCAGGTATTCCGCCTGGAACGTTAGAGTCGCGCCAGCCGAGGGTCTGCAATTTCCGGTGTTAGCCGTTCTGTTTTTATCTTTTTGCAAAGAAGTCAAAAAGGAACTCACGGTGTAGGTAGTCATAATGGCATCATCAGCCAACGCCATGTAACTGATCGGCACAGCAAGCTGTGGTGCGGAGCTGGTGAGCAGCGAGTATGAGGCACGGGCAGGGTTCTTCAAATTTTGAACCCTATTATTGTCATCAAGGGCGACGACATAGATCCTATCTTGAATCTCGAACATCACACGGTGGTTGCGGATTGATAACCAACCACCAAGGTCAAAGCTTGACCCGTCTGATTGACATTCCAGAATGTAGCTGTTCGCCGCGAGACTAGCTTCATCACGGAGAGCCTTGCGGAAGTCGGGGCATATAAAGACACGGCCAGCGCGAGAGAAGCCCACGAAGAGATCGCCGTTCAACATTCCCGCCCCCCATTCATCATCCCCATGCCAGACATGATCCGGGTCATCCGGTGGTGACAGTGGACCTTCAGCGACCTCAATTGGTACCAAACAATCTTTTCGGAAAGCCCCGGGTGTGAGGGGTTGAGTTGTTAGGCCAAGTCGCGCAGCGCCTGCTAATGCTGCACTCGTAGAAGCAGAGGCGGTCTTTGGAGGAAGGATGTGATATTTTTCGGTCGACTGGGACGGCTTTAAATTGCCTAAGAGTGCACCGGATTCCTTGCTGTGGGCAAAATAGCCTTTTGAGCCCATCGAATAAATCACAATATCTTCGCTTTGATCCAGATGGCCAATGCCACCCCCCTCAATCCTCAGGTCGGTGGTCAACTTGGGAGGTCGCTGTGTCATATCGTACACAAACCCCCGACCCTCGTTGGAGACAACACATAGAGTCCAATAGGACAATTGGAACCCTCTCGTGTGGCAATCATGGCACAATGTAGCGATACGCCGGAACTCTCCACGCTTAGCACCTTCAAGGTCCGTCTGCCAAACCTCGAGCAAATCTCCTTCACTATCGAACACGGCCATTCCATCCTGATACTCCAAGTGTGCGTGTGGGCGAACTCCGTCTCCGTCTCCTTCGGCGTCTAGCACGGAAGGGAGTCGCCAGAGGAGGCGGCCCGTGTCCATATCAGTGACATTCAATCCGCCACCATGGGAAGTGGAAATGAAGAACCGGCGCTTGAAGTCGGCACGGAATCTCCAAATGGGATCATTACCGATTTGTACCACCGATTCCTGACTGACTGGATGCGGTTGGGCCCAATTACGGGCGAGCAGTGTCTGGCGCTTGCACAGGTCTTTCCATGATTTCGTGCCCTCGAATATTTTGCTAAAGCTGTGGGTATCGGCGAGGAAGGAGAATTCACGGCTACCCCCAAGCGGCTGGACTGTTTTAGCTTCGGATCCATAAATAGCTTCTTGGTGAGTGCCGTCGATAAATTGGTGCCAAGCCTTGGAGGTCGCGGTCAGGGACGCAAGACCGGAAATGGGGGTGAAGTGCAAGATTTGCAGGACAATCTCTGGGGGCAAGACACTGAGAGGGTCTACTGTGGATGATACGGCAGTCATATTTTCAAAAACAAGCAATGCAGAGTTGTCGCAGAAAGCAAATTAGAGAGGTGGGGGTTCGCAATATTTCATCGTTCTCCACCATATATACGATGACGTAGCCGGTTTAGACCCGTGGATACAGCAAATAGCCCCCGGGGCTCCAGGGGAAGTACCTAGAGCCTTAAAAATTTTAAGCTTAAATTATTTTGATATGCCCAGATTTCAATCCGCCATGTCCTCCAAGTACTAGATTCTTCCCATCCAAATCTGCGCTGCAATGCCTGCTTCAGTTCAAGGTACCTCATTCGCTCTTCCATATGCCGAACAAACTCTCGCTGGTCTGTATAGCGAATAATATCTTTTCCAAGGGCATTACTCCGTACCTATTGTCATATATGACGAAGTGAGAGGCTGGGAAGAGTTGGGTTTTGCTGTATCCCGCAAGTACGAGCGAGTACATACGACAACCCAGCATAAATTGAAAAATGTCCCGTCGCTTGGCACCCAAGGCCGAGCGCAAAGCAGCCCGATTACGAGACTTTTCTGGTTTTTCCCTCTTATCCCTCATCAACCATGGGTAATGAGACCCTTCAGCAGTTTGCTGCCCTCGACCTCGACTACTTGATTATAGGCGGAGGTACCGCAGGTCTAGCTGTTGCTGCACGCCTCACCGAGGACACTGGATTCCACGTGGGAGTCATCGAAGCCGGCCCATCGGTCTTGAACATAGATGATAATGGCGCGATCAATGTTCCTGGTCGGTATGGCGAAACCATCGGCTCTAAATACGATTGGAAATTCGAAACTACCCCACAGCCGGGCCTAGGAGGAAGATCACTACCATGGCCACGAGGCCGTATATTAGGCGGCACAAGTGCGCTCAATCTTATGGCCTGGAACCGGGGTCATCGCAAAGACTATGATTCCTGGGCGGAACTTGGGAATGAGGGATGGGGATGGGAAGATCTACTGTATGAGGACCAGCTTTCTGGGATTCGCGCTCTGTCTTGGATCTCACCCGCTGATCTGTGAGATGCTGAATTCCTTCCAGGCCTTTTTTCCGCCGCAGCGAGAATTTCCACCCACCGAGTGCCGCTCATCAGAAATATTATCAGTCTTCCTATGATCCCCAGGCTAATGGAACGAAGGGCCCTCTTCATACAACTCATGCCAAGCAGTATGGTCCCACACACCAATATTGGCATGAGACGCTCAATAATCTCGGGGTTCCATCCACGCCCGATAGCCTGGCTGGCGATAATACAGGTGTCTGGAACATGGTGTGCACAATTGATCCAGATAGTCAGGAGCGCAGCTACTCTGCCTCTGCATACTACCACCCCATCTCAAATCGCCCAAACCTACACATACTGACTGAAGCAACTGCCATGGAGATCCTGTTTAATTGCGACAATGATGATTGGTACGCAGCAGGGGCCCGAGTACGCTGGAATGGACTGGAAGCAAACATCAAAGCATACGAAGAGACAATCGTCTGTGCCGGTAGCGTGCAATCGCCGCAACTTCTAGAGCTATCTGGTATTGGCGATCAGGAAGTGTTAAGAGCTGCTGGAATTGAGATGAAAGTCCACAGTCCCAACGTAGGGGAGAATCTACAGGAGCATATGAGTATGGAATATAAACAGTGTTCCTTGTGATCTGAGCTGACGTGTTCAAGTGACGGCTACCATCTTCGAAATATCCTCGACGATTCCAACCCGAGATGACATCCTCAAAGACCCCATTCAGCGCGAAGCTGCGGACCGCGCGTATTACGCTTCTCAAGCTGGGCCTTGGACTGTGATGCCCTGTTCAGTGGCGTACTGTCCGCTTTCGAAGATCCTATCGCCCAAGGAATGTGATGAATTACACACCCAGGCCAAGGAAATCGCGCGAGAGACAGGAAGGACACATGACGCTATTCTGGCTGGCCAATTCGAGTACGGTCATGCGCGCGGTCAAATCGAATATCTGTTCGACCTTGGTAACTGGAGCCCATATTTTGTCTCTGAGCCAGGAAAGAAATACGCCACAATGCTGCAAATGCTGCAGTACCCTTTCTCGCGCGGATCTATCCATATCCCTGCTATGGGCGAACACAATTATGAAAAGGCCACAATTGATGATAAACCCGTGATTGATCCGCGATATTTTCTGGGGCCTGGGGAGATTGATAAGAAGGTCATGGCCAAAGCACTCAGGTGGGGAGATCGAATCTGCCAAACCAAGCCCTTGGCCAAACTCATTCGTCGTCGAGTCTTTCCTCCCCCTGCCAAGGAAGCAGACTCTGAAGAGAAAGTATACGAAGAGTTTGTCTCAAATTATACTGTCACTGACTGGCATCGTATGTTTCCCCTCCAAGATTCATCCAGCAAATCACTAAATATGCGTATAGCGGTTGGGACCTGCGCTATGGGTGAAGCAGATGGGACCAATGCTGGAGTTGTGAATGATATGCTACAGGTGCATGGCGTCTATTGTCTGCGGGTTGTAGATGCTAGCATCATGCCATTGCAGGTTGGGGCACACATCCAAGCCACCGTATACGCGATTGCCGAAAAGGCGGCGGAGATGATCATAGATGACTATTTTGCTCGAAACGGTCCCCGATGAATCTTGGGCTTGCATATGATATCTTATCTATATGGCCTTGTCAATATCTTGCCCGGTAATCGCACACCAAGAAGGGCGTCACGACAGCACCACTGATTCATATTTTCCAAGTTGTCATTGTTACACATGTTCCGAGCTGAAATTCTGAAAATCAAGACTTAGCTTCCTGCGAACCTTTTTCATTTCATGCTTAGCTGGCTCAGCATGGATTGCTCCACACTCAAGCATCACCCATGGCTATGAAACATAGCTGTGCACACACGCAACCCTGGAGATGTTCCCCAGACGAAGATGCTCCGTGGCACATCGGAATTTTTCAATAAAAAGAAACACCAAGACTTAGGATGGCGCGGATTGTTAAACAAACAGACCGGGGATTGAAAGCAGAACTCCCCGATCGGCTAAAGCCGACGTTTAACTCTCCCCCTCCTTGAGAGGGGCAATCTTCTTATTTTGTGCCGATTGCCCGGGGAATTCATTCGGATATTTTTCCAGGGTCTCACTGGAAATCTTATTAAACTACATTCAACTTCGTGAGCTAACAAGACTTCCACATCTCATACCATCGTCAACTATCTCTTTGCATCTCTCATCCGACACGGAAACTGATTCCCGCGCGACTTGAATATATACCGGCTCTTGCTCAACACACCATCGCATATATCCTCTATCCTACTATCCTACAATGATTTCTGGAATCGCCCACATCAATCTCACCATCCCTCAGGGCACATTAGACCAAGCCGAGGAGTTCTACGGGACTACCCTCGGACTCACTTCGGCGCCGGTACCGGAGCTCCAGAAGGGGACAATCTTATGGTATTGAAGCGAGCTATTTCCAAAAGAAAAAAAAACCTCATTTTCTAATATCAACAGGTTCAATATCGGCTCCAGTGGACAGCAAGTGCATATTACCCATGGTGCGACCGATCCCCAAGCTAGCCGGCACCCATGCTTCAAACTGCCTTCCCGTGAGGAACTAGAAGAGATTAAGACAAGCATTTATAACCATCACGTGCGGGGTGGTCCTGCAGCCCCAATGGCTGCCGATAAGCCTGGCGAGGCGAACTCAGGTGAGAGATGTCTTGATATCATTCCCGCGTACGGTTTGCTGATCAACTACAGGGACCCAAGGGAAAGAATATCCTACACGGTTCTTCGCTCGGGATTTTGGCGGAAACTTGCTTGAGTTTACTATGTAAATATTCTGTTTTGAGTCGAGTTCTACCAAAGTGCGGGTGTGGGATCGAAGAGAAACAGTCTAATATTAACAATTTCAATCGATATCGAGTCAGCAGTCCTGTATGGTCTGTCTAAGCAGCTACTCCTCTGACTTCATTTCAGAATTGCTAGGGAATTGTCGACTCATGAGGTAGTTAGCTCTGGTCTGTTCAGAACAATAAATGTACAGCCACATACGATGATGAGCGCATTGTGGCGTAAATGCGGGCCAAACCCACCAAACCGACGAATTGGAGTTGCCGACGATCCCGTTGCACAGCCCCACCTAATACTTGGACGTTGCGCTTCCCTTCAATCTCACCAACAACACATACCAGACAAGAATACACAACATCATCTACTATGGGTAAATCAACACCTATAGAACCAGCTCCAGCCTATGATGACCTGTTTCATGAGCGCGGCTCAAGCTCACGAAATGGTGTAAGTACATTACTCACCCGAAGGGATGGGTCATAAAGTCCAGATGGTTCCATCAACATGCTAATCAACCCAAATGAATAGTATGCTATGGTCGGTCAAACAGACGATACCACCGATGAAACCCGAGACGTGGAACAGGGTCTCCACATTCATGGCGTGCCCGCCCCCATCGAAGTGACAGCGGCTGGTGAGCTGGATCAACACACTCACTGTGCGGAATGTGATCGGCAGCAGGAACGCAGAGAGCGACGGGAGAGTTCCCAGAAAGCATGTGGCATGGTTGCGACAACCTTCATCCTGATCTCTTTGTTCCTGATGATATTAGGAATCGTTATCGTTGGAGCTTGGAAGGATGTCCGCATGAAGAAGTCACACGGTTAGAAGGTGTTGAGTTTCTTGAAATACCTTTGACTAGAATCATATCGCATAGTAGCTTACTGTTTGTTGTTTACTTCCTTTCTTTCTGTTAATCATGGAGAGAACTTGATTTTATTGAATATTGTATTGAATATTAGAATTGAATAGATCAACCCCGTAGTCGTATATAAGAGGATCCAAAACCAAAAAGAAAACACCATGCAATCTCTAACAAGATAAAAATCCAACCAAGAGAAAAACCATCAAGTCATAATAGATGTTTCTGTCCAAAACATATGCAAACGAATCTAAGCAGAACCGAGATACTTGAGCACATTCTCACGTTCCTCAACAGGCAACATAGAAAGCACTTGCTGCACACCGCGCAGACCACCCTCCTTGTTCCCAATAAGGAGTTGAGCAACCTCAGACGCGACGCCATCAGTGCGCAGAGATTCAACCTTGCTGTGAATAACCTTCTTGTTCTCCTCGTACCAAGCAGCAACCTTTTGGTCATTGTGCTCGAGTTCCTCGTCCAACAGACCAGTCCAGGCGTGCAGGGTGCGCAGGTGCGCAGCACGAGGAGTCTCGCCGAAAGCGTCGGCACCGGGGGCAGGGGGTGCCGAGGCGGCAACCATGCGCTTGACGATGGTCTCTTCGCTAAGACGGCGGCGCAGACGCCAGTAGAAGAAGCGGCGGGAGTTGACCCACTGGAGAGGCTTGCGGATGGCCTTCTTGGCTTGCATGCGGCCGGCGCGGTCGTGCAGGTCGGCGAATTGAAGTGCAATCTGCATGTAGACGGGGAGGAGCTGTTCCTCGCGGGCGGCCATATTTGCCTTGACTGAGCTGAGCTGCTCGTGGGTAAGGGAGGTGTCAGCCAGGGAGCGGCGGAGCTCGCCGTAGGTCGCATCAAGGCGGGCCATGGTGTCCAGTTGCTTCTCGCGACGGTACTTGATGTTCACCATACCCTCGGGCTCGAGGACACCGCCGCGGGATTCTTCGTCGGCATACATCTCCATCTGGTCGGGGTTGATAGTGGGGTCAACGACGACCCAAGATCCACCGCGGAGCTCTCCGTGAGGAGGAATATACACGAAGATGGGCTGCTCGTACTTGACGAGAGCGTCGACGATATACGAACCGTACTTGAGAACCTCGTTGTACATGTCACGTTGGCCACCGGAGAATCCTCTCCAGTTGGCCAGGATCATGACGGGCAGCTGCTCGCCGTTGTTGAAGTCGCGCAGAGCTTGGGCGGTCTTGTAGGCCGAGTTGGGGTACCAGACACCACCAGCCTCGGTGGAGATCATCTCCATGGAGTCTGGGTTGGCGGGATCGGCAGGGGTGACGTTCTCCACCGAACGAGTCTCGACGGCGATCACACCCATGGGGATACCACCAAGGCGGGCACGACCGACAACAACGGTGCGAGCCCAGCCACCAAGGGCCTCCTCAAAGGAGCCCTTGTCGAACAGACCGGGAAGGAAGCCGTCGACGTCCTCCTTACCTCCGATGAGCCATCTGACATCATAAGCCTGCTTGGGGGGAGGGAAGTAGCCAATATCACGGTCCCAGGTATCCGACCAGGGGCGAATGGGGATAGGAGCATTCTTCTTGTCGGGAACGAAGGACATCCACTCAACGATCTTCTCAACACCTTCGAAGTCATCGGTGGCAGTCATGTGAGAAACACCGTTTTTATACATGATCTGAGTGCCACCAAGCTGAAGGTTGGAGGTGTAAACCTCGCGACCGAGCAGCTTGTTGATGGCAGGGGCACCAGTGAGAATGATGGGCTGGCCCTCAACCTGGATGGCACGCTGACCGAGACGCACAAGGTAAGCACCGATACCGACAGAGCGGCAGGTAACGAGAGTGATGGTGAAGATATCCTCGTAAGCCTTAGAGGTGGCACCGGCAATGAGACCGGAACCCTTCAGACACTCGACACCAAGACCGTCCTTGGCACCAATCACGGTGGTGATCTTGTGGCGCTCCTCGCCCTCGTCGTTGATGAGCTCGGTGATGACCTCCTTCTTCTTGCTGGCATCGAAGCGCTTCTTAATCTCGGGAGTGAGGTAAAGGTACTTGAAACCGGCCTCGGGCTTCTCCGGTTTGTTCCAGGCAACCGAGAAGAAGGGAATCAGTTCATCGGCCACACCGATGCGGGCACCAGAGTTAGCAGACAAGTAGATACGGGGAATACCCAACTTGCGGGCAAGCTCAGTGCACTTGTGGAAGAACTTGTCTTCCTGGGGACCGAAAGAACCAATCTGGAAGGTGATGTCGTTGGCAACAATGATGAAACGTCTGCCGCGGGGGTACTCGGGAGTACGGGCAGTGACGATCCATCCAACCATACCGTGGGTGTTGGTACCAGGCTCGCGAGACACCTCAACAAGGTTGTCGGTGTCGTCCAAGACCAGCTCACTGTAGTCAATGCACTCCCCAACAGGGGGGCGTTTCTCATACAGGGAAGGAATTTTCTCGGCAATCTTGGTCCAGCTGTTTTGGAAGGCCTGGCGGAAAAGCTCGGGGAAATCGTACACGTACTGGGTTCCCATCAAGTGAGCCTTGTAGCGCTTGGGCTGCAGCCACTCCTTGGTAGGGTACGGGGTGGAGACAGGGCGCAGATGCATAGATCCCAGCTTGGCGGTACCACCAATGCTCTGGAAGATCCACTCGCCCTTCTCGGACTTGCGCTCGATATACAGCTCGATATTGATAATGAAGCCGTAGGTGTTGCTGATAATAACACGCAGGGGGTATGGCATACCGGTAGCCGGGTCGGTGCAAAGGATGCGAATTTCTGCGCCAGTGACACGGAGGCGCCACAGACGGCGGCCGAAGCGATCGAGGAAACCGGCCAGCGCTTGCTCAACATCGACTGGCTGGAGGTTGAATACAGGAGAGAAGTTGATGAAGATGTGGTTCAGATCGGAGTTGTTGTTGCCAATGATCTCCAGGGCGTCCAGGATATCGTTCATGAGGCGGTCGGCCTCCGAGATCAGATACTCAGCGGTGGGGATATCGTCACGCAGACGGCCGGGACGAACCACGGCACGAATGAAGTAGCGCTTGTCAATAGTCTTGTCATTCTCAACGCCCTTTCCAATAGCCTCGTAGACGTGAATGTTACGGTTCTCGGTGAAAACGGGTTTGATGTTGAACTTGGATAGACGGCCGAGCTCCAACTGGAAGGCAAGAGCCGGCTCACTGTGGCGGATACTCACATCTTCCTCGTAGTGGGGCCCACGGAAGGTGAAGTAACCGGGATAGACACCTTGCTTGCCGCAGATGAAGGTGACACGACGAATACGACGGGCAAGGAGCTCATCCTTGTTGTCAGCGAGCAGCTGCTTCATTTGTTCGACAAGTTCCGCATCTTCCATGTCCTCGATATCGCGAATGGCAATGTTGCAGACTCCAGTGAGCTCACTATCACTCACAGGCTTGAGGCCGGGGCGACGCTTGCCTTCAAGGCTGGCAATAAGGCCCTGCTCGATGGGGCGCTTGATGTTGGAGCCACCGAGAGGGAAGACCTCAAGAGCCTTGGAGAGGAGCTCCTCGGCATCCTCCAAGTACTGCACGGGAATGATAACACCCTTGCGCACGGGGTCACTGGCAGCGTCACTCACAAAGAGGGACATGTCGCCGATGGAGTTGATCCGCTTGAAGGGGTTGACCTCCGTAATTGGAGTGCCCGGTGCGGATGGCTGAGTGGAGTTAAGAACACCGAACTCACGCTGGCCGAGTTTGCCAAGAGTGAAGTCCCAAGACAGGAAGGGCTGCTCATTGGAGGCATTGTATTCAATTCCCTCGAGAGTGTATGCACGGTAGGCACGGCGAACGTAGACTTCCAGGGAGGCGAGGGTGACCCAGGGGTCAGCATGGACGAAGAACCGAGGAAGAACATCGAAGACCGTGTACTTCGAGTCAACAACCTCCTTCAAAACATCCAAGGAAGGTTCGCGGTGCTCCCATCCGGTCTCACCGTAGCGAGACTCGACAACGGAAGATCGCAGAATGTGCTCCATCTGCGACAGGCGCTCATCCAGAGATGGCATAGCGCACTGAATCAGAACCTCACGGGCTTTGAGGGTAACTTTGGCAGAAGAGCGAGACTCGAGCTCCGTCAACTTCTTGAGGATGGGCTTGAAGTGTGTGCCAACATTCTCGACGAGGGGCTGGTTGGGGCGGTACATGTCCAAAATGGCCAACACCAGGTTGTTCTTCGAACCGATGCGGCTGTGTGAGAGGACGATGTGGACAATGCTGGTGATGTCATCTTTGTTCTCCTCGCGGAGCTTAAGAATGACATCCTCGTCGCGAAGGTTATGGGTAGAAAACAATTTCTCAACGTCATAGTACTGTTCGAGCAAGCCAATGAAGACATTGTACTCGTTGGACTTCAAACCATCCATGTACTTGTTAATGACCTGAACCAGGGGCAAAAGGGTGGCCTTGAGAATCTCAGCATCGGCAGGGCCGATGTTCTCTTCAATGAAGCGAACGATGGCCTTCTGGAGCTGCTTGGCAGGGAACTCGGCCTTGCGGGCCTTGGCACGGTCAACCACGTTCTGCAGCTGAGTATCCAGCCTCTGAGGAATACGAGAGTGAAGCGCAGAGGACTGCGCATTCCACTCTCCATAGGGAAGATCAGGGTTGCGCAACACCTCAACGAGATCCTTCAGGGTGGTACCCATGATGACCTGGTTGTCGAAACCGCGAAGAATGTTCTCCAAAATGCTGTGGAGTAGGAAGAATCGCTGAGAGGGCTTGTTACCGAGAACGGTAGGTGAGCCAAGCTCGGGCAGCTGACCAGTGAAGGGCTGAGCGTGCTTAACTCGGGAAGGGTCATCCAGGGCGAGGATACCGAGGATATCACCGGCCTCTAAAGTGGCACCGGGTTGCTTGATGAGCTGCACGATACCATCCTCCTTTGCAATGAGGGGCATGTACATCTTCATAACCTCAACTTCAGCGTAAGACTGACCAGAGCGAATGTGCTCTCCATTCTCAACGGTGAACTTGACAAGCTTACCGGGAGAGGGAGAGCGCAGCTGAGTCGGATCGTTCTCCTGCTCCAAGAGGCAAGTTTTGCCGTCGACACTGAGACGGGTGGCAGCAGCCTCCTCTTTCCAGTAAACGTTGTGACTGCGACCGCTGAGGAGGACCAGCAAGCCACCATCAGCCAGAGCACGAACACCGACTGAGCACTTGGAACCGTTGATGAAGAGGTGGTAGCTGTCCAAGCTGGCACGAGTGGCGGTGAACTTGTAACGCTCGCCTTCATAGATGAAGTCGACGGGGAAAACTGTCTTCAAGATCTCCTTGGACGGGACCTGACCCTTTCCTAGACCATTGCGGTATTCCTCAATGCCAGCCTCGCTGGCGAGGTGGGCCTTGGTGACGGCACCACAAATGATGGCGACGTTCTGATCGGGACGCTCAGCAGTCAGCTTGTTCGAGATAAGCTGGTCAAGCCATCCAGTGGTGATAGTGTTGTCCTCGAATGCAGGGGTTTCGAGAAGCTTGATCAGATATTCGACAGTGGTGCGGAAATCACCACGAATGCTCAATTCCTTCAAGGCAACGACCATATGCTTGCGCGAAGCGGATCGGTTCTCGCCGTAGGCGAAAATGTGACCAAATTGACTGTCGGAGAAACTGTGGATACCACCAGCAGTACCGACAGAGAAGTAACCCCAGACGTTGGAGGAACTGCGGAAGTTCAGCTCGTGCATGGTACCACTGGAAGGTTTGAAACCCTCGCCAGGATCCTCGGATGTGATACGGCAAGCAGTGGTGTGGCCCTTGGGCTGAGGACGACGCTGGGTCTGGAAGCTCTCTTCCTTGGAGAAGTCGAAGTCAATTTCGGTGGAGGCATTGGGGTCGACACCGTAAAGAAGACGAATGTCACGAACGCGGTGCAGGGGAACACCCATGGCAATCTGGAGCTGGGCAGCGGGCAAGTTGACTCCCGAAACCATCTCGGTTGTGGGATGCTCGACCTGCAGACGAGGATTCAATTCGAGGAAGTAGAATTTGTCATCGGAGTGTGAGTAGAGGTACTCGACGGTACCGGCAGAAACGTATCCGACCAACCGACCGAGGCTCACAGCAGCGCGCTCCATGGCCTGGAAAGTGGGCTGTTTCGCAATAGTCACAGGAGCCTCCTCGATAATCTTCTGGTGACGACGCTGGACGGAGCAATCACGACCGAAGAGGGAAATGTTGTTGCCGTACTGATCAGCCAGCAATTGCACCTCGAGATGGCGAGCGTTACCAGCCAGCTTCATAATGAAGATAGGCGATCCCGGAATCTCGTTGGCGGCGGCGTTGTACAAGGCGTAGAACTCTTCCTCGTTCTCGACCTTTCTAATACCCTTACCACCACCACCTTCGGAGGCCTTGACCATGACAGGGAAACCGATTTCTTTGGCCTTCGCCAAACCCTCTTCGGGGGAAAAGGTGCAACCCTTTTTATAGACCTCATCCTCGACTGTCACGATACCGTGTTCATCGAGTTTCACGGCGTCAACACCGGTTCCAGACCAGGGAATACAAGGCACACCGGCGTGCTGTGCAACAATGGTAGACGAAATCTTGTCACCTAGCGAGCGCATGGCTGAAGCTGGGGGTCCAATGAAGATAATCTTCTTCGGTGACGCAGCGAGAGATTCGGGTAACCGAGGGTTTTCAGAGGCGTGACCCCTACACAATGAGCGTCAGTATTTCGTTTCTAATTTTCCTCTCTCGGTCTTCTCGGTATCTCCAAGCCACTTACCATCCTGCCCACACGGCGTGAACATCCATCCGCTCCGCAACATCGACAATCAACTCGACGTTGGCATAATTATTATTATTGGTTCCACCGGGAACCTCGACGTATTGGTCGGCCATGCGAATATAGTCGGCGTTGGCGGTCAAATCTTCGGGCGTGGCCATCACGGTAAATTGGATAGCCCGCTCGTTGCCGAAGGTCTCGTAAGCCCATTTCCGCACCGAGCGAATCTCTTTCACGGCGGCGATACCATTGTTGGCAATAAGCACCTAAGGAATAAGTCAGCCTCACGGTCAATTTCCCAATTGTTTCCCCTCGCAACCACGGTTGTTCTTTCTATTTCCTACGTACCGATGTGATAACGGAGTGACCTTCGTGGGCTGCCACGAAATCTTTCACAACGCTAGGAGGTGCTGATTCAAGAGCGTTGCCACCGATGAAATGTGAGGGAATGTCCTGTTTGCTGACAGTCGAGCCGTTGCCATTTGTGATACTCATGATGCTGATAATCACAGGTCAGATTCCCGTATAGGAATTGAGATTCTGCTTTCGCGCGGGATGCAACAGCGCTGATTAAAAAGTCGGTAATGTACAATGCTGGGAGTGGCGGAAAGAGCCCGAGTGGTGGACGTGCGTAGAAAAAGGTAAGGTAGAGAGAGGGGGAGAAGAGGAGTAAGATAATCGGCAGGAGTAAGCTCTGGGGGGAAGAAAGGCCAAGTCAGCATGTGTAGTTCAAGATCTCGGGGCCTGAAGAAAGATCGCGTCGAATGCGGAATTGGCCTGCCACCGGATAGGGAAAGGGTAGCAGTACTAACCGGGAACCACCAAACCCCGAACAAGAAATTCTATGTAAGATTGAATATAGGAATTGAAGAGATGCAGAACTCAAGTTCAATCATAAAAAGTCCACGGGGGGAAAATTGCTGAGAAGATGATTTTCTGGAGGTCCCACCCAAGTGGAGATGATCCCAACTGGCTGTGATTGATTCCCTTGAATGGCCGAGGACACATGTACCTCCCCATACTGTTAACTATGTAAAGGTACCTTCCCAGGAACGGGCTCCCCCAACTCCCTGGCTTTGTTGGGCCGGGTTCCACTATAATCTGTTGCTCACCACTTCTGCCGATTTTTGATTTGCTTTTGATTTGATTTTCTTTTTGTTTTAGAATTAAATGTTGAAGAGACCAATCCAGGCGTCACTATTAGGTAGTATAAAAGGATTCACTGCTAGTTCACTACCGGTATGTAACTATACATATCCTATGATACTACCCCAGTTTGGTCAGCAGCGGAATCATTTGAAATCATTCAAGATTCAATAGTAATGGAATTACTCAAACTTGGGAACTCCAAGGTCAGACTGTTTGAACGATACAGAATACATATACGGAGTACATATACGGAACTCCGTAAGTACTCCATACGGAGTACGGAGTACGGAGTACTATATAGAGATCGATAATCTAGATTCAAAAATATGCTCCACGTCATTGCCAATCTGAGAATGGCGTACACGCTATCCCAATTCGGCCACCTTCCATCATTCAACACGATCAACCTTCCAGGGTTTGGTGCAAATTGCGTATAGAAAAATCCTCGTAGACCAATCATATTCGTGACCACCATATCCCAACTCAACCCATTCTCCCCAGAGCCATGGATCTGGGCCACAACTCAACTACAACGCCAAAATGGACGGTTAACCTACGTCGTACATACAATTTATAATATGGAGCATAACATCATGGGTATTATTCGATCTTAAATGAAAAGACAATCGCTGAGACACAGCTTAGAACGTCCCCAGAATCCACCGGGGGCCATATCGCACAAATGAACCAGACCTGGCTGGTCCGAGACCGGTCAACATGCAGAACTGTACAGGAAGGGATGTAACCAGGGCGGTCTGCACCCTCACTCCTCTTGCGGAATGCAGTCGATCACAGTCAATCTTAGAAGTCTGTAAAACAAACGTTGAAAAATAACCCTAGCACAAACCACCCAGTCACTAAACCCCCATGCGAATTCCATAAATACTAGTGGCGAAGAGAGGAATTAAAACGTCTCTCCCAAGTCGCTGACTTGGGTCTTCCTGTTTGGCGGCGGCATGGTACCAGGTCCGATGCTAGTCTTGAAGCTTCGGGGAGCTGGGATGCCGCTGATGGTTCGCTTCTTCACTATGGGGGTTGGGGTCGTAGTCACGGATGGGCGTTGAAACTCCTGGGAGATGTGGGGAACTGTTGGCGTGGCAATATCTTGGTCCTCATCGATAAGAGACATGCCAGCGATGTTAGGGAGTTGGCCGGCATGATTGCTAAGAGATGACCGAGGCCGCCGGGCTTCGGTCATAGGGTTTGTCGAGTAGTGACCCAGTGGCGTTTTGGCCCCAGGACGACTCGAACAACTTTCGGGCCGGGCATTTACGTGGACACCCGAGTGCACGCTCTGGCTGAAGGAGCCGCGGCTAGAGAAACTAGTTCGGCTGCTCGGACGACTCTCGCCTGTCCGTCCGAATGACTGATGACCCGGTGGAGGGTAAGATGGGGTGCTTTCACTATCTCGGGCTGAAGAACCGAGGCTACTGTTACTCAGCCGCTTGCGAGAATTCCTCCGAACAGTGATCGACGAGGGAACGATCGGGGTGTCGCTGATTACGGATCCGGAACGAGGGGATCCGCGAGAGGAAGTGTCAGATGGGGCGGGAAGTCGCGATTTGGCTGATTGGACGCGCTCTTCGAGCTTCTGCATCTTACCAATCAGGCCACGGATTTGGAACAGTGAGCCAGACTTGGGAAGCCCCGGTGGGCGCGAAGTGCTCATTCTCGTCAAACTGTTGCGAGACGAAATCGACATGGAGGGAGTGGGCCGACTATTGGCATTGGCATTGGCATTATTACCATTGCTGGTGCTATATGCGCCATTGCTGTAGGCGAGAGACGGGGTTCGCGAATGAGTGGTGCGCGGTTGAGTCCGAGCGTGAAGGGTTCTAGAGTTCACCGGATCCGCGCCACCGGCTCTCTGTCGAGGGAATGTTGGCGTGGAGTTTGCGTACGGGTTAATCGACTTGCGAATGTTCACAGACGACTCGGAGATAGGGGGTGAAGGTGGGGTAGCGGTAGATGACGCAAGGGATGATTTAGCGGGAGGCGTGGCAAATACTGGGGAAGATGTAGCGGTGCCAGGCGAACGATCAAAGATCTCCACACTCTGTGGAGTTGCCGGGCTGCGATGATACAAAGGAGTGGGCTTGCGGCGACGCAACCCATGCCCTTCGGTATTTCGAAGCTTCTCTTGGATGATCTCGGCTTCAATCTTCAGATCTGACAGCTCGTCTCGGAGTCGTTGGTTATCGATGCGCAGCTGCTCCCGCTCTTGCTCCCCATTTCTCATTTCCTCCTCTAGCAAGACCCCGCGCTCAATGCCGATGTTGTATTTGGACTCCATGTCCTCCAGGGACGAGGTGGTGTTCCGGGCTTGGCGCTCATAGTCATCATTAGCAACTTCAATATCTCGAAGCTTGAGCTGCAAAGTGCGGTTCGCGTCTCGAAGTGTGGTGATTTCTTTCTGAAGGTTGTTCTGCACAGCGTTGCCTTCGGTTTTCGACTGCTTGTATTTGGTCTGCCAGCGCAATGTTAGCACCTGCACAATTGTGAGCAATGAGCATGATCCCTTACCTTCCACTCGTCGACTTCATATCGCATTGTGTCGAGCTTTTCCTTCAGTTGCCGCTCCCGCTTTTCCGAAGCTTCAATGTCCTTCTCCATCTCAGCCTCCAGCTCCCGGCTGGAGGACTGAAAGTCCGCAAGCTCCGCCTCCAGTTGTTCATACTGAGCTTTGTAATGAGCCAGTTCATCTCTGTAAGAACTGCTCGTATGCTTCCGTTCGGAAGATGGCTCATCGACGGCCGGCATCTTCTTGCGTTGGGCAGAGGACCGGTCGCAAAGAAGACGTCTGGACGACGAGTGTCGTCCAAAATTGGCGAAAGTCAGTACAGACTGTACACCAGGCTGTCTTGCCCTGCAGATCGTTCCAGCCCCTCTCAAAGACTCATAGGTTGTGTGGTGGCCCGATGTCAACAACCGTGCGTTTTGATAAGAGCCCCTCGCCGAGGCGGTGACGCAAGGGATTGATTGCGGTACCTAGTAGTTTGTCCCTCTATAGAGGGAGGAAGAGAAGATCGAAGGATGTGGCGAACTAAGATGTGCAAAGCTGGGTTACCTTCGACCCGCCTCGTGTCGAAAAGCGGGTTCGATTAGATCGGGCTGGGAGAAACCGATGTTGTTGTTGCGGTCGTCAGGGGCCGGTAGATGCGCTAGTCCTCATGTAGCAGATCTGGGCTCAGCCACCCACCGCTCTTTTGGTACGTCAAGGCAGAAACATATTGCCTCAGGCATTTAAGGCACTAACACGAAGCTAAGCCTCATTGGAGCTGAAAGTGATCCTGATCGACCTCAGCCCCGTGATCTGGACTCAGCAGTCGCCAGTCCCCAGTCTTTAGGTCTCTAGGGCAATCAAGTCGGAGAGGTAAGTAGCTTTGTCTATCTTTCAATATTTGCACTAGAACTCTCTGTGGCCCTTCAAGCTCCAAGCACAAGTGTTTATTGCCTCCAGACACTACCCTGGATGTTATGCCCACGCACGCTGTTCTTAAGATCGCTGATCATCCTGTTTGCTTCCACGCACTTGTTTACCCCCGATTATTCGCAAGCTCCATCTATCTATCCCAGTGTTGAGGCGCATCGGCTAAACGTGGGATGATGGTATGACATCTGAACTTACAGTTTCCGCCCCTTAAGTAGATCCCGCTCAGTGAGGCTAAGGTCCAGCTCGATCTATCACCATGGCAGACTCAACCGATCTCAACCTTGACGATGCGCCCAGCGACCTTCAAGACATCCCCGAACTAGCAATGCAATTAGTTCCGCCTCCAGAGGGGACATACCCTGACAAGTAAGATCTCATCCCGTCGCTCCTTGCCTAGTGGGACCAATATCAACACTTTATGTCTACAGGGCCTCTCTTCTCGCCGCAGTTCAGGACCATGGCAAGGAACATGGCTACAATGTGGTTGTCAAGTCTTCAAGCACGCCCACGGAGAAGAAACCTGGCCGCACCGCTAAGGTGTGGCTGCGTTGTGATCGTGGCGGCCACTATCGGCCACGGAACGGTCTGACTGAGGAAACGCGCAAGCGCCGCAGAACCTCGCGGTTGATGGATTGTCCTTTCATGCTAGTCGCAGCCGGTTCTCCCGGTATCTGGACCCTGACAGTGCTAAATGCGACGCACAATCATGGTCCTATTATCGAGAAGCCGCGGCAGGTGCCTCATCACAAGGTCCGCAAGGGCCAGCTACCAGCCACTCCATATGATTGGCCCCATGATGCTTCATTCACCCCATACACCACTGCGCTTGTGATAATTGACATGCAAAAGGACTGTGAGTATTTCGGACTATTACCACTATCAGTGAACCAACTGGCTGATTTTGTCCTAGTCTGTTTGCCCGAAGGATACATGGGATATCAGGGTTATGATATTTCTAGCGCACAGGCTTTGATCCCTCCCTTGCAAAGATTGCTTCATGCTTTCCGCTCTGGGGGTTTCCCAGTCTACCATACTCGCGAGGGTACCTAGTGTCTCGTGCTTGGCTCTTAGTATGCTTTTACTAATTCATATCAGGACACCGACCCGATCTATCTACTCTCTCAAGTCGTGAGGCATATCGATCCCGTAACAATGCATCCGGCTTGGGTATCGGTTCCCCTGGTCCCATGGGCCGCCTACTTATCCGTGGCGAACTGGGCCACGACACTGTTGACGAATTGTATCCTCTACCCGGTGAGCCGGTCATCGACAAGCCCGGCCGAGGTGCCTTTGCACACACCGATTTTGAGCTCCTCCTTCGCAACAAAGGAGTGAAAAACCTCGTCATTGCGGGTGTGACCACTGATGTCTGCGTCTCGACGACCATGCGCGAAGCTAACGACCGTGGCTTTGATTGTGTCGTCTTAGATGATGGCACTGCAGCCGCCGAACCATCGCTACATTTGAGCACTATACAATCGATCAAGATGGAAGGCGGAATCTTTGGAACTGTTGCCAAGTTGGAAGACGTCATTCACGCTGTTGATAATTTCAAAACCGTCACCATGAAGAAGCTGGCTCCTCAGATGACCGTCTAAGTATGTACTATTTCTTTTAGCCGGTTGGCTATGGACGCTAGGATTGGAAGGGATTTCTCGGGCGTTTGGGACTGGAGTTATCTCTTTTCTGCTGAGATACTGCAGTGCGCATACTCGTTGCTTTTCTTTTTCGAATCTCTTCTTTTGTTGAATTTTAGCGGGCCAGGGACTTCATTGATCCCAGATAGCGTCATTTTCTGCCAGCAACTTTAGGTGCAGGACAATAGCCATTGCACTTCTAGTTCAGTTTGTCGTGTTAAATCTGAAATAACAAGCACACTTGTGTTTGTATTACACTACACGCTAGATTATTGACCTTCTCCTTGACTGTAGACTTATTTCTCTGTTATGCAGAGCAAGTCAAAATAATACAATAGACACAGAGAAAGAGCCAACTCCCAAGAGAATACATGCCCTAAAAACGCCACGCTCATGAACCTAGAACTCCCAAGAAACAGCCAGGCTACAGCCATTTTTTCCCTGCAGCAGTAATCCGCGATCTGAAAACAGGACTCTTGATCTCCATTCCCTGCTTATAGAATGGGCTCATCGCCGTCTTGACATAGCTCTCGTATACCTCGTTCATGAACTGGCGCACAGCCTCTTCGGTCTGCGGGGAGGTCGGGTTTGCGGCGATAGAGCTGGAGGAGGCGCGTGTGGTCGATCCAGCTGTGCCTAGCAGTGAGGAGGAGCCAATGCTGCCGCTTGTGCTGGTTGAAGAGGGGAGATGCGGGGGTTGGTGGAGGAGGAGGAAGCGCGCGCCACTTGGAGTGAGGAAAGCCGTGATGTAGGCTGCTGCCGGCGGGTAGGTGTCGATATGCTTCAGGTACCTTTTGTGATAATGTCAGGTTTGGAGGTTTGATGTGGGATGGAGCGCGGGCTGAGGGTGGTTTCCTCTGTGTTTACATGCCCCTCGTGGATTCGAACCAGTTCCCAGTAGCCATTTGACATATGGGATAGCTTGTTAGACTTACATTCCACCATTGGTCCATTGCGCTTCTTCCAATATGTCCAGACTTGAGTGGATGATGAACTGGTTCATGTACTGCGCTGTCTCCGGAAAGCGGAAGCGAGCAATGCCATCACCACCCCCCTTCGATGTGCCAAAGGCGATGTTGAACAAAGGTGTGTCAGTGGGTGATAGAATGGTGAAGTAGTAGGACATTTTGAGCAGATTGGGATTATTCAGGGTTGACATCGACCCAAACATGGCCGAGGAGCTGAGGATTGCGGGTTTACTAGTGGCCCCCATCACGTGGTCGATAAGAAATGAGCTCGTCCGGGTGAAGGATGTATACACTTTTGATGAAAGTTGAAAGTTGAAGAATATTGTAATAAGTTGAGTTCTGTTCAACTACATATGCAGTTCAAATTCATTCGCACGGTCTTTAAAGGATCTTTGGGTGTGATCTTGTCTAACCAGGATTCTCGTTCATTATATATCTTTGATCGTTACCTATAAGTGAATTTGATACGCGATTTGTCGGGCCCATTCCAGTCCAATTAAGCACCGGGCGTGGCTTGGGACTTAATATACAACTTTACCTAGGAGATAGTCAAAGGAATAAATCGAAGTGGCCTTTTCCGCTTGACAGATATTAGCATAAAATATCTATATCTTCCTGTCTTTGGGGCGAAAGATTTAGCCGCAAACCGTAGAATACCCGAGGAACGGGGTAAAGTCGATGAAATATCCGCGATCTGTGCTTCACCAGTGACTATATATGATTATCACCACATGTACTTGCCCCTGAGAGCTAGCCAGCCACCAGGCAGCATCCGCTCGTAGCTTCTTTTTGGACTCAGATACTCCGACCTCCAGAACAATCGTGGGCCACCTGTCATTTCGACCTGGAGGAAGTTGTTCGGGGATCCATGAACCATCCGGTTCTTTGGAGCAAATGTTTCCTTCTACCCTTGCGGTTGTAAGGGAACATAGCGTTCTTCCCAAATTCGCAAATAATATAGCCCTATTGAATTCTGACTGGAGCTCACCCACGATGGCATCATGCGGTCTGCCTGGTATGGTAACGATCATGGCCCGGGTGTCGGGGTTGTAGAGCTGGCGGCATCCCTTGGAGAGTTTTAGATTTGCTACATCTGGTGGTACATTCGTGAACTTGGCGTATGCTGTCACCAGATTCGGGGTACTTCGCAGACGAGACAGAATAGACCGAATGCTCCGGGCTGATGATCCGATCGCTTCCACCGCACATTCCACATCGAAACAGTCAAAGATCAGTTGTGTCCATGATCTTTCCGATAAGAGGTGAAGAAAAAATGATCCATTTCGGTACGATTCAAATCACACTAGCCCTGGTAGGTCTCATGGAAGCTTCTGGTAATCAGTCATCAAGTCCTGCGTGAGAAATAACCAGTTAGTCCTATGAGATGGTTATTATGACATGCAGTTCTCCCCGCAAAAGCCACCAGCACGTGATAAACTGATAACTAGCCACGGCTTTATCGCGGCCGATCACGGTCGATCGCGGTCGCAACCTTTGACCTTGGCAAGCACTTCCTGCCAAACATACCAGTTTCGTTGCTATCACCCCGGGTACACAAAGCCCTAAATCTGCTTGCAAAACTTAAGTTCCGATATGCCCACAAATCTCCCCTACGGATTGAACCTTCCGAACAAAAGTCTCGCGGCGATGAAACCGGGGAATGCTCTCGCGCAGAAAAGAAAGAACATTTTTGATGACGACTCTGAAGATGAAGACCAGCAAACTGGCGATGGTGCAGTTGAAATCTCAACAATTGGAGGACTAGAAGAGCCAGCTACGAAAAAGAAACCTCTGCCAAGCGCAGGGCCTCCGCCGAAACGCAAAATTCAATTCGGTAGCGGTCCCAAACCAACAGCAAAACCGCTCAGCAAGAACTCGCTATTTGCAGACGATGAGGATGAGGACGAGGAAAAAAAAAGAGAGCAACAAGGCGCAATGAATCTTGGATTGAACCAGGCGAAGTCGAACAAGCCAACCGCTCCTGTCCAGAAATACACCAATCTCGCGTCCATGCACAGTAGCAACATGCAGGCAAAAGCGGCAGAAGAAATCGACCCACTGATCTACTCATACGATGAAGTATACGACAGTTTGCACGCCAAACCCGCCAAGGCCTCAGTGGAAACAAAGAGCGAAACACCCAAGTACATGCAGAACTTGCTACAGAGTGCAGAGATCCGGAAACGAGATCAACTGCGGGCTAAGGATCGCCAGCTAGCCAGGGAGCGTGAAGCTGAAGGTGATGAGTTCGAGGACAAGGAGAAATTTGTCACCTCTGCCTACAAGGCGCAGCAAGTGGAACTGCGGAAGGCAGAGGAAGAGGAAGCACGCCGTGAAAAGGAAGAGGAAGAACAACGCAAAAAAAGTGGCGGCTCTGGTATGATAGGATTCTACCGGGACGTTCTGTCGCGAGGAGAAGCACGGCACGAGGAGCTCATCAAGGCTGCGGAAGAAACTGCTCGCCGCGTCAAAGCAGGCGAGATCATCGGGGAGACAGAGGATCAAGAGGTCAAGACGGATGCCCAGAAAGCGCAGGATCTCAATTCTCATGGAACTCGAGTTGTTCTGAATGATGAGGGCCAAGTTGTCGACAAGCGTCAGCTGTTGTCTGCAGGACTCAACGTGGCACCGAAACCGAAATCTCAAGCACCTGCCGCCAAATCAGGAGCTTCAAGACCTACCGCTGGACGACCAAGTGCCGGTGCTGGTTACCAGGGTGGCCGTGGTGCCCAGCGGGCTCGACAGACCGACATGGTCGCAACCCAGTACGAGGAGCGTGCGCGACAAGAAGAAGAGGCCGAGGCTGCAAAGCAAAAGGAGATCGCCGAAAAGAGTCGCAGTCGCAAGACCGAGAAAGATGTGTCCAGCGCTAAAGAGCGGTATCTGGCAAGAAAGAGAGAACGAGAAGAGGCTGCTGCCAAGGAAAAATCCAAGGGGGCTTAAGTGTATGCAAAAGGCGGGCTGGATGTGTTCCATCCATGGAATTTTGGAATATTTAATATTGCATAGCGCTGGGGGAGAAACTTGTACATTACTCTCGTGATACCAAAAGAGACCCGACTTTGAGCCATAGGGCTGTTTGCTATGGACGAACCTTGCCGTAGAATCTAGCTTGGGACTATAAATATGCTTGCCCCTTTCCGGACAAAATTTTTTTTTTTCATTCGCCTCTTGATTTTCATTGCTAACACTTGGTAAGTTCTATCGCCATAACTACTCTACACTCTCGGAGGAACCATTGCCAAGACCTCTTAACCCCGGCTTACATTACCAGCTTACCTCATAATTATCACATGACCCCACACGGGCTGAGTTAATCCGGACCGAAAGCACTCGCTAAGCCGCCCCACACAGGTCGCACTCCCAATTTTGCACTCCCAAATCGAGATTCAAGAATCGCTTCATCACCAAACCACTTCCATCTCCCGTTTATCAACGTCAATCATCCAACATGGGTAAGGTTCACGGCTCTCTCGCCCGTGCCGGTAAGGTCAAGGCTGCCACTCCTAAGGTGAGTTCTCTTCGATTTCCAGCCAACGACACTCGATACACGATCGCAGTGGCCATCCATCCCACCAGCCTTTTTAACGACGATTTTGCATCCAGGTCGAGCCCCAGGAGAAGAAGAAGAACCCTAAGGGTCGCGCCTACAAGCGTATTCTTTACACCCGCCGTTTCGTCAACGTTACCATGACCGGTGGCAAGCGCAAGGTACATATCGAATGACTCAACCCACACAACCAAGCACAAGACATTCTGCAAATATCCACGACCACACAATACGAATACCGTGAATGGAGGACAGAAAGGCTGACCAGGCGCAAAATGCAGATGAACCCCAACCCCGGCCAATAGATTATTCAAGTCGTTAAAACAATCACCTGAGCCGCGATCGGCTAGCCGAGTTCTACGATGAAAACCTTCGCATGACCACGGCACGACCACGGCCCAAACGAACGAAAGCATACCAGATATGGCTGGTACTTGTACGGATGATATCACGCTTCTTCGTCTTCACTTGAATTTTTTTTTTGCTGGCAACGGATGGGTTTTTTTGGAGGCTGACTCGCGGAAATGGATGAACACACATGGTGGTCTGAGGATGGAAAGCTGTGGCTGGATGTGAGCTGTCTACGGGCAATCCTCGCAGGCTGGACTTCAGAGTCACTTTTCGACTCATTTCATAGGCTGTCATGAATTGCATTTCCGATCCAGAAATGGACTCTACCTCTTTTTCCATGCTTTTCGGGTTATCTTTACTTGAGACAGTGTCTAGGGGTATACTGAGAGCTTGCTTTTAATCAGATGCCTGCCTCTCCAGGGCCGATGTTGGAGGTGTAGAACAAATCAAGTGGGCCCTTCAATCGTGGAACTTGAGCCCCTATGCAGTTTGTTTCACTGTTCGTTCTGTTGGCCAACCAACGACAATATAAAGCCCACAGTGGCTGTACACCGAAGTATATATTTGCCGCAAACGTGTCAGAACTCACTAGTAGTATATAAGTCAAGTTCTCATCTTGCCTTTGCAACTTTTTGTCGCACTATGGGGTCATGAAACGTGCGCGGGCTGATAGAAATTAGTGGAGTCTTAATTTTTACTATAGAGAACGTCAAAAGGGCGGAGCACAAGGATCTAGAATTTTATACTATCTACAAGAATAGTGGGCTCATGTCTTTGACAACGTTGGATTTCGATAATTTGATTCATTTGGCCCAAGACGAAATATTAGTCCCAGGTATGAAATAACATCAATGCGAGTGTCTTATTGAATGTCTTCTTGGTGTCTTTCTCCCCTTTTAGGTTATAACTAGAAGCTAACCTACAGATCACGAAATAATTGCGGTGAAAAGCTAAATTTCTATGCATCTTGCGCATATAATATGCATTTGATATGACGAGACTGGAAGGAAATGTTGGGAAAAGAGGGAAAACAGATAAAAAAACACACTCAGAAATCAGAAAAATTCAGTTTGAGCTGTTTGGATTTCGTAGGACAGAACAAAAAGCCGTCACTGAAAACTATAGAAGGTAGTTTGTGGTATTGAGAATATAGGCTTAGGGTCTTCTGCAAGGCACGCAGGAACAATCTCAAAGGTCCGATGGTAGTACCTACTAATGATAGCGGCATCCTCATTTAGACCTGGGCTTATGCCTCGGAGCTCGATGTCATGACATAAATGGCAGGTGATCAGACAAATAGGCATGACCTCACCAAATCAATGCCGGATCATCCGGAGATGATGACTTCCCAAACATGTTTGGTCGAATGATTGAATATTCCACGGATCGAAGGACTTCTAAGGTGTATTTAAGGTTATTGGAGGTAAGATGACTAAGGTGATATTGGCCAGTCGCTGACTGCAATCCTGACCAACACATCCACTTGAGACAAATACAGGACACAAAGAGCAGATATCCAGACATGTCTAATCGTCAGACAGTGGAGAAATGAATCGCTTAAGGGCCATTGAGTTCAACTGGAGTCTCTACCCCACACAATGCCATGACATCGATTGAACTCAATTCCGAGCCCGTGGCCGATTGGGAAAGATTTTACATATTGTGATATGGCAAGGCACAAAGCGATGAACGATGTCAAGTTAGCTAACTGAGTCTACAGGTATTGAACCGGAAATTGCAAAATAATGAAGGGTTGCTGGCTATCCCCATCTTAACTGGAGAATACAAAAACATTAGATACAAAGAGTGAATATCTGCAGTGGACACCAGCTGTTGGAAGATCCACATATTCCACCTTCTTCCTTTGGTTAAGCATCATCGACTTCTGATATTATGCTGTACCAGATATCGATATCCCTATTGCTTTTTTTGGATCAAGCTGCGGGCCTTGGAATCCAAGCAAAGGCATGGGATGGCCCAGCTGAATACCGAGCAAGCTGTTCCCTCATACGCTCACTTGTGCTTGGAACCCACTGCTAGATATGAACGCCGTGTGGATATCACCAAAATAATTCCATGATGCAATGAAGAGAAGGACGGTTGCTAATATTATTTAGGTCCCCCCGGGGCCCTAGTTATAGCTCGGTCCATTGTTTTATATTCCATTTACTATTTTCGAAAGCTGAACAAACACGACTGAACGACAATATTTGACTTTTATTTTTATTTTTACTGTCTACCTATTAATAATTTATCGCACCAATTTTTGTCACTCATCAACATGTTCGCCAAGGCCAAGGGAATCCTCGATAAGAGTTCATCCATCCGTGATGAAGTTAACGAAGGCAATTACCATGCCGCCAAAGACATCGTGACCAAAGGTGAAACCACCAAAGAATCGACCAGCCAGGGAAACAAGGCCAATGAGATCGTCGATAAAAGCTCATCCGCCCGCGATGAAGTCAACCAAGGCAATTCCAATGGCGCCAAGGAAGTTCTCACCCAAGGTCAAAACAGCAAAGAATCGTCTGGACGGGGAGCTGTCGGCGGGGCATCAATCAGTGCTGCTGGAATGAACAATGAAGACCTTAACAAGGGGAATGTTCAGGAGACCGGAAAGCAAGGTAGGAAAGGACGGGTCGGCCAAGACAACACCGGTACCTCTACTGGCGAAACGAAGGTGGAGCAACGAGACATTGGCAGCGAGAAGCAAGAAGTTGGCCAGGAACAGCATGTCAGCATCATTACAAATGAAGATACTGGCTCTAAACAGCATGGTCACAGAGACAATGTGGCGGCCGGAGAGCTTGAACCCAATGACGACATCCGCAAGGGCCCAATCACGATGCCGGGAACCTTCCAAGAAAAGGACTTCCACAATGCGAACGGTAAAGAAACTATCGTTCAGAGAGGAACCACCAGCGAAGAAATACCAGACAACTTTTCTTATGATTCCGCGGGAGCAGGAAGCCAAAAAATGACTGGATTAGCCGTCGCTGGAGGTGAATCTCGCAAGGAACCTATTGACAAAGAGGTCCATGACAACGAGAACATCAGCTCGGACGTCCTCAACGATGGGACCACTAGCAAAGACCTCCCAAAGAAACTCGTCGACGAAAATGTTGGAAAATATCATATCGACAAAAAACAGCTTGACAAGCAGGGCTCTCAGCCTTCCGAGAAAGCAGGGACAAGCGAAGTTGCTGCCACCGATGCTGCCGGCGGCGGCTATGGTATGAGCAAGGGAGCCGTCAAACAGACCTATACCACCAGAAAGCAGAGCAAGGGACATTCCGGCTCTAGCACCAATGCAGCCACAGCCCAAGGTCCTATCTCCGCAAGCTCAAAGAGTAACGTTGCTTCTACCGTGGGAGAACATGGCCGTGCAAGCGGAAAAGGGGCGGCCGCCTCAAACCAGACGAACAGCGGGGGTTATACTTATGCCCGTGCGGTATCAAATCAAGGCTTAACTCCGAAAACCCCGACAAGCACAGGAAATTCCACCACCAATGAATCCAACCAAACAAGTGGTCTACGTTCTACCACCACGAGCCAAACAAATAATGCCTTCTACAATGCCGGCGCCACTGGATCGAACAAAGCAGGCATCGTCGGTGGAGGAGTTCTAGGACTTCACCAAGAAGGTAATTATGGTATATCCGGCAATGACAACAGCGGAGTCAATCAAGGAAGCATTGCTGCAGGAGGAGGGACTCGCCAGGGGGGTGTCTATAATACCTCCGGCAATGACAGTTTCAGCAATAGAGTCACCCACGCCAGCTCCGGTACCAAGAGCAGAGCCGGAAATGGGGTGTCTTCGAAGCGCATTGTTACACAGCTGAGTGGTTGTGGCTACAAACTCACTATTCTTCAAGAAAAGGTTCAGGCTGTGTCTCAGAAGTGCAAGACTCAGCTGGGCCTGTTTCCCAGTGAGATCAGCAAACGCAGCCCCAACGTAGATGCTTTCTTTGATGCCGTGGCAGCTGAACGTCTCCGATGGATGCCTCATGATGGTAGCAGACTCGACTGCAGCCTTAGATGGGCGTCTAGACTGGCGTATGCCGTCGACGCTCTTCGGGAGTCCGTCGGAGTCTTTGCGCCTGCTGCCAATGAGGCGGCAACGCTCATCTGGGGATTCTCTGTCCTCCTTTTGGAGGTTAGTCAAGTTGACCGGTGATATTTATTTTAGATATGGATGCTGACTATTGTACAGTCAGACATGGACAATACGGATGTCTTCGAGAGCGTCTTTGGCCGATATGGCCGGGTCGCCGTCGGTATATATTTGCTTTTGCAGTACGAGATTGCATACAAATCCTCGCCTGAACTTCAGCCATATGTTGCCGCGGTATTCGCAGATTTGCTTGAAATGGTCAGTAGCACGGCTATGAGCTGTGTCGAGGGATTTAAAAGCAAAGAGTCCGATCAGATTATTGGACGCAACGTTGATGCCGCCTTTTTGACCTACGCCAAGCGCTTTTCTACCCACTGGAATTGTGTTGTCGATGCCCACACTGCAAAGCTCGTGGAGGACAGTCCCTTGATTTACTCTTCGCCTGAGCTGGGTAGCTTGCGTCAATTCCTGGGAGTACAGGACCGCCCTCTTCAGTTCATCCTCGACTCTCGCGCTCACTCGCTTGCTGAGGGATCGTTTGAGTGGTTCAACAACATGCTCTACGATTTCAGTGTCGGAAGCTCACCTGTTATGCTAATTTCCGGTGGTCCTGGCTCGGGAAAGAGTGCATTAGCCCAATGGGCGGTCGAAAGACTACAGGAGTCGGGTGAACACGATAGCTGGAATGTGATCCCCTACACCATTCGTGAGTTTTACCCTTAGATTTTTGCTGATTTGCTAGCTAATCTAATATAGGTGCTGATATTCCTGTCGCTACTTTACCTCTACGCATCCTGAAGGGTGTCCTTCACCAGATGTTGGATCATTCTGTCAGTGACAAGCAGACCCAAGAGGCTATCCTGGTTGAAGTCGCAAGGGCAGCCCAAGGGGCGATCGATGGCGCTGGAGATGACGCGGTAGAAGCAAGCCTTTGGAAGGGTATTCATGCTGGTCTTGCTACAAACATCCAGTACATGTTTGTGGTTGACGGCATCGACCAGATCAGGGGTGGTCATACCAATGCCATTGCCTGTCTTGATCGCTTCTGTGAGATTCTCTCAGAACAGAATGCTGGATCTAAGATGATTGCTTTCACCCGGCCCCTGAGCTCAAAGACCGACTCCAAAGGAATTCAGCAGTTTTCCATGCAGACCTCACAGACTAAGAGCGACCTCATAGCCTATGTCGACAAGATGCTTGCATCTAGCGCCAACTTTGACACACACAAGGGCAACCAGCTTCATGCCGCTGTGTCTGCCATTGTAGCCCGCTCTCAGGGCTCTTTCAGTTGGGCTGAAATGGCGGTTGCATATGCTAAACAGCAAAAGACCTTGAGCCAGGCGGTTGCCTCCATTCAGGGCCTGCCGCAGTCGATGCCGGAGCTTATTGATTTCCACTCCAAGAGTCTTGACCTTAGCCAGCAGGGTACTATTAGTGTTGTTTCTTGGCTCGCGGCAGCTGAGAGACCCTTGCTAGTCGAGGAGATTGAGCATTTGCTGAACGTGGATCCCAAGGGCCCCAGATACTCCTCCAATCAGCCCTCTAGTAGCTATGACATCTTGAATGCTCTAAGCCCGCTGGTTATGACCCGTGATGGTGTGGTCTCTTTCTCTCACACCTGCATTCGCGATCACATCATCAATCAGGCTAAGTCGTCTGGTGGGGAGTCCCAGCTCAGCATCAAGGATGCACACTACGACTTGCTCACCAGGTGCCTTTCCTGCGTCCAGTTGAGCGTGCGTGAGGAGGTTGATATTTCCATGGATAGGCTGGGTATCGAGGAGCGCAACCATCTTTTCGACAAGTATGTCGTCTTGGAGTACACCGCACGATACTGGCTGTCACATCTTCTCTCTTCGCCAATTGTCACCGATGACGAAGAGTTCCAATTTAATTCAAGATTCAAAAAGCTCATGCCTGCCACCGTTCTGTTCGCGCGCCTCGAGCTGACTTGCCGCGAGTCCCAATTCACTCGGTCTAGCGTCGTGGAGCTGTACAGACTTGCGAGTGACATTCGACGATTGGTCCTTGGCGAGAAATCGATCGCCCTGCTACAAAGCCTGATTCTCAGCGCACGCGTGTCCAAGATGGCGCATGCCAGCCACGCCGATGAGACCTGCTACAAAGCGTGGAAGCTAAGCCAGGAGCTCCTCGGCCAGTCACACCCGATTACAATGGCATGCTCTGAGATGATGATACAGTCATTCTCCGAACAAGGCACGATTGCCTCTCAGCAGGAAGACATCCTGAAGTCCTTGATCTTGACAGATTCGGAGATCACAGGGGTTGAATTCAATCAACGCCTGAAGTACCTTGGAATGATCGTCAGCATGTACAAGACTCACGACGACAACCAATCCGCGTTGTTCATCTCAAAGCACTTCTATCAGCAAGTTCTTCAGAAGTATGGTACCAATTCGCACCAGTCATCCGAGACAGCAGATTTCTTGACCAGTCAGTTCTCGACAACTGGAAGCGACGAGGTGAGCCGTGACATTGCTAGAACCAAGTATGACAATATGGTGCGCACTATGGAGGTCACTGACGAGCGCCGAATCTCCTACACTCTTCACATGGCCAAGATGTATGAGGACCAGGGTGAATTGGCTCTTGCTCAGGCAGTTCTTTCAAGCCTGTGGGCGGGTCTCAACTCACGCGACATTGACTCGGTTGATATGATGGACAAAAAGTCTAATGTCGCCCTTGTGTACTACCAGTTCCTTCGTCGTCAAGGTCGAAGTGATGAATCTGAGGTCATAATCCGTGAATTGGTTGCAGATCTCGAGGTTACTGGTATTCACTCCGAGGAGATGATGCAGCGTGTGCACCTTCTCCGCGCTGAGACTCGGGAGATGCTTATGTACAATCTCGATCGCTCCTTGTCAATTCTTATGTGGCGCTACTACAAGGAGACCCACCAAGAGTACTCAGAGGAATCAACCGCTCTAGCGCTCTCAATTGCTCAGAGCATGGCAAATGCAGTCTCTATTGAGGATGCATCCTCTCTGTCTTCTCGGGACCGCAAGCTGCTAATTGAGCTGCTGGACGTCATCTCGGCCAGTCCCGACAATATGACTGTCACTACCTTGATCCTGTGCCACAACCTTGCCAGTATCTATGTCAGTGAGGGAGATTGGACCCAAGCTAGTGAATGCTCAATGGCGGTTCTGCGGCATATCTGGCCCACCATTGAACAGTCCAAATCTCACCAGAAGTTCTCGCCAGAGCTTGCACCCCCCGCGGCAGATTTGGCTTTGGTGTTGGCCTACTGTCACTTCCGCAGGCTACATTTAGAACATGCTGCAGTTATTTATGAGAATGCGGTCGGTTCTTTGATCTCTTCTGCCGGAGTTCCCGTGGCGTCGGTGCTAGCAGTTGCCAAGGCTGCCGTCGAGTTCCACGAAACTACCTATCAGTTCAACAAGGCGCTGAATTTGCTCCATACTATCAGCAACTACTTGGCAGCTCGTCTCGGAGAGAAGCATGAGCATACCATCAACAATATGTATCTCGAGGCTGCTTTGGCAACTCGTCTGGAGAAGAACTCCGAGGCCAAGAGCATCTACCAGCGAATCTTCAAGGCTACTTCCCATCAGGTCACGATTGTTCCCGAGGGTATCGCCGCTGCAATTGCTCTCATCAGCCTCTACGATAAAGAGATGCAGTGGGATTCTGCTTTGCATGTTTACCGAGCTCTTTGGCCGACCCTGGTTGTTGAAGACAACAAGGCAGATTCCTATGACCATGCGCTAGTGGACCGGATGTTGGAGAAGACTTATTTGGGCTATATGTCTATTTTGACCAATAAAAGCTCCAACTTCTCTGAGCGGTATCGGGTGGCCTCTGAGTATGTAATGACCTGTCGCCACTTACACGGCGCAACAAGTGAGAAGACGCTCAATGCCACTTTACTCCTTGCCGAGCTGTGTGAGTCGAGCGATGCACATGTTGATCAAGCCATTTCGCTTTACAAGTTGCCTCTGGAAACCAGCGAGTGGGTGGCTCCTTCTCAGTCGTCGAAGGGGCTAGACCAGATGACTTCGTCGCTGCCTATCACCCTCAAGCACAAGTTGGCACAGCTGTTTGTGCGCAAGCATGATTCGACTATAGAAGCCCGTTCCCTCTACACTGAAGAGTTTCAGCTGGCCAAGAAGAATCAGGGCTACTTTTCCACCACGACTCTCTCCTGGCTCCGTGAACTTGCCCTCGCCCATTCGCGACAAGGAACTTCCTCTTCTGTCCAGCAGGGTAACGCTATTCTCCACGCATACTCCACCGATGTTTTGCA
Source organism: Penicillium roqueforti (assembly GCF_015533775.1). NCBI lineage: Eukaryota > Fungi > Ascomycota > Eurotiomycetes > Eurotiales > Aspergillaceae > Penicillium > Penicillium roqueforti. The sequence continues at coordinate 439,535 of NW_024067572.1, forward strand.
TGCCGACGGTGACACTGACACAGTGGGTGACTGGGCCCGCCGGATCGCAAGTATCTACCTCGAGTGCGGATTCATTGAAGGCGGTAATAATCTCCTTGACGAACTCCGCCACCGCGTGGTGTACAGCTTGGAATCTTCTTCCGCGGTGGATTTGAGCGATCGTCGCGATGCCGTATTTGTTGCTGCCTTCGAGGAAGTCTTTGGCAGGCGTGCCAGCTACGACCAAATCATGTCTGAGATGGCTCGTGAGATGAAGACCTCTAGGGACTTCTCTAAGAGTCTGTCTGGTCACGATTTCATTCCCACTTTGATCATTGGCCACAAGCTCTACAGTCTCCAGGTTGGCCAGAAGCGAGTTCGCGCTGCCAACGACACCAAGGACAAGTTGTACGACTACTTCTGCTCCAACCTGTCTGCCACCAAGGTGGCCGACAAGGAGATCGTGCAGCAGTTCTATCAGATCTGCCTGCGTGAGGTCCACAGAGAAAACTATAGCATGAAAATACTCACAACGAGCACTAATCTCGTTCGTGACTTGTGCAACTCCTCCCGCTTCCAGGAAGCCACCATCTTGACAGGCGTTTTGCACTCCTTCCTGCATCTGACCGATGGTCTCAACAACCAAGAAAGTATCAACACCGCTATTCAGCTCTGCCTGTACCTGGGCGGCCACAAGGCAACCAAGTGTACCGACGAAAAGACCTACCAAGCCATGTCCATCAAGTCCAAGCTGCTGCTGCAAGAGATCATGGCATCCTCAAAATCCATGGGTATCGAGATGGTCGACCTACCCTTCAACCAACTCAACGACATTATCACCCTTCTAGGCCAGCACGAGATGTTCGATGAGCTGGAAGCCATTCTCACCCAACTCTGGACCTCACGAATCGTCCAGCGTACCTGGACACCGGATGTGGTCGTGTGGATCGGCCGACGTCTAGTCGAAACCCGCTTCTGCCGCGGCAACGTCGAGTCCGCCATCCAGTTGTGCCGCGACATCTGCTACAACCTGCGCCAGGTGTGGGGCAGCTGCGACCCGGTTACACTGAACATGACCAAGCTTCTTTCAGCCCTGTTCACAGCCTCAGAGAACCACCAGTCTGCAGCGACTCTACACGAAGGAATTCTGTACGATCTGCTCAGCGACTCCGAAGCAGAGGGCCATGCCAATGTTGCTGATACCGCATCGCAACACATGGAGCTACTGCGCCGTGCCCAGGCACGTCTGGGACCAGACTCAAAATCGAACCGGGCTTCGGCGCATGCGGAACTGTCCCAATCAGTTGCCGATCGCTTTGGTGTGCAGTCTGAGCAGATCAAGAATGTTGGCGATGCTAATGGCGGTGAGCAATTCGGTGTTTGGTCGAAGCCGAGACGGTTTAGTATCGATGTTGATGATATGGAGGAGGAGGGCCAGACGCATCACAATCATCTGCGTGAGTCCAGCGGTGTTGGGTTGAGTGGTAGTGGCACTCAGAGACGTATCTCGGTGCAGGCTCTCTAAGTACACTGGGGGATATTTTTTTTATATCAGATATTTGTATTTCAGTTCATGCTGGCGTTTTTGGATGTTTAACCTGTACCAAATTGTATACCTTTGTCCGTTTCAACATCACGATTTGGTAAATCACTTGTCTAACTAGTTATCGGCTTCAATAATCTGACTCTTTTAGCTTATCATATGTGATCATACAAAGGTTACACTACACTACAGATGTATAGTATTGGGATGGCTTAAATCGGGGCAATTTCTACGTAGAGTGGGCTGGCTACTTTATGAACTGGAGGAAAGATATTTCTAAGTCTAATACATCATCTGCACAAGGTACATACAATACCCAAGAGTAATAGGTAATTATGCTTCCACCACATCGGTGATTCGACACGCATAGCAGTTTGGTTGATAAGAAATATTGCCAAAATGTACACTGACCCTGCCGGTCTGTGTAGGACCACACCGTGATGATGTTGAATGAATGTAGTTTAAACCCGAAACCCAATATGTGTGTTCATGCACGCTAGCACAAGGATAACAAAGGATCATATGCCTAGTGTATGATGCAAATGATCACCAGAGCCGAAGCCTGGTCAAGCGGTCAATGCAAAGCTGAGGCCCATCAACCCCATGCCTCCCACAGCGAACCCGATACCCATTCCGCGGTGATGGGTGAGCCCAAGTCCCTCGCTGAAAAGTTGCAACGCAACCGAAGTCATGACTCCGGCGGTGACGGCAAACATACCTCCATATATACCCCACGAGGGACCAGTGGCATCGTCGCTACCGCGTTGCCCAGTGCTCCAGATCCAGAGCGCTGCGAGTCCAGCACCGGCTGGTTGACTGATACCTCCTAGGAGACTAGACCAGAACATTGCTCTCCAGCGGGAATTGAGGGCTAGATAGAGCGGAAGTGACATGGCGAAGCCCTCCACAATGTTGTGGATAACTAGAGCCAGAAATACTGTCATACCGAGGGTTGGGCTGGCGTGGTTTGTGGCGTAAGTAATGAACCCCTCTGGAAGCTTATGTAGAGCAATGGCGAGTGAGGTTTGAAGCCCAATGGAAAGGAATGCATTTTTAGGAACGTGATGGTGGTGGGGGTTGCCGCCGGCAGATTTGGGACGCCCAGAATCAATATCGTCCAGGTAGCTATGAGATTCGTCATGGTGATGATGCTCAGAATGCGGACGAGATCGATGACTTAAATGTGGGTCTAAAATGGGAGACGAAGTGGACGATCGGTGCATGTCATGCTGTACAGAGATGTTGTCAAAATCTCTCCCTTCCGGAGTGGGAGGCACATGTTCAATGTCGTCAATTCCTACGCGGGAAATTTCCGATTCCAGCGGCACGGATATACCTTCACAATGCAGCAAGTTTGGTCGCGCGCTCTCATCGCTGTTGGGTGGTGGAAGCACTTTGTTGCATTCGAGGCCACAGGTTTGAGAAACCCCGAAGCAAGGCCCGTCCTCGTCACAGGCGGATTTTACGCCACCCATGAACGACGTAATGCGGCGCGCTAGCATTGCCCGCATCGTGTCGCGGCGTCTGGGTGCCGGCTCGATGTGTTGGCTCGCTTGTACTACCGCTGGCGTTGACTTGAATGAAGATGGCTTATTATGTTGCAACAGCGGTGTTCGTTCGGTATGTCCATTTGTATCGTTGTGGACATGGTCCTCGTGTGCGGCCTCGCCGCGCTCGGCATCATTTTCTGACTCGTCATGGGTATGGGCACAGTCGACAACATGAGATGGGATGTAACGATGTGCGAACGCGGATAGTATTTGAATGCCGGCCACTCCAGCAATGAAAAGACCGATCAACATATATGCAGATACAGCGGGAGAGAAGCCGGCGCGGGTAAGGTACTGCTTGGATGTGGGAAGCATGCTGTAGAGGGAGGTAAAGAGCTGCCTAGGATTAACATAGTTCACTATTCCTCCAGAATAATGCCTACCATGACTCCAGCACTGAGACATAATGATGCCGACAGGAAATGACTACTGTTGGCGATCTGGAAGCTCTTGCGGCGGGAGACCACTTGAACCAGCACATCGACGCAGATGATAGAGGAACCAAGGACGCATGCTGAAGATAGTTAGTGGCTAATATTTCAAAGACTCCAGGCGACGCTCACCGACGCCTGAGACGGTGCTCATCACCCATCCCCGAAGGTCGTTGGCAGACATGGCGTGGGGAGTTGAAGAAAACGGAAATGGTGATGTAATTAGCAATCAGCGTGGTTGGCGGTCAAGACTTTGCCTCTCTTCCTCACTCTAGAGGAATGAAAATATGACGATATTCATGATGGGCATTTATGTTAATCACTTGCGTTGTCTGAGGACAGTGCATTCCGTCCCCAAGGTTCTCACTGCACCTCTGCAAGCCCCCCTCATGGCTGGGATCTGCGATATTGAACAAACGATCTGGCATCGTGAACGTCCAGTTTGAGAGTCCCTAGGACTATGGGATATGGAGGAATATTTCCTATCTGAGGGTCATAGATACTGCCTTTCATTGCAATCTGTTCTGTGATACTTGACACTTTCTCATATGAAGGTGCACACCTGGACATATGCAGGGGATTATGCAACTGACAGTATCTGGTGATTTGAAATAACTTTAGACTCACCGGACTCAAGAGAATGAGAAGTATCACGAGAGGCAAGAGAACCCAGAGAACCCAGGAAATCCTGAGAATATATATACGACATCTCCCATGCCTTGGAAATGACAATAGTTCCGGGCCCCATGTGATGTGATTGGCCCGTGACTCCCCATCTTTTTTGCTGTCTTCGTGTTTCGGCTCTCTCGACGCTCTAGCCTCTCAGCTCTACCTAGGTAAATCCAAGGGACACTCAGCCATGTCCAAAGCAACCCTGGCCGTCATCGCTGCCGCCAGCGCAGCTACCGGAGCTGGTGTCACCGCGCTGCTCTTCTCCGGCAAATCCTCGAAGCCCCAACAACAAGAGACCCTCTCTCCGACACCGACAAGCCCGGGCCTCAAGGTACCCTCAACCATCCCGGCCCCAGCCCTGGCATCCAAGCGAGCCATCGGCCCCGTCGACCCAGCAGGAATCCTCCAGTATGGTTTCCCGGGCCCAATCGCCGACGAGCTCTCTTCCCTCCCATTGCACGGCGCCTACGACCGACGCACACGCAACCCATCTTGGGTCGCGGAACACATCACGCCAGAATCCCTAGGGATTAACAACGCCGACAGAAAGAAGAGTACCTTCTTCGAGGACACGACCATCCCGGGGATGTTCCGCGCTAAGCTGTCCGACTATTTCCGCTCGGGCTATGACCGTGGACACCAGGTGCCGGCCGCAGACGCGAAGTGGTCACAGGAGGCAATGGACGGCACGTTCGCACTGAGCAATATGTGTCCGCAGGTCGGCGAGGGCTTCAACCGCGACTACTGGGCGCATTTTGAGACTTTCTGCCGTGATCTCGCCAAGCGTTATCCCTCTGTTCGCATCGTTACTGGCCCCCTGTACCTGCCTCACCGCGACCCGGATGGAAAGTGGCGCGTTAACTACGAGGTTATCGGCAACCCGCCTAACGTCGCTGTGCCCACACACTTCTATAAGGTTATCTATGCCGAGGATGGCACCAACTCGCCCACGAGCAAGGTTGCACTCGGTGCTTTTGTCCTGCCTAATGCTCGCATTGCAAATGATAAGCGTCTGACTGACTTTGAGGTTCCTCTCGAGGCTGTTGAGCGTGCTTCCGGTTTGGAGTTCGGCTCTAAGTTGGACCTCAGTCGTCGTCGCCGCTTGTGTCAAGAGGTGGCTTGCTCGATCACTGTGCGCGAGTTCAACAATGCTAAGAAGCGTTCTTGAGCTTGATGTCACAGAAATGTGAGGAGAGAGACCAGGCTTGCCTTTTGACTTCTCGTATGGCTTCACTGTATTCTAGAAACATTGTATTTGCATAATTCGGGCGTTAATAACCGCTCCGGGCGGCAATATAAGGATCTTTCTTTATCGTACACATAATGGAAACCTGTGATGTTTCATGTTTCTTTCTCGCTTCCTTTTATTACGAAGTTGTTCAGCACTGGAACGCAACCCCGGTCTTCTTCCCCATGCTCCCACCTTTGCTAGCAAACCCAGTCCCCTCGGAGGAGATCTCCACCAGACCAGGCTGAATAGCATCCCTATCCTTTTTCTTAGACTTCTTGTTATTCCCATTCCCGTGATCTGGTTGTGACTTCGCCGTAAGATCTGTCTCACAGACGAAACATAAAACCTGACCATGGAGAGCTGCAGTCTTCTCCTGCTCCTCTTTCGAGGCATGTGGATCAGGGATGTGGTGTTCGTGGGGGGTCATGAATTTCGTTACACACGGAGAGCAAATGACATGCCCGCAGGGCTTTGTGACTGTCATGAGACATAATTAGCAAAACCCAATGGCTGTACCAACTTCTACTCCACATACGCATCGCTTTGAGCCCATTGCTTAAATTTTTCGTGCAACTCGGACACACCCTAGACACAGTCCCATCGGAAGCCTTCTCCTCCGTGAAATTAACCTCAACAAGCGACTTGAGCGAGTAGCTATGTCGGCTCTCATCCGTCGAGCCAGGACAGACAGGCGTCAACTTGACGGTCTTGTTGGCGGCGATTTCATTCGCATCAGTGTTGGGTGTTAAAGATGGAACCCAGAAAGACGGGAGAGCAGATTTGCTAGCCGACTAGAGCAAATTTGTTAGTTCAAAACAAATCTCCAATCGAAGACCGAGGCTTCAAGCTTCAAGCTCCAGCCCAAAGAATGACCACAAACCTTCTCCATCTTCAACTCCATCCTCAACCTCTCCTTCTCCTCCCCAGCAAGACGAGCCATCTCCTCCTCCCCGAGCTCAAAAACCCTCTTCCTCTTCCCATCAACCTCAACCTCCCTAGCCTTGAACTTCTCCAAAGCCTCAGACTCCTCCGCCTTGCGCTTCTTCCCACCTTTATTCTCTAAACCCATGGAAACAAGCTCGAAATCCCTGAGATCTCTCTCCTTCATCTCCGCCAGCGAGCGCTCCTCATCCTCTGCGATGCGTTTTCTCGCCTCGTCGCGCTCTTTTTCAAGCCGCTTGATCTCCTGCCGTTGAGAGAGGAGGTCGTTGATCGCACATTCGCGGCAGAAGAGGTCGCCGTTACTGGCGCATGCGACTACAGGCGCCCGCGCGGGTTGCAGACATAGACGGCAGGAGCCAAAGCTTAGGAAGCTGTCGCGGCCGATTGCGCTGCGTTTTGTGCCCCAGGTTGAGCGTAGAAGACCGCGTTCGTAGGAGGTAAAGTGTGGGAGGGAGGTATTTCGCTTTGAATGCGCCATTTTGAGTGTGGATGGCGTGGACGTTGATCGGGGGTGAGGGTGGCTTTTTGTAGCTTCTTGGATGGCGTAATACGCTTTTACTCGGGGTTCGGCGGCGGTGGGGCTTGGGATTGGTGTGTTGGTTCACCGCTCAGCTTACCGCTCTCATCAGCCCTATGCAACATCGTCGGACTCCACTACATTGTGTATCTAAGCTTGCACAGACACTGTTGAAAGCAAAATATCAAATAATCATTGTCAATCGTAATTCGCTTTTGTCTATCGGTGATTCCACAGCCTCACTCGAAAGAAGCATGATTGAAATGAAATAGCCAAGCCATGAGATATCAAAGCACGCCCATGAATGCAGCCTGCCATACAGATCTGATTCAACGATCTGACAGTAAATGAAAAATTCCCAGAAGCCTAAACGTAGACGCGGACGCAGAAATATGCTCAAAAACCAGACCGAACCGAAAGCCTGCCACGAAACCGAGATTCACCATATGTTAATGCAAGGACAGTAAGGAAAGTCAATTAGGAAAAGGCAAAGTGAGATGCATGAGTTTGAAAAGGGGTATAATAATCGTCAAGCAGAAGATCAAGATGAGAATGGTCAGGATATACAGAAGAAAGGAGAAAAAGATAGGAGGCGTAGAGTCAGGCGCCTACGGCCTGCTCGCGTATGTTTTCGCTGGACGGGCTATCAACGATTCGCTCATTGATAGATGTAGAGGAGGGGGAGGGGGAGGGGGAGCCGTCATGTCTTGGTGCGGAAAGATGGCCGTATATTGTGGATGAAGGAGAGCAATGAGTATGTTCGGTGTCTAGGGGATCTGGGGTCGGGAACGAGGTGATCACCGGGGAAGCCGGGCTCCCAAAGTCCTCTTCCGGTTGCTCTTCCGGTTGCTCTTCATGCGCATCCTTGAACTCCGCCAGATCGTCGCTAGTACGCCCACTTAGGCCAGTGGCGTTGCTCGTCCTGCGCGCCGAATGACGTTCGGGGCTGCGGTCGGTCATAATCGACTCGCCGTCCAATATAGCAGGATCCGACGCCCGTGGCTCTTCATGAGGGGTGGGCTTGCGGAGCTTGAGGCGCTCCTCCGGGGGCATGTTTTGCCATTCAGACCCGAATGTGACGACGGATGCTTTCTTGCCATGCACAGTGAAACTAGGGGCTTTGCGAGGAAGGACTTCTCCATCGCCGGACAATTGATCGTCCTCCTCCTGTCCAATGCTAGACACTGAACCCCGTTTCTTCTTCGAATGAGAATGGTTCCTATGAGCATGCGAATCACGGAGGGTGCGATGAAGGCTGCGACGGACACGACTCGGTCGATCGCTCTTGTCGTGTGGATGTGTCTCGCCCTCGGTGTCTTTACCGGGAAGTGCGTCAGGGGCGATCTCTTCATTCTTATGTGCCGACGGGGACGCCGGCAGCTCCAGAAGACCAGCTTCTCTTAGAACACGCTCCTCGCCGTCATCAAAGCCCACAGGGGATGTCAGTTTCGATGTACGAGAAGCCAGACTAGCTCCATCCCACCGGCTGGCACGGCTGAGGAGCGAGGCTTCACGCTCGAGTTTAATGGTCGATGGATCGGGGGAGTATGACTTGGCACGTTCGGGTACAGCCACAGCAGAGCGCCGACGCCCGACACGGGCAATGTCAGCTGAAGTGGCAGATCCTGGGATACTGGGACGACGCAGTTCGTCATTCGAAGGTTTAGCCAGCAGTCCAGCCTCCGAGGGCTGCTCGGTTTGTGCCACATGAGGCTCGGGGACATCGGCGCTAGAGACGTTTTGCACAATACTACCGGCTCTTTCCACGCTAGGCTCAGATGTCACGGACGGCCCGGAAGGAGAGGCCAGGCGTGCTCCGTCCGACTGGGATTGCGTCGGTTCAGAGACCGACCCGACCCTACTTTCCTCTGTCTCTTCATCCTCTCCTAAGTCTCGCAGAAGAACCTGGCGGTAACATTTGCTACGCCAGATATCCTGTCTCACCCATTTGATCTTGGCAGACAGGCGGCCTGCAGCCATGATGACGCCCTCACGGGCCCGAGCGTGAAGAGGAGTGAGCACTTGCAAGTGTCGGGCATTTTGTAAAAGATCATCCAGTTGCTTTTGTGACACGGCGAGCTTTTCGTTTCTTTCCCGGATTTTTTGGCTCATCAATTGGCGCCGCGCAGCAACAAATTCGGCAACAACGTCAGTATCGATGCTAGGAGAAGGGGGCTCTATGTCCGTCGACTGTTGAGACTTTTGTGAAGATATCGAGCGTAATCGCTGACTCTTGCGGTATCGCTGCCCCTCATAATTCGTGGCGATCATGCCCGTGGTGCGCACACCAGTGGTCCTGAAGGCTGCCGCGTAGTTGAGGTGTGCAAGCCAGTCATTCATCTCAGGCTCAGAGCTGGCAAGGAATATCTCCTCCAACGCGTTGTGTCGAACAAAGATAAAGGCATGCTTATGCTTTTTATAACTTGAGTCTAGGAGGGCAACTGTGTCACCAGTAGACACAATGTTGTCCGGCTTGAATTCAGCAAGGGGCGGGTTGAAGACAAGAGTCCCTTGACGGCCATTCTTAACATATGCCTCCTGCTGTGCCATGAGTGAGCGCACCCAGTTCACATTGCGGAAGAAGTAGAGCTGAGAGAAGGTGAGAATGACCCCCCATTCCTGCCAGGGCGACCTGGCCTTTTTCTTCTTTGGGTGTTTCCGCCAAAGCAAGCCGACCTTGGCGACTTTGATATCTACCAGACCGGGATTTGAGTCGCGTGGGCTATCTAAGCTAGCCGGCATGAACGCGTCAGGACGAGAGCGCAGAGAAATAATCTGCAAGATTCCAGACTTGGTGAAGGCCTGGTGAAGAGCATCTATGTCGGGTGGGCCAGCGGTTCCAAAATGATTGTATGTATCATCCAGATCCATGACATCCTTCAAGCTGGGCCGCAGAGATCCTAATTTACCTTCCAGGATAAGTGAGTAGGGGTCGACAGGTTCCCGTGCAATGCGGGCCAAATTTTCGGAGCTAGTGGTTTTGAACAGAGTGCGACGTGGTTTCGCCAAGTGTCGATCAGGGAGATTGGCGTCTTCGACGCGAATGAACGGAGTGTATGAGATATTCTCATAGAAACACTCAAGAATATCGTCTGATATTCCTTCACTGCGACTTATCTTGACATAATCCGCCTTCTGCATCTTCCGTTTGTTGTTCTTATTGAAGACATCCGTGTGAAGAATCAAAAGCGAGAATGCAATAAAGTATGCGTTATCCGGGGATGTGAAGATGCCAGGATTACATTCGTGATAGCGATCAGCAAAGGCTTGCACGAAACGATCAATCTGCTGTGTTTCTTTCGGAAGCTCGACTTCCATCAAAAGTTTGCGGATTGCCATGTCGAGTGGGTCACCGAAGTATGAGAAGGTTCTCATATGTTTTCGGAGACACACCTTGTAGAATTCCTCGTCTGATTGAGCGAGGACACCCGCAATCATGCCCCGGGGCAGAGTTTCTTCTAAACGTGTCAGATATGAAGCGGGTGTGTCGTTTTCTTCCCGTTTTGGGATTGCTAGCTCTTGCTTTACGGGGGTGGAGGCACCACCTATCGTGGGCGAACCATGATGAGGAGAAGGTGGTGATGAGTTTTGCCTCAATCGCTGCGTGATATTAAAGATGTCACCGAAACTCTTGCGGCCACTGGTCGAAGTGGACGTGCGCGCCGAAGATGCCAAATATGGAGGTATGGACAAGTCGTCTTGGTTCTCGGCCAGCGATCCCATGGTAGACGAACGTCCCCGGTTCTTAAAAGAGGGGTTAGACCGAACTGAGCGAGCGGAATTCGTCGAATCATTTCGAAATAGCGGTGGTACATTTGAGGAGGCAACGAATCCCACGGTGGAACGAGCTGGCGAAGGTAGTGGTGAAACTTGGTCCTGGCCATCTGAAGGCTCGGATTTTGGGGTATCTGCTGGGGGGAACTTTGGTCGACCATCCACACCTCCGGCCGGCTGCGAGACTTTGGGGGGTAAAGGAAAGAGAGGAGTCCGGGATCGTGTCAAGCGTGGCATACGGAATCGCTTTGCGGTAGTGACGGGTTGAACATCACGAGGGGAAATGCTTGGGGTGACTGTCTGGTCACCGTAGCTCTGGTCTGATCGAGACGATTCGGAAAACCGGGGATCGATCACCGACGAGCGCTGGGAGTCGTTGGGCTGTGTGGTCCCGCCCCGTGAGTTGGTTGACAAGCGCCCTGGCTCTTCTGTAATGCTCTGGGACATGGCAAGCGTCGAGTCGGTAACCTGGGAGTCGGTTGATCCTTGACCTCTTCTACGAGGCTTCGCAGGTTGTTCCATTGATTTCCGAGACATTTCCTCCATGGACTGTTTTCTTGACGACGGTCGAAAGCTGAGCTTGGGTCTCTGTTTCACCGGTTGGTCGAGCTCGTGACTAGTCGGGGCGGTAGTGATAATTTTAGGAGCTTTATTCGGTAGACATAGTTAATCAATTGATCCTGATGAGCATTGAGTTGTGCATGTTTTCACTCACGAGGTAGGGAAGGGACCGGGGGAGTTTCCTCGCCCGCTTTGGCGTAAGACTTGGAGAGCTGGGGGTCAGAAGCATGGCGTAGTCTCATGAAGCTGAATCGCTTGTGGCGTAAGTTGGGACGGTCCCCCGAGGATGGTCCTGCAAAGTCCGACTGAGATACCTCATGGGTTGACCCGTTCTCGTCCGGTACCTGCAGTCCTGGATCTACTTCTTCTGACAAGCCGGGCGAGCGAGGAATTGACTCGGATAGTCTAGGTTCGGCGGGGGGGTAGGGACGAGGAAGGTGTTCACTGCGACGGGATAGGCCTTGAGGATCCATGGTGCTCTGCCTCTTGCCATCGGCCACAAGACGCAGTCCTTTCCAATGCATGGTGAAGGGCAGAGCGTGAGGACAAACCCAAGCTAATAATCCATGGAATGTAATATGTTAGATGGGGAATTGAAATAGAAACGGAGGACATTGCCCAGGTGGATCCAGACGCGGTGGAGGTCCCTCGCAAAAAGGGGAATGCCGGAAAGGGAAACGTTCTAGATTTCTTGTTTCTGCCCGCCACGCGTATTTTCCTTTTCCTTTTCCTTTTTTTGGATCTTCGCACAAAAATAGATAGAATCAAAAATTAGAAGAAGAGAGAGAAAAAAAATAGAGGGGCAAGGCAGACGAGTTAGAATCTAGGCCTGAGCGTCGGGTAATTGACCGAGTTTAAGTATAGAGATGGACGGCGTAGAAGATAGAAGGTTGCCGTTGACGTTTATTCAGGGTTGTTAGCTTCTATTTAAATCGTACAGATCAGATAGATTAAATGATCTTTAATTAGTAGTCGAATCATTCTATTCCTATGGGGTATAGTTGGAGTACATTAGGTACTAATACCAAGTCCTGCTATCACTAAAAGTGCCACTGACGTAGAACACAAATATCGCGAGGCCTTTCTTCTTTTTCTCCGGATGTCTATGGGCCAGAGAATTTCTTGCTTTGCATTCTATTCCAACTGCTTTTGATGCATTGAACTTGGACTATATCTGCCATCGTTATCTCCCCCAACGCTTTTTCCCCGCCCTCTTCTCTCTTCTCCGCATCCAGGCTCTCACAGATATCCCTGTGAACCTCAGGTCTGACTTGGGACCACCAACTCCCCTTCCTCCACTGGTTCTTGCGACTCGGCATGCGTCTTTTATCTCCCATATTGGTCGCGTCGACCTTGCTTCCTCTTATCTCCGCTGTCCCCGCTGGTTCAAGCATCACCCCACCGCCACCCCTGCTGCCTTCCCACCTCACTCAATCCAACCCACGCCCATGGGCTCGACTCCGTGACTGGGTAATTGGCTCAATATGGGATATTGATCACAAACGGTGCCCTTCAAAATACTCGTCACCACCGTCAGATATTCACGATCGGTATGGCAGTGATGTCGTCCTCCGCTTTCATCTGCGCCAGCCAGACGAGGCAGAAGCATTGGCTGCCGCCTCGCAGGTGCTGTTCTTGGATATTTGGGCAATAACCTCCAAGTTCGTAGATATTAGACTTGCAGATGATATGGTGAGCTTTTCTTCTGACCGATTTATGATTGTCTCGCTAATTATTTTGTTAGATCCCTTCCTTGTTGGACATACTACCTTTAACACTCCGCACCTCCTACACTCCCCTCATCGACAACCTCGCCGACGAGATATACGCCTCTTACCCCTCCCGTCACCGTACCGACTCAGACTTCAGTTCAGGAATTGCATCGGGTGAACTGAAGACGATATCGAACGGCGACCTATTCTTCCAAGAATACCAGCCGCTCTCCGTCATTACGCAGTGGATGCGCTTGATGGCATCGATGTTCTCCTCGCACGTACGTATGACTAGCGTGGGACTCAGCTACGAGGGTCGCGATATTCCAGCATTGCGACTCGGCGCTTCTCCCGACACAGAAGCCACATCGGGCCCTCGCAAAACAATCGTTATCGTCGGCGGTTCTCACGCCAGGGAATGGATCAGTACCTCCACGGTAACATATGTCGCATACAGCCTCATCACTCATTACGGCTATTCACCCGCGGTAACACGGCTGCTACACGAGTACGACTGGATATTAATCCCAACCCTCAATCCCGACGGATACGTGTATTCATGGGAGTCAGACCGTCTATGGCGTAAGAACCGCCAGCCAACGGGGCTTCCACTGTGCCCTGGCGTTGATCTAGACCGCGCCTGGGACTATGAGTGGGACGGCGAGTCGACTCGCTCGAACCCATGTTCAGAAAACTACGCCGGAGCGGAGCCTTTCGAAGCACTTGAATCTCACCGCTTGGCGCAGTGGGCTCAGAACGAGACGGCGCATGGCCGTGCTGAGATCGTAGGCTTCGTCGACTTACACTCCTACTCCCAGCAGATTCTATACCCTTACTCGTACTCCTGCTCATCCGTGCCCCCCACCCTCGAGACTCTCGAGGAGCTAGCGTTGGGTCTAGCCAAGGCAATCCGCCAGACCTCCCATGAATCATATGACGTTACTTCAGCGTGCGAGGGAATTCTCAGTCAAGGTACGGCTGCTGGGATTACCTCGGGTGGCAGCGCATTGGATTGGTTCTACCATAAGCTGCACGCCACGTTCTCGTACCAGATCAAACTCCGCGACCGTGGTAGTTACGGATTCCTTTTGCCTTCGGAGCACATTGTTCCAACGGGCAAGGAGATATTCCATGCTATGTTGACATTCGGCAAGTTTCTCCGAGGCGACGAAGCGTCGGATATCAGCTTTGAGGACTTGATGGTGGATCAAATACCTATAGGCGACAGCCTGTAAGGTTTTTTTTCTTTTGATGATTGCATGTTGACTTTACGAGCGGATCTTCCCCTTCAACCTCTGTACCTCTGGTGTTGCAGAGTCTTTGTACAGTATGTAGGCTATTTGAGCCTAAGAATGTAAAGAATTCGAAACATTCCTCAATGTACCGGTAGGCTTGGATGTGACATGATTCTAAGAAAACAACCACTGTATCCGAACTTCCATACTAAGCAAGGTTTCAAGGATTTATGTATCCTATCAATAAGCAGGAATCTTACGGGAGCTTCCAAATGAAAAAGAATATATAGTTTTTCGTTGCTATCCTCACAGAATATGCGCCCAGGGTTACGACTAAAGTGGACTAGTTCCAGCTAAGAAAAATCTTGGCCTAAAAAAGGTGCTCGCGGTCATAGGTCACTTTTTTTTACTAGAGGATGCTAGCCCTCTATATTAATTCGTACATACATATCAATATACTATTGATGGCTACGTTTCTTGAACCAAGGGTAAAAGGATAATAGACCGAAAATTATCTCTCATAATCAAAATATATGAAGGTAAAGCAAGATATTAAAGGTCTGTCGATGTGGAAGATGACGGGACAAATCGTGCTCAAGTCCCACAGCAACAAGATATGTGGGTAGGACGCGCATCAGAAAAGCCAAGACACGAATTTCTTATAGAACCAGCTTGCGTCGTTGTTCCTCTCTGCCTCGGCCTCCTTCGCGGCGAGATACAACGCCTCTTCGCGATCAATCTCGTCTTTGCCAGTAAAGAGATCGGCTGTCATGGGGTCAACACCTTTGGAGCCGGTCGCGAACTTGTATCCGAAGATCATAATGAGGTATAGAGGGATACCGAGGTAGGCGGTAATGAAGTTCTTGTAATCGAAGTCTCCATATGTTTTGGGGTTGTGGATGAAGACGTCGAAGTTCTTAGTGAAAGCGATGAGGATGCAGAATCCCAGAGCAAAGTATGAGCCTGCGATGCCCAAGGGCGCCTTGTAGGCCAAACTTTCCTCAGG
Source organism: Penicillium roqueforti (assembly GCF_015533775.1). Classification (NCBI taxonomy): domain Eukaryota; kingdom Fungi; phylum Ascomycota; class Eurotiomycetes; order Eurotiales; family Aspergillaceae; genus Penicillium; species Penicillium roqueforti. The sequence goes on from NW_024067572.1 coordinate 454,688, forward strand.
GATGCCCTGGGCTTTGCGTGCACGCACGAAGTAGATGTGAGTGACCAGGATGGAGATCCATGTGAGGAGACCGAAGATGGTGACAAGGTTCACGAAGTACTTGAACACAGTCCTGGAGTCGCTGCTAACGTTCATGTAGCCCAGCAAGGCAATCACAGATGAGATAGCCAGTGCAGGCACGGGGACGCCACGGCGGTCGGTGCGGGCGAAGATCTTGGGGGCCTTGCCTTCGCGGGCCAGGCCATAGATCGTACGGGTGGCGATGTACAAATCCGAGTTGGCTGCTGAGAAGACAAAGAGCAGAATACAAGCGTTCAGGATGTGGGGCAGGATTGGGATGGCGGCCAGCTCGATGGCGACCACAAAAGGTGAAGCTGCAGCTGAGCCCTTTGCCTTGTTATCGTCTGAAAGGGCGAAGAGGAGGCTCGGGGAGTTGTACGGAACTAGTGTGCCGACGAGAAGCACACTCGTCACGTAGAACACCAGGATTCGGTAGAAGGTCAATTTGATCGCGCGAGGGATCGTCTTGCGGGGGTTTTGTGCCTCTCCTACCGTCACTCCGACTAGCTCAGTACCGAGGTAGGCGAATGTAGCGGACACCATCGTGGACCAGAAAGCCAAGAACCGACCAGGTGCTCCATCCATCTTATAGGTGTTGAAAGCACCCGGGCTCTTCCAGTAGCGGAAGCCCTTACGGTCATGGTCCGGTCCACCACCAAGCATGAGAATAAAGGATAGGAGGATGATGCCGAGGATAACAATGACCTTGAATGAGGAAAGCCAGAACTCAAATTCACCGAAGAATTTCACACCGAAATAATTGATGGCAACGACAATTACCAGGAAGATGGTGATCCATACTCCAGCGTTCACCTGCTCTGTGGGTATCCAGAATGATATAACCAATGCACCGGCAGTCATTTGATTTGGTGATAGAATGATATATTTGAACCAGTATCTGGATTCGGGTTTCGTGTTAGCGAGATCAATTTTTATAGGAATGAGTCGTACATACGTCCAACCGAGAGTGAAGCCAAGCGCAGGGTCAACAAATCGGACAGCGTAACCAGTGAAACCAGAGGGCAATGGCAGCCAAGCCGCCATCTCCCCAAGAGCACACATGACCAGGAAAACGATGAAACCAACCCAAGCATAAGAAATGAGAATTGCACCGGGCTATTCAAGTCAGCAAGAAGGTTCGGGGGTCAATTTCGGTTTCAACACTCACGCCAGCCCTGTACGACATCTGGTTAGCCTTGGATCTCAGAACAAAATGGGTAGGGAAAACAATCACTTACTTTGCAAGAGCTTCACCGGTTCCGATGATCAAGCCCGTACCAATAGCACCACCGATGGCTGTTTACTGTCAACGAATGCTCGTGTCCGACTCAGAACGACACCCACCAATCATAGTAATATGTCTCGCCTTAAGCGCACGATGCAGCTCAACATGGTTGGGGTCGTTCAGGCCACTTTGACCACCTTGCTCAATCTTGATATCCTCACTGATCTCCCTTGTGAGGGTATTGTCCGGATATTCATCGACTTTGGTAGACTTCTCCATTGTGGATTCGACGCGCAGAGGTTTGCGCTGACGAGGAAAAATGCCCGGGTAAAAGGTAAGAGTAATCCCAGATGTAAGACCAGGAAGACAGGGGGGGGAGGAGGAATTAAATGGAAAGCCAAGAGTAGAAAGTACACAGCCCTGGAGAAAGATAAGCAAGAGTAAAAAGCAAGTTACTGCTTAGTTAGTGACAGGAAACACAAATAATAAGATACGAGACCCGAGAAGACCTCGGGATTAAGATAGCCAAGGGTTTTTGTGGCTTTACGGGGTAAGATATTAATTTACCCAAACACCTCATATCACCTGCACAGTTCATTCCGGTGATCTGATAGTTTGGCCATTTTCGGGTTCCGGGGAGTACTGGCACAATACGGCTGTGCGCATGACGTAGCGCTGTGCTGTTGATCTAGTATATGTATAGATTACTTCCCCTGTATCGAATATGTCTTCCGTCAGTAAACTCCGTATACTATACCAGATATTGTTCCAAAAGGAACACCCGGGCAAAGCGGAGACCTTGGCGTCAAGACGGGATACTATAGGCTCTGCGGGGGCGCGCTTTGCGGCGGCATTCGTCGGAAATTTTTAGGTTGCCCCATTCCCCCCGTTCCCCCGGGTTTTGATATGAAGCTTCTTGTTTACACTTAGTATTCAATATAAGTATGAGAATAACACATGTTCAACTGTATTTACAGAGTTGATGTCGATCCAAAAGCAAAGAGAGTAAGCTCCCTCGAGGCCAGACCCGGCCATATTTTTGACTCAGCCACCCGATTGATAGCCTCATTTTACGACAAGGGCCCTTATCAAGCGCAAACCCGAACGGACTGTACAGCCATCCATTGCCAAGGCGGAATTCCATTTTCGTCCATGAAAACTAAACTCGACCTGGGTGAGATGCACGTTCTTGAGCCTGGGCATCTGCGCCAAGGCCATTTGCGTATGGTTCAGCCAATCCTTATCTCTCTTGGCCAGTGCCCCGTGGCCCGGTCTTAAATTTATGGCGGGATTTTTTGGTGGAGGTAGATGCGGAATATTTCTAGAAAGATTCTGGATTGTGGCGGGGGCCTGGTGGAATAATTTACCCGGTGGCTTTGGCGTCGAGGCTGCGCAACACAAAGCAAATATGAGGGGGTGGGGTGCCACAGCATGGAGTTTTCTAACCCTATCTACAAAGGATATCTCGTACAACATACATAATCCATAGTTTCGCTGGATATGTCCATCTTCTTGGCTTCTTCGATTCTTTGTTCGGGGTATGTGTCAACAAATTGTAATACTGCTTATCTCGTGCTTGTTCCTGCTGTAACAGTGGAGATGCCCAGCCTAGATAGCAAATGTTTCAATCCCGTCACCTTTTTATACTTTCTCATGTACCAGTAAATGCTCAAATGCGCATCGCTCTGAGACAAGGTCTGACAGAGGAGAGAAACACCAAGGCTAGTATCGAAGTTGGAACGGTGTTAGGAAGAAAGCCTGGGACAGCTCCCCTTGCTGGATTTCTGGCATCGCAATGTGAACAAATCGAAGAATATAGGAAATTGGCGAGTCATCGTTGATGGATGTCTGAAGTCCACATAAGACATTCTCGCTTTCTGGTGTGGATTTGGCTGTGACGAGCATTCTCTTGATCTCACGAGGCCTTGAAGATACATGGCTGGTCTTTCAGCTCAGTGAGCAATCCAAAGGACCAAGGTTTTGGGACAAATGGTCATAGAGATGGTGTCCCAAGTCTGCAATGTGAGGTCCCAGAGATACAGGATCTTAAGTAAAAAGCCATGACGTGGAAGTAAACCGTATAGGGATGTGGTTGATAGCCTAGACGAAGAAAGAATACAAAGGTATTCAGATTCCAGAATTGAACGAATAGTAAGAGTGTAAAAAATGTTGAGCGGTGTGATACATTAGCTAGTATAAAATGGGAAACTGACAATATATAATCGAGTCGGGGCCTACCCAGGGATCCAGATAATGCGAAAGATTTCAGTAAACAGAAAATCGCGCTTGCTAATATTCCATCCAGGGTAATCAAGCAAATCAAGCTCAATTCAGGTAATGGTGATTGATCTAGAGCATGCATAGCTGACGTGGAAGACGATGGCCCATAACTAGCCAACACATCCACAGCCCAATCATGCAATAGTCGAGGTCACACCGACCCAGGAAAGGAGGCTCTTTGTGGCAATCGGGCAGGATTCAGCCTCATGAAAATACCCGAAGACAGGAAGCTACCGGTTAGATCGGTTATCCATTCGTCCAGAATCAAGAATCACAGATGTAGGTTGCAACCCACAGCGCTTCAATGCATTACTAGTGACGTGGCTTTGGAGAAGCGGAATTTTGTTTCCTCGTAAAGAACCACATTTGAGGGGGTGTGTGGCCAATATGCAGGTCTAGCCTAGTTGGGTTGAGGGAAGAATACCACGCACATGTGAAATTCAGCCGCTTTGTTCCCTAGTAGGAGTGACCTTGGAGCGGTTGGACTTGACCGAGTGGATTGCTCGTATTTTTTCAACTACAACGTAGGTGGCACCACCGAATAATGGCGACCCCTGTGGTTAGACAGGGTACAGTTCATGCTGTACGATGTGATTGAGGAGAACTGAGCCAGTCAATATCTCATCATATCCGCTGTTACTTCAAAACTACTGCAAGCCACCGTTTACCAAAGTCCCTGCAAACACGCCTGAAGCTAGCAGCTGGGGATATTCTCAGCCTGTCGATCAAAGGCAACGTTACCAACAGCCTGGGTGTTGGGAATGTGATCAAGTCATTCCGGTGGGGGCCATTTGGTCTGCAAATCTAATTCCTTGAAAGTGTGCTGTGGCGTGCATAAGTCCGTTAGGGCAGTGGTCGTTCATTGGGTGGTGAACGCCTCAGCGGTTACAGATATTTATATTTTTTTATCGTGCTGATCGGACGATTTTGATTCGTCGAAGGAAAGTGGAATTTACTATCATTAGAAATACTGAATAGTAGTTAATTTGACGGTTTTCCATGTTAAGACTTGAAGAGATGCGGGGGGAATTGATTCCTTCTCCTGAGCTGGTCCCTATATCAGGGTCTGGCAGCCGAGCATCTGGATTCTTCAACTTCCAGATCTTCAACCAAAGAAAGTTCTTAAATTCCTTGTCAATCACATCATGGGTGCCATGCGTCTCCCCCGCCCAATGGGCATCTATGTCCCCAGTTCACCAAGAACCCTCACCGGCGACATGATCTCTCCACCACTCTCTCCAGAATTCAGCTTCGATTCCGAGACTGTCACACCCTCTCTAATCCCAGCTCTGGAATACATCTCTGCCAAACTACAACAAAGAATGATGCACGTCACCCTCCTCATCGGCCGCGGAAAGCCCTACCCGACCGGTCAAGCCTCCGACTTGATGATCATCCCAATCCATTCAATCGAGCCACAAGCATGGCGAGTACTTGAACGCGCCATTGCCAAAGGCTCGAGGAAGTTCTCACTCGGCCCTAGCTGGACCGACGCCCTCAGCCGCAGCCAGTATGAGCGCCAGGCTAACGATCACCTCGTCAAGCAATCCATTCTGCAGAACGAAGTCATCTTCAGTCAGGAGGGCCTAACTCTCCTAAACATGGACCGCATCTATACCTTCAAGCGCCGTATGTGCATTCTCTCTACTCGACCGTTCTCCTGCAACGGCGGACAGTCAATGTCATCCTGCGTTCGGCTACTCCACCGCATCGTCGCAGATTTCGCCGGTCGCCCCTTCAGCAAGGCTTTCTTCTACCGCGTCTATGAGCAGCTCGATGTCCCAGACGAGCAGCTCACTGCCGTCGCAGTTGCTTATAAAAACGTCCACAACCAAGATGCAATCATTCTTCCCGTCCAGGCAAAAGCTCCTGCTCCTGCCCTTACTACTGCTTCTACTGCTCCTAGTACTGCTGCTGCTCTTGTTTCTGTTCCGGTTCCTGCTTCTGTTTCTGCTCCAGTTCAGGCCAAAGTCGAGGCCACTATTCCAGCGAAAGTTACAGCGAAGGTCCAGCCCAAAGTGCAGGCAGAAGTTCAAGCAAAAGCTCAGCTAAAAGCTGCCGAGCGAGTCATCTTGAAACCCAAGACCGACCCTATCCCTATCCGGGTAAGAGCCGAACGTCCCCGTGAAGTCAAAAGATCGCCCATCCAGACTGTGCGCGGTCGGAGACAGCCTCCATCGTCGAGGATGCGAGGGCACAATAAGCGTGGACCTAAGACGCCTCTTTCTGCGTCGGATGTTACTCCCATCACGCGGAATGAGTGGAATATTCTTGTCAGCCAGGATATTCGTGTGCAGCCTAAGGTTACACAGTGGACTCCGTCGCCGAATGTCTTGGCCGCTGCTTGAACCGGATTTCCAGTTCTGTTGGTGCACAGAACAATTCGCTGTTAGATCCATGATAAACCGCCAGACCGTTGGGTCTCACTCACGGCTCACATGCCATCCCCCAGGCGTATTGGGGCTTGCTTGAGGTGGAATATAGATACATATACGAGAACCAAATCTAGCCCATGGTGCTGGGTCATCTCTGTGTCTTCCCCATACCTGATTCCACCGATACTGGACCTTTATAGGCCATTTTGGTGGAGGACAGATTGGCCAGTCTTGACATACCGGGCACAAAAACGAGTTCAGGACTGGCGCTGAAAATTGCTCGGTACCCTACGATGATATGATAATGATTTCGAACATTTTCAAACGCTTTTAATGACGGATTGGAGTCTTGAATATTGAAAATCAATTCACAGTGTACGGAGTATATAGTTCTCTTTTTGGAAGACATACAAAACTTTTAATGAAATCGGGCAATATCCCAAATACATATTCAAGTAGAATTATGACCATCCAAGAATCTCAAAAATAATCAAATCATACACCTTATTAGATGCTGTGATGAATCGGCATCCTCCGGGCTAGTTTGTCGAGCAGCCAGCATGGCCCCGCTTAAGCTCGGCGACCGGCGAACTGAGACAGCTACCCACCCAATCACAGGCACGGGAAAAGATTTACAGTGGATGTCAAACACCAAAATTCAAGTATTGAAGCTATTAGCACATGGGAATGCAAGCTGTGAATAATCCAAGACATTTCCTATCGGCGGAACTCGCCGCTATTGTACTATAGCACACAACACTGTTGGCGTTTTGGATGGGATTGTAGACATTCATACTGAAATCCTGAGCACTCCGGGATTCGCGCAGATCTTGCAGAATCCTACATGTACACATACACGAAGGGGAGGTTGTCTGAAAGATGTCGGCTTGGCGGAATCGGGCTTGGCGGGGTTATCTAAAGTTTAAGCGCGGGCATATAGCCCTGGAGGAACCCCTCTTCGGTGTTTCCAACGTCAATTGAAGCTTTTGGATATCTCTCCAAGAGACATTGTAGACATCGTGACAGAAATTTAGTCTGATATCCACCATGTCGGAATTCAATGAGCCCGCAGATACAGACTCACGCAGTCTAGACAGCGACCGCAAATGGAGTCTGCAGCCTCTTCTTCGAAGTGCCGAGCGCTCGCATAGCAAAATGCCGGGCATTAGGAAGATTCCTCTTCCCGCCATTGGAATTATTGCATTTATTGCGTTGTTGAATATCATAGTCTGGATTGCGGCAGCTATTGTGCTGGTAAGTTCGAATAGGTTGTTTGACATTGGATGGATTTGCTAATGCTTTCTAGAGTTACCATCCGTGAGTCTTCATTACTGGATGTCCCATAGCTCAAATCTCATTTCATTTACTAATTGAGCGGAATACAGTTCGCTGGTTTCTACAGCTGCCCTAGCCTATTCGCTTGGATTAAGACATGCATTCGATGCAGACCACATATCGGTATGTCGAAGTCGGCCTGGAAATAGACCGAATGATTAACAGTGAGATCTATAGGCTATCGATTTGATGACCAGAAGACTCCTGGCAACAGGACAAAAGCCCGTTACCGTGGGCACGTTCTTCTCGCTTGGTCACTCAACGTGAGTACAGTCACCTCATTCTATATCAAATCAAACCTGACCCAGTCTAGCATCGTGATTATCACATCAGTTGTCGTCGCAGCCACAGCAGCAGCTGTCTCCGACCGCTTCGACGGCTTCAGCACGGTCGGTGGAATCATTGGCACCTCCGTCAGCGCTGCCTTCCTGATCCTGCTTGGTCTTATGAATGCGTATATCCTGTATAAACTCGTGAAGCAGATGCAAAAGGTCTTCGGTCTCCCCGAGGGCCATGAAGATGAAGCGTGGAAGATCGAGGGTGGTGGAATCCTTTTCTCGGTTTTGAAGAAAATGTTCAAGCTGATTGATCGGTATGTTTTTTGGTCAAGCTGTTGATGCTCCGCATTATCTGACAAATGTGTCTATTTTTTGTCTAGTCCGTGGAAGATGTATCCCCTCGGGATTCTTTTCGGTCTTGGCTTCGACACCTCCTCCGAGATCGCTCTACTTGGAATCTCATCCATCGAAGCCGCGAAGGGAACATCCTTCTGGGTGATTCTCATTCTACCGGCTTTATTCACAGGTCAGTACCCTCACATGCAAGCTCATCAATCCCCTGCTTCAGCTCTAACCAATGTCTCCCAGCCGGTATGTGTCTTCTCGACACAATTGACGGAGCCTTGATGTTCGCCCTCTACATCCAACCAGCGACCAACTTCCTCCCTCAAAAGCCAACAAGCACTGTCTCAGACACCTCATCAATAGCTACCGATCCAGACCAGCTCCCGCAATCACATAACAACCACCGCGACCCAGTCGCATTCCTGTACTACTCAATCGTGCTAACCACACTCACTGTCATCGTGGCGATTGTGATTGGCGTGATCCAGCTGCTCAGTCTCATCTTGAATGTTACAGACGCCAAAGGCAAATTCTGGGACGGCGTCCAGGTCGCTGGTGACTACTATGATGCTATTGGCGGTGGTATCTGCGGTTGCTTTATTGTCTTTGGTCTGTTGAGCGTTCTAGTTTATAAACCATGGCGCAGGTGGATGGATCAGCGACATGGGAAACATGTCGTTAATGACATCGAGAGGTATAGAGATGACGATGATTCTCCGGGGGATGCTCCCGGTTGTGGTATCATTGTGACTGAGAACCCCAGCGGTACTGCTACTGAGGTTTCTGGGAAGGGGGCTTCGTCTCGGGTTGCTATTAAGGAGACTGGTGAGCCGAGACTTGAAGACCACATCGTGTAGGCGTTGCTACATCCTAGCAAGTATAAGCCAGTTGCTATTCTTCGAAGGCAAGTGTTTTAATATCCATATATCCTCCGTCGTGTAGAAGTAAGCATCTTCCAATGGAAAATGAATACCACCAAAAGTTTAAGGTGCACGAGGCTCTGCGGGTTTACCCTAGCTCCTTCCCTTCTGGTCAAAAATCGTCACCCACCCTAGTTCCTCCTTGACCTTAAGCCACTGGACAGGTATAAATACCCCCTCCCCCTCACTTCATTATGACCAAGTGACCATCCAGCAACTAGAAACCGTTCCGGGCGACAGGCTTGCAGTGAAAGCACTCCGGCCGGTAGTTTAAATGCTACTTACTGCAAGTTTCCAGCAACTGGGCGTGGCCTCGCAAAGCGACTCAGTCGACACGCTTATGGTGGAAGCACTCCGGCCGGTAGTTTAAATGCTACCCACCATAAGTTGCCTCGGGGCAAACCGACAACCGGGCGTGGCTTCGCAAAGCGACTCGGACGGCAACAGCTTCTTGTCAGCTATTATAAACACAATTCGATTATGGTCAATAACCTCTTTTTACCCCTCATGTTCCCCTTCCCTTCAATCACTACCTTCTTCGATCACCATGTTCTCCATCAGCCCCCGCGTCAATGCTCGTGCTCAAACCTACAACTGGCTTCATCAATTTTCTTGGTCAAACTACGTCTCGTCGGTGTCTACCTCATATTCCGTGCCAACAACCATCAATGCGGCGTCTGATCCTTTCTATCTCAATGCCAATGGCAACCAAAACATCGATTACCATTTCGGTCCCGAAGCTACTTCAAACAACAAGAAGCCCAGGTCAAAGCATCATTGCTTGTTCCAAATCCCAGTGGCTCGGTTTACAAATGATCATTCTCTCCAGCCAAAGACCAAAAGCCAACTGCCACATATCCACTACAGGCTCGGCTGATATTCAGGATGCACATAAAATTGGACTCCTCGGGATTTATATATATGCGCAGCAGGGTTTGACGTGGGGGCTACTAATTTTCCTACATTTTCGCATTCTTTTGCCAGGTTCCAAAGTCGTTGGGGTGTGTTCGCAAAAAAGAAAAACATTCCATGTCTCATACATACCACCATAGTATTCTTGTTCTCACAGGACACTTCATGTAAAGCAAATCAATGGAACTTTCATGATCATCTTTCAATTTCATTTTAACAACTTAATCTTCCAAGTAAGTCGAGTTGCAACTACTGTCTTCTATATAGTAGCTTTTTATTTCATTATGCTACGTTCACTCTTGTATCTCTGGTTTTTTGGCGAAGCGAAGCAATTAAATCATAACCTCTCGTGTATGCATGTCACGTGACCAGGTGGTTTGTCCTATGGGCTCCAAAATCAGTAGAAATAATGCGGTGAAGAAGTAGTCTGCTGACTTTGGCAGAATAACCTAGAGAATGAACCATCATATCTTCCCCAGAGCTTCTACAGTCACACTTTACGTAGTATTAGAAGTTAGAATCAGTCGTTTTGCTCTGCAACGACTATCGGGCGGCCGTCCAGATCCCTCGTAACTTTATAAACTTCATTGATGCCTCAGGCGTCACACTAGTGACGTCAATACCATCTACATAACCCCGAGCTGTCGCAATCCCAAATTAAGGAGAGCCATCCCTACATAATTTTCCTCTACAAAATTGGACGTTCGATGTTGTTGTCTCATTTGCTCGCCTTGAAAATCAATCTTTTTCTAAAGCATCAACGCGAACAAAAGAATGAGCACGCTCCTTGAAAGACTCTTCCTTGCGTATATGATGATTGCTTATTGTAGTTCTATCAAAATTTCAATTTCTTGGAACTATCAGCGAGCATGATCGCAGATAAGAGCTCTTCTTCAAAAGACAAGACAGAACATGTCTCCCTCTTCTCAACCCAACCTCCCATCTTCATTTTGCCAATGCATCTCTCCCTAGAGGAGCTGGACGAGATTGAAGGCCGATTGATAGATTATGGCGGAAGACTTACCTATGATATTGCCGAAGCTGGTCTCGTTTTGGGAAAAGTCGGGCGCGTGAAGCGTGCAGCGCTGGAACTGCGCACCCGCGGTGTCTGGACAGAGGAGCTCATACCCAGCTCAACTCCAAAATCAATTGGCGGTGGCGGCGAGCCCCCTCTCAAGCGCAGGCGCACAGATCAGTACGACGGAATCAATGATGTCCCGGTTGAGATTATCGATCTCAGTACCGAGTCTGAAGGCGAGGATGGAGCTACGAATCAACATGATCCATCAAAGCAGCAGATCGCAGAGAAAAAGGCAGAAGCAATTGAAAATTCAATCACAGTACTGAAGCTCGAGTGGCTGGATACCTCTATCACATCCGGCAGATGTGTTTCCCAAGACCCATTCGTTGTCTACCGTGGGCGAAAGATCCCTTCTCCCCCAACGACAGTGTCAGAAAATAAGCAAGACTTACTTAAACAGAAATCAAATCAAATAATCCAGCGTGCAAAGGAAGATGCTGGTGTACCAACGCCACGAGCTCCTCCTCCGGACCACATTCATGCACGGCGCTCAAAAGAACCCCCTGACAGATCTTCCCAGCACCCCCGACCGACGCTATACCGAAAGACAACCTCGGAACATGAAATGGATGAATCTAACGCACCCTCACAACCAGACTGGGTCCGTGACCAAGTCATATTCGCATGCCTGCGCTCAGCACCCTTACACCCTCCAAACGAAGATTTTATCTTGCAACTCGTGAAAATAAGACGTATTCGCGAACTCACCATCGACAAGATCGGCGTGCGCGCATATAGTACCGCCATCGCAGCATTGGCAGCATACCCATATCCCATCCAACGGCCGAGCGAGATCCTCGCTTTACCCGGGTGCAACGCCAAGATTGCGGACTTGTTCGCGCAGTTCCAACAACATGGTGGCTGCGAGCATACCGACGACGACGGGAACGTTGCCGCTGCCGACTCGCTGGAGAAAGATCCTATTCTCCGGGTTCTGAACTCGTTCTTTCAGATATGGGGTGTTGGGGCTAAGACAGCACGCGAGTTTTACCAGCGTGGGTGGCGCGACCTCGATGATATTGTCGAGCATGGGTGGGATACGCTCTCGCGTGTACAGCAGATTGGAGTGAAATTCTACGAGGAGTTCCAGGAAGGTATTCCCCGTGCTGAGAGCGAGGGTATTGCTACTGTGATTCAGGATCATGCTGCTCGGGTTCGGGCGGAAGATGCAAATGGAATTGAGTGTGTGATTGTTGGCGGATACCGGCGTGGGAAGCAAGTTAGTGGTGATGTTGATGTTATCTTGAGTCATCGTGATGATGCGGTGACTCGGAATCTGATTGTTGATCTTGTTGCGAGTCTTGAAGCTGAACGATATATCACTCATACGCTCTCGTTGCATTTGACTTCTTCGCTGCGCGAGCAACAGACGTTGCCTTTTCATGGTGATGATACAAGGAAATTCGATACTTTGGACAAGGCACTGGTTGTCTGGCAAGACCCACACTTCGATGCTACAGCTGTTGAACATAATGACCGTCAGGTGAAAAATCCAAACATCCATCGTCGTGTCGATATCATTATATCGCCTTGGCGCACGGTCGGTTGCGCGATACTCGGCTGGTCTGGTGATCTGACTTTTCAGCGAGATCTACGGCGGTATGCGAAGAAAGCACGCTTCTTGAAGTTCGATTCGAGTGGTGTGAGAGACCGAGGTACTGGAAGACAAGTTGACCTCGAAGAAGATGGAGAGACATGGGAGGAGAGGGAGAAACTTGTGATGGAGGGACTGGGAATAGGCTGGAGACCACCAGAAGAACGCTGCTCGAGATAGAAACCGATCAGATCTCAGGAGAAAGAGATGGACGTAAAAACATACATATATTAGCGATGTGTACATCGCAGACTCAGATATTATTTCATGAGATACGCTAAAGTGCCCACTAGTGACGACAATAGCGTACAAAGCTCCAAATCACGCAACCCGACTAAGAGTTGAATACCACCAGACCAGTTCCCACATCCACACACATGCTAGGAATTATGGTTATCGAATAGATTGGAAACGGGGGTTACTGCATCTGCCATGTTCAAGTTTCGCAAGACTCAGCTACAACCACATCAGGTAAACAGGAAAAAAGTGATATGTCACAGCCTCCACGCCAATCGTATGGCCATAAGGACGACCCAGAAAAAAGGAAAACATAAGGTACACAAGATACAAATCTACCGACCTTCGGTATGGATGCATAGGAGCGAAGAAAAAGAAGAGCGCAACAAACACTGCAAATGCACAATGCATAATCGACCTACAGCGAATCAATCATCACACCATAGGCCTTGAGCTAGCCATCTCACCATAGCGTCCACGACTCCTGGTAGTGTCGTAAGCACTGAGAACACGCATCTGGCCGCCATCGTCGGCCTGGGAGAAGGCGTAGCCGCGCTGCTTACGCATGCGCTGGACCTGGCGGACTTTCCGGATGGCTTTTTGGAACTGTTCCATGCGTGGACGGTAGTCCTGGACATTGTATTTCTGAATTTCCTGGACATGGTGGTATTGTTGTGGGTAGTACATGCGCTTGGCGTACTTCCAGGCATAATCACGTAGGAGGCATATACAGGGTAGGACGATAGCCATCAAGTAGAAGATAGGGGACTTGAAGACCACGGGAATGGTGCCGTAGTATTCTCGCGAGAAACCCAAGGCTGGGGCGGCGTAACCGTATGCCGGGAGGAAGATGAGCCACAGGGCCATTGATCCTGGGATAGCAATGAAGGTGTACTTGGTCCAAATGTTGGTTATCAGAGCAGCTTTGCCGAGAACGGTACCTAGCACGGCGGTGTAAAGAGCTTCACCCCAGACCCAGTGGCCGGCAACCTGGCCATCTGCCATAGGAAGGTCCCAGTAGAAGAGCAACTGAGAGACAATGTAGAGGATGAGAGAGTGGAAGAATCCATTCAGAATCCAGGCCCAAAAGCTGTGCTTCTGGAAGAATACACCTCTCTGACCTAGCTGGTATAGCTGTGGGTAGCGGTCGAGCAATCGGGCGGAGATGAACTGGTCAAAGATTCCCATCGCGAATGGAGGCAGGACAGTGAAGAGGACGTTGTAGAAGGAGAGCGTCCACGATTCGTAGATAACCTCTCCGGAGAATGCGTTTTGGAAAGAATACTGTAACAAGTCAGGTACCACTCCAAATGACTCCTCAAGTTTGGACTTACCCAGAACTGAGTCATATACAGCGTAATGTTCTTATAGTATGAGTACAGAATGACTCGACTGATACGAGAATAGCTCCACGCTCCGTGAACCAAAAGCAACTTTCGAAGGAACCTGAACTGGCCAATTGCGACATCAGCAGATCGTGCGGCCTGAAGGCCTTCGACACCGCTGATACCGACTCCGACATGAGCGGCTTGAATCATGGACACATCATTGGCACCGTCGCCAATGGCCAAGAGGAGAGCCTTCTTGTGGCGCTTGACAAGCTTGACGACCAAAGCCTTTTGAAGGGGAGAGACCCGACTAAAGAGCATGTTAGAACAAAAATATAATCCTCCAAAAATTCAACGGCGCACTTACCAACAAACAACGGCTTTGCAAATGACAGCCAAATCCAGGAATAGCTTCTCCATGTCTTTCTCCAATGCAAAAGTCAACGACCGCCCGTCAATTACCAAAGCTAAAGGTTCGGAGTCCCCAGAGACAATTTGACTCTGTACGGCGTCCATTTTCTTTTGCAAGCTGTCACGGGTGGCTTCTGACGACTCCTCGTTGATGATGAGAAGCGTCATGTCTTCCGAAATAAGTTTGCAAGACATGCCGATGTTGATTGCAGTCTCCTGTCGGTCACCAGTCAAGACCCAAATCTTGATACCTGCAGTCTGGAGGGTGTGGATAGTATCCGGAACACCATCCTGCAAGCGATCCTCAATAGCCGTGGCGCCAAGAAGATAGAAATCCTTTTCAATCAGTTCGGCCGCTTTGTCCAGTTCATCCGCGCGGCTGCCGTCGACAGTTGTAGAAGCCTTGTCATAGATCTGGTACCATTGCTGGAACTCGTTTTCTGGAACTTCCCGCATAGCCAGACACAAGGTCCGTAGACCATCTGAGGCGTACTCCTCCAGGTGCTGGAGAGTTGCTTCCACGGTAGGGTTATCGGGATGCAGCCGCTCAATAATAACCGTGTCAGCACCCTTACAGTAGACGCGGACCTTTCCATCTGGACACCGGAAAATAGTGGACATTCGTTTTCTAGTAGAGTTGAACTCGCACACTGCTAGCAGTTCGTATTCAAGCTCCTGTCCACCAGCCTCAAAGATCACCGATCTTGGTCTTCTGTTGGTGAATCGGAAACCCAGCGAGGCGGCCCCATCTACCAAGGCTCCCTCATCCGGCGACGCTGCTTGGTACTTGATCACATTTGGGTCATCGCTGTTTCGCTCAGGAATAACAGTGTGACAGGTGGCAAGGAGAGTGAGAAATTCGCGAATAGCGTTCTGGCTTGGGTGCGATTGAAGGTTCTCTCTGAGTTTCTTGAAATCATAAATCCCAACTTCAGCATCATCCTCCATGGCAGCACGTCGGTCTTCGGGAACATCATCGCCATATTGGATACCGGCAATGCTAACTTGCTTAAACTCCATCATGTTGCAGGTAAGGGTGCCTGTTTTGTCGGAGAAGATGTACTCAATCTGACCAAGCTCTTCGACAAGGGAGGATGTGCGGCATATGGCCGGGGTGTCAGTTTTATCGTAGTAAATGTCGAGGTCGGAGTTGATGAGGAAGGCTTGGAAGTATTTGACGATTTCAATGGTGACGAAGAGGGAAATCGGAACCAAATTCGAATAGAGCACCCAGTACGTGAAAATGTCCATAAAAAACTGCTTTACCACTTTGACCGACCCATAGTCGAGGTATGCAAGCGATGAAGATCTGGTCCTCCGAATAGCAAGATCACCGACAGAACTGATGACACTCAGAACGATGAGAATGCTAACAAGCATCAAAATTTGAATGTTGACTGTTCGCTCCACGGCTGTTCGCTTGATCGGGGTTGCTGTCGCATTTCGCATCAGTTTTGTCTCGTGGCCACTAAAAACCACGATTCCATGAATCCAGGGAGTGTTGCGCAGCGTTGCACCACGAAGTAGGAGTTGATCCGGAGCCAAGGGTAACTCTTTCTCGCCACCTCCAGCATTCATAGTCAAGGTGGCTTCGTAAGTATACAGACTGCTATTTGGCTGTTCCGATCGAACGCGTCCGCTCAGACGACTCAGATCACTGGGGCTGACCAGATGCGCAGTCTCCGGAATGGCTTGCTTGATTTTAAGATTGGTCTCACCATCCAGGTTTGCCGTTTCAATGTAGCATAGACCTTCAGGCTCAGATGACGCCAATAGTACCAAGTCGGCCGGAAAAGGCTGCTCGGACTCAACCCTAACTATATCCCCGACCACAACATCCACCCATTTTGCATCGTGGAACGAAGATCCCTTAAGAACTTGTGTTTTCGAGTAATTCAGTCCTCTGTCCGACATTCTCCGTTTGTAGTCCTCTACCAATTCTTTGATCGCCGACACTGCCAAGACGATGGCCAGCGGAACGATAGTCGTGAACTTATTTGTCGGCGACACATTGGGGATTTGTTGCAGAACAGCGGTAAACAAGAAGAACAAGTTGGCATATTTGGAGAATTGCTCGAAGAGGAATTTCGGAATGAAGGTAAAGATGTTGTACTTGGCCGTCGATACGAAGTTGTTGACGAACCTGTGAGTGGCATTGGCAGGCGGGTTGTTGAGCTGAATCATGCGCGGGCCCAGTGTCGAGGGATCAACCTTGCGTGCAAAGATATTAAGGTCTGACACGTGGAACTTCTTGCGTTGCTTCGGGGGTGGCGCTGGAGAAGCATCGCTCCCAACTGTTCCCCTTCTTGCGCCTGACTCGGTCAACGGAAGATCCATTTCCGAATATTGCGATGACCCCATGCCAAACATGTATTTCGCCTTGCCCATCAATCCACCCCCGAGTCCGAGAACGCTGTTGCGCTCATTTGCCTTGCGGACGTGGTGTGAACTGGCAATTCGTTCTTCGTCCGCGTCGAGATCATAATAACCCGAGTGCCCATCGTCGAAGTCATCCAAAGAATACCGCCGATAATTGTCCAGTCCAGAAGTCTGGGAGTAGGACCGATCTCGCATGCCGCTGGAGTAGGGGTCATTGGAATGGAGACCGATGTTGGCAGGCGGATGCGCCGGTCTAGAAGGAGCATTTTGCTGCGTTGCGCCCTGCTGTGCGCTGGATCCGACAAAGTTATCATAGGAAACAGAAGGGCGCGGTTGTGTTTGGGTGTACGGTTCTTCAGAGTCGTCAATGTTGTAGCGTTCTAATAGGTGTTCATCATTGACGGGGGGGCCTTGACCACTGTTATACTCAGGTCCAGGATCCAACAGCAGGTCGTCATCGCGGCCAGCGGCTGGATGCGACCCAGGAGGCCTACCGCTGGCCATGATGCCGCGGGGAAGCTGACAGCCTCACTGATCTATCGCAATAACAATGCCCCTGAGGCATTAATCGCAAGGTCACGTCGACAGAAAGCGCTCTGCTATATCTGTCGGAAGCAGGATAGTTGGAAATGAAGTATGGCAAAAAATAACAGATTTGACGGGACTTGGACTGAAAAAAATGTGGGAATTAAGTGAGAATGAGGTCCAAGGGTGGCTTAGCGGGCGAAGGCAACAATTAAGCTATTGTTGCGCGGGTAGGCGGTAAAGCAGTTCACAACAATCAAAGAGAACATTCGGAATGATACTCTGATTATTATTCTTACTAGAGTGATTGTACAGTCTTACAAACGCTTTATATTTTCTCTGCTCTCTGCTGTGTGGTCAAAATGCACTTCTAGTCATTGGCCACCTCCGGTCTATAATGAATGGAGCTAAGAATAGGGGACTCTTGGCAGCCGGAAATATATTAACAGTGTATCGATGTATGGACCGACACTAGTCCCACTTTAGAGATGAAGATCTGCTGATTGAGAAGAAAAGGGTAAAAGTAGCTGATTTGAACGATTTCCCTCAAATCTTAGGCGACCAGTTTATATTTACAACTGAGGAATAGTGATTCAGTTCATTCATCTACTAGCCCGCACCCATATGTCGCCCATCACGTGGCAGCCAAGTATTATTGATGTAAACGCCATGCGAAACTCCAGTCCCCCAGTCATGAAAGTAATGGTAGTACATATTGTTTATTCGATTTGAACCAACCGGTCGTTTTCTGCCCGAGACTCATCAGCCATGCCAATCTTCGCCCGCTTAGCTAGGTCGGCTTGGAGGACCTTCTCAATAGCAGCATTGATCTCTTTGACTTTCTCCCATGCCACATTTGTCTTGTTCACGATCGCCATGGCATCTGCAGGTGCACCTGCGTACTTCGAGAGGTAGCAAACATCGCCTGCGCTATTCATCCCAATAACAATATCTCCCTCAGCCGCCTGCTCCTCCTTTAGGGTGGCATCAACAATGACATGTTTGCTATCATTGTAGGTTTGGAATGTGACCGAGAGAGGCTTGTGTGTTATATTCAGCGGGACAGGAACACGTTGTTCCACGCCGTAGACTATGACACGCCCGTCTCTCACCACAGCATCCGGCCTGCGGAAGTGTTGCAGCCCAGCCATGACCGCAATGCAGGCCGCATCGGTGATATTTCCATCGTAGTCAATAATGTGAACATCGGCCCGAATCGACCAGCAGCTCACACCCTTCAGAATACACAAGGATTCAGTATCGAGGGCATTAGAATGGCGGATGATACGATCAAGGATATTGGTGGCGTATGCTTCGATGTCGTTGGTTCTGTAGAGATAATTGTGAGAACAAATCAATATATAATGAAAATGCTTATGATATATACCTTCCGTTTTCCCAGGCCGGTGAGCCCATTGCACTAAGCTCCAGGTTGATGTTGAAGAGCCCATCGAAAGGTCGGTCTTCACGCGGTTTGGTAACCTCAGCGGAGATGCGAACAATAATGCTAGAGAATCAGTCAGTGATTTCCATTTGTGATAAACCAACAAAATATTTGAAGCTCACTTTGTCTTCCCAAGTTGTAGCTTCACATGTCCATATTCTTCACCAAAGGAGATATTTAGAGGACGATAGTCGTCAGGCTTGCGGCCATCGAGACGCACATTCTCACAGAGTGCTTCGAGAATAAAGTCGCGCTCTGCGATTGAGAGTTGCGCTTCTTTCGACATCGTTGAGGGAGGTCTAGCAGCCCCGGCGCGGGGATCAAGAGTTGCTTTCTTTTTTGGGCCATTTTGCCAACGCAGGCCGCATTGTAGCAGACCGGATTATTATTATCCCGGGAGTTACACCAATAATAGCGGAAGTTTTGTAGAGCGGTGACGGGGACGTGAGGAGAATATTAGTGCCTGAGGCGACTACGTACATCGAAAGCTGGAAGCCGTCAACGGCCCAGCAATTCCAACTCTCACTTAGCAACCACATCACAAAATGACTACAGGTATGCCATTCGAACCAAAATTGGAGTATTTGGATAGTCAGAGCTAATATTTATTTAGCCCACAGACCTACTTTTGACCCGGTACGGCAACTTTTCTTAACACGACTCTTCATGGACACTAACTGATCTCAACAGGCTCAAGGTAAAGAAGCCCTCCGTGGCCCAGCCTACCACCAGAGACTCCTCCCTGCGCACAAACACCTCAAAGTTCGGTATGTATGCCGATATTTAGTCAGACAACCCCGATCACTGACATTATTCTAGCCAACCCGGACAAGGCGGTGCAGCTGACGCCGACCCATCGCCCCGTGACCTTCGCGCGGAGCTTCTCCAGGCCGAGGCGGCGCACTTTGCCAAAAAGAATGGCGTTCCGGTCGACCAGCCAGCTATTGCTGAATCCTCCGTCCCTAAGCGATTGCTTGAAGCTGCGCCCCAAGATGGAAGCGAGGGCGATATCCAGGAAGAAGACCCAGAGGCCAAACGCCGACGCATATTGGAGGAGACGCGCGACATCGATGCCGATTCAGACGGGTCGGAAGAAGACAGCAGTGACGAGGATAGGTAGGTAAACCTCAGGACCACATGCTTAGGACGAATAAACTGACAAATCCCAGCGACGACGAAGATGAGGCAGCCGAGTTGATGCGGGAGCTTGAGAAGATCAAAAGGGAACGATTAGAGCAGAAGGAGAAAGAGGTATCTCGCTTTCTCGCACTTTGAATTCGATAACGGCGGCTAATGCATAACAGGAGCGTGAGCGCGCGGCTGAAGAAGAAGAGCAACGTGAGGTTGATATCGCACGCGGTAATCCTTTGCTCAATTCCCAGGATTTCAACATGAAACGGCGCTGGGATGACGACGTTGTGTTCAAGAACCAGGCTCGGGGAACGGAGAACAGAGACGGCAAGGAATTTGTCAACGTATGCTTACTTCTATTTGGCTTGTTCTTATGGGGTTTAACTAATTCGTTTTCAGGATCTTCTTCGTTCTGATTTCCACAAGCGCTTTATGGTATGTTCATATGATCGCTATTATTTTGATACATTTACTAACCGGGTTTTCAGGGCAAATACGTGCGGTAGAGTCTTCTAGGATACTAGAGCATCCAGATGTTAGTTCAAGGGTATTCAGCTTAGCGAATGGGTCTTATTCTTATGTTATCTTCAAATTTGTATCAAAAGAGCATCATAAACTGTCAATAATTGTATCCCCAAAAATGCTCCCAGCAATCTCTACAACAGTACCGTTTCAATATCTCTGCTGGATCGAGTGGAGTTTTGTTGTAAATCAGCATGTGTTCTGTATCATTCGAATCGGTCCCTACCAACATATGAAATATACTATGAGTAGTAGCTTAATGTATGGAGTATGGCTTGAAAGATATTGGTCTCCAATATATGCATTAACGTGCATTGGCCCTGTCGTCAGAGCTTAAGTTGAAGGGATTGTAGTAGTTGATTTCCTAGAAGGACATTTTAGGTACTTGACTAAAATGCATATAGATGACTTCCAGCCAATTTTGTTGTATTATTATTCAACATGATTGCACAGGAGCTCGAGGCCTATTTAGTTCACCAGAACCCCGGCTGGCTCTCTTTCCCCACAAATTCTTAACATCTGAGACGGCCGAAGATAGGAAAGTCCAGTATCCACCTTTCTAAAATACCCATAAGGTACTCCTGATGAGCTGTACAGCAGTGGAGGGATACTTAACTAGGGTGCTTTCCATAGAGACTAGTCAACCATCCCAGTGGAATAACGAAGTCCCTCCCGCTAGGGAAAGTCGAGTACATATCGTTGGCACATGTAGGTTGCATATTTCTTCAGAATATTGCTCATGTCTATCTTCTAAATAGAAAGTTTCTATAACGATCCTAAGAAGAATCTGTGACATACGCAACTCATTTGGGTGCATCACCCCACGAGGGGAACACCATTGGAAGAGCCTCTGGAGTTTGATCAGGCCAATTGGCCTGGATTACCTTCATAATTTCATCGTAGACGATGCGGTTCCCAGCCGGAGACAGATGCAGACCTATATGACGAGTGAGTACAAGAGAAATGAAAGGGAGGGAATATGCATATTTCACGCACCATCAATGAGCAAACTAGCCAATCTCTCATTGCTTGGCACATCATGAGCCCCAACTAGAGGTTCTCCCTCCTTCCATCCAGTGGTCTTCATGAAGGCGGACCATAGATCCACCACCGGGATATTGAGCGATGCACCAACCTCGCACGCAGCCGCTGCATACGACTTTGTGAAGCTCGCAGTTCTGCTTGGGAACGGGGTATTCTTTATAGCATCGAATTTCTCCAGTTGATATTCATTGATGGGAGGTGGGCTGATCAAAATGAGTCGTGGGTTCTGTGCGCGTGTCGCTGGGTGTTGAATGATTGTCTTCAAGTTCTCTTTATATTGATCCAGGGGCACATGCTGGCTGTGTGTTGGAACGCACGCATCGTTGGCACCGAAGAAGATAGTCTATCCGATGTTACCAATTGGTATTTCGAGTACATTCGATATTTCAAATGGGGTTGCTCATAAGGAGGGCTTACCATGAGTCGCACATTAGCTGTTTGCGGCAAAGGGAAGAACTTATCAAAGACCTTTACAGCATGGGCGGTTGAATATCCACTGTTACATGTTAGCATATCCCAATGTATTATAGCTTTGGATGATCTTACGCTAGGCCGCGGTTGACAACATCCAATCTACGACTGTAGGCTGATTATTTCTTTCATTAGCTTATTGACCATGCGGATCTCTTGGGTTGTCAGAATATTGACTCACATTCTTGGAGCGCAGCATGAAATGCAAAACCTAGCTCTTGGTTGCAGGCCATTTGAGTGATGGAGTCTCCAAAGAGAATAAATTGGTCATATGGTTTGAATGCATTCCCATCCCCATCCCCCTGGGTCTCGATGGTGGCCATGGTGAGGCAAGAATATAAAAATAAGATCAAATTACTTGGGAGTTTGGAATTTAAGTCCTGGGAATTGAGGATTGGGGGCTGATAACAACAAGAAACGGACAGGAAAGGAAGTGGGGGAAGTCACTCCGCGGACAAAAAGGAAATTGGTGGACCTTCGGTTGTCAACTAAGGAATGAATACATGTATATCATCAAGACTAGATCATGAGAACTACATACATATGTATGTACAATACCGATTATCTAAATCTATATAAAATCTCAAATCAATTTATCTATCCGTTCATCGAATTGGGGGTCCAGATCTGAACCCCGCACTATACGAATAGGAGTATAACATAGACCTTTGGGTTACTATTATATCAAGGTAGCTTACATGAGTATAATCGCCATTTGTGCCGGCCCGGCTAGAATCGGCCGGCCTCGTGATCTGGCTTGGCGGCCCCGGCTCGTTCGGGATTAGCACGGCCGATTGGGGTATAGCGCGGCGCTTTCCCGCATCTAGTGTCCGAACCGTGTGAGTTTAGCCTGCCTGTCTGGGCTTAGTGGATCCCTTTAGGGTCTAGCGCAGCGCTTTCCCGTATCTGGCTAGCGACCCGATCGGGTTTAGCCTATCCGTTCTAGGTTAGCGTTACCCGCTATTCCTGAATCGATTCTACCCGTGCAGACCGCTTACCTACGCGGTCCGTTATAAGTATATAACCTCTGGTGCGTCGCTCAATCCTTTCTCGACACACTCTCACTCCATTTTGCCCCCGGCTGCCCGCCCACTGGAACACTTACGGTGAAATCATACCGTATCACTCTCGTCAGACCGTACCCTCCTTCCTGTCTCGGCTGAAACCAGCGTCGTCACCCTCGCTCGTCCATCTCCACCCTCTCTGCTTTCACGCCGGCCTGATTTGCCCAGATGAACATGGCTTATGGCCAGCCCAGGTCGCCACCGTGTTCTGGTGCTATGTGTATTCGAGCCCGACCTATGAGGCTGCCTCGTTACTACCTGCCAATTTAGTCCATCCGGGCAAGATGAAACTGGTTCAGTTCGGAGCCCGGCCACCCGAGACGGGGAAATGACTTGGACGAGCCGCAAGCTACTGCACGTATCTACTCCAGCTTTGTTGAGCCAACTGTGTTTTTGGCTACAATTAATGCCTTGAAGATGGCCTCAGTCAGCCTCTGTTGCTTCGATGTTACATCACTTTCCGCCAGAAAAATAGGTTCGCAATTTCACGGTCTTTTTACGCCGAGTCACCATCACACCATGCGGATCAGATGCGAACCACGTTGAGAAGCTGGGCGGAGCTCATGGGGTGGGGATAGTTTCTCTGCCAAGCAAGTTTTCGAGACGAATCCTTTCCCTTTGCAGAAGCTTGGATAGACCACGCATTCACAGGTTCCTGGGACACCTGCCAATGGGAAAAATACCTCATCATGTGGCGATGCTACGATACCACCAAGGGATGTTTCAAGTGCCTACGTTCGTCAGCGTCAGAAATGCAGAAAGCCCGTGCTTGAAGCGGACGAGGCGTGGCGCTGATGTGGCCATGTGCGATGCCATTATATGAACTGTGATCTGCAGGCCTACAGCCGGGATATAAAATGACCCTTTCCCCTCGCTGTGAGAGTGTTTCTGGACTCAGCACCGATCAATAATCCCAGACATCTGTCTTAAATTTTGTGACCACCTCTACGATCGAACATTATGACCACGATCAATCTGGATGAAATTATTCCATACGAACCCCCTATTACCAACCTCCCCGATGAGCCGAAGCCGCCACGAGCTCCTAGTCTCACGCCTTCATCAACTGCTGGATTCAATCCAGCCTATTCTTTCCCGCCCTGGTCTAGCTGGGGCTCCAGAGTTTTTCAGGCCCAGTCACCTCACCCGCAGAACCTCCATGGCAGTGTGACAGAGGTACCCAATTTCAATTCTGGGAGCGGTGACTGCGGATCAGGCTCGGGCCGTGAGCACTTGGAAGTACGTGGACAAGGGCATTGTAGCATCCCCACGACGCGAACTGATTGTGATAACGTATCGACATCCCATTTGACAAAAGACGATGGGATAGTGGAGCACCCGGATGCCGAACGTAAGATGGATATGGACAACCGGGGTAAGTGCAATACAGAGCCTATACTGTCGAACAATGCGTCTGGCTCTCCTATGCGATCTACTTGGGTCTTTCATTGATTGGCTCTGTCTCTTTTCAATGTTGCCTTCAAAAAGAGTTGGATCGTTGCTAACTTCCACTATGAGACCAGGCATCCACAATGACTCGCACTACAAAAGTACTCAGGAAAGTACTCAGGAATCTGCTTCTTGGGGCCCCAATGCGCCTATGCCTATTGAGTCATCACCACATTGCCTCAAACTTGGGCACACATCTCTGCGCAACATGCGCAGTCTACCAGGTCCAGCAGAAGTAGGTACCGAACGAACAACCGGATTATCTTCAAAAGGTCAGCAGTCTGTCAGCAGATATATTTTCTAGCCCAAGAGCTCACCAAGATGTATGCAGATCAAGCCAACAGCCAGGACGACCTGGCCCAACACAAAGGGAGCAATGTTGAGATAACGCCTGATCTCACGACGGTTGGCGATAATCGTGCGGCTGTTGGAAATCCAGAGCCTTGCAATTCTCCAGACGTAAAGGCGCTCTGTGACATCCAGCCAGCCAAGGATGCCTTGAACTTTCAAAGAGAAGTCTCGAGAGACGTTGCGGAGGCCGAGAATAGAGACATTGCACCCGTCACTGGGGACAATCAAGAGAACAATGAACTACCCACAGAAGAGACAGCGCCTTGTGATAAAGAACGCAGGCGACTGTCTATCGACGAGTCTTGTGCGGCTTTTCCAGATAGTATGAGCTTGGCCCGTCCAGTTTCGCCACCAGTGCGAACCGGCGAGAGAAGCTCACCACCGGAGTCCCCACAAGAGATTACAGACGATTCTACTCGGCAAAAGCGCACAGTGACTCGAGACGACGGGCGTTCAAGAAGTCAGTCGCACCAAACTTTCGCTTCAAGACAGCAAAACAGCTGTGTGGGCAAAAGAAAACTCCTTTCCAATATTGCCTCGGATCATAGTAGCGATGATTCGGATGACCCAGATGATAGAGATTACGTGGAAAGCCGTACCAAATCGCAGCGACGAAAAACCTTTTCGCGGCCCGCGAAACAAGCAAGGCGAAGCGTGACTCGCGTTGCGCCTGCTCGCGCTATATACAACGAGTCTTTACCCTTGTCAAATGCGGATGCTGGTGATTCCGAAACATCGGAAGAACAGGAATTCCCAACGAGCCTGCGAGACACTGAAACAATCGCAGTGAGTGGCTTCCTAACACGACAAATCCTTCTATCGAGAGTTGTATACTCGTTCACATTCGAAGAACAACGAGAACAAAGTTGCTCTAACGAACGGACCAAAGGTCCAAGATCCGGCGATAAGGAGGTCCATGAAGAATCCTTTAAGAAGAGCAAGGCCCGGGAACCAAAAGCAAACAATACGTCAACGAAAGCACGCGTTTTGAGTGAGGATGACCTACTTTTGATTGAGCTGAAAGAGGAAGGAGACATGTCGTGGAATCAAATTGCACAACACTTTCCTGGAAGATCAAAAGGCGCCCTTCAAGTACGTTACTGCACACGGCTCAAAAATAGAACAGAGGGTGGCTCTGGGCAGACGAGGAGTACGCAGAAACGGTCAGCGGCTAGACGTAAGTCTTTCACGACGTCTTGCCCCGTGCCTCAATTGCGATTCATGGATAGTGAAAGTCCCGATCCCAACAACCTGTCAAGACAAAGATACGGCCCACCTCGGGCCAGACGGGCAGTTGACCGCTATTCCCCTATCTAATCTTCTCGTCCAAGTAGTTAGACTTATGCCTAGTACACCAACGAGATGATCAATGAATGCTGGAGATCCTGCTTTCCCCCTGTTAGTGTAACAAATTGTAAATCTGTGAGGTATCATACTCTGTAATTGTGACAAGTGGCCGATGCTTCTTTGTAGGTTCGTCGAGGGGGAGCTATCATATTCTGTTGATATTGTGTATATTATTGAGAACAATTCGCTGGACCCGCTCTGAGCCAATCCTGAGCCTACCCTGAGCCTACCCTGAGCCTACCCTGAGCTTACCCTGAGCTTACCCTGAGGATTTCACGTGATCTACTTCATCATTCGAAGCTATGTCGCAGGGCACTTTTGGCCTTTGACTCTTGAAGTACTGTTACAGTGATATCGGGCGAATAACTTGTCCGAAACTAGTTACGCACTGCCCGTCTCGCAAATGGGCATCGGAAAATGAGTCCGAAGGGCAGTCATGTGCGTGACTTGGTAATGCCGGCAGAACTGTTATCGCTTAATATTACCGGCAGAACCATCGTGCTCCATAAGGCCGGCAGAACCACCGTCGATGCTCATTATTCCGGCAGAACTATCCAGTCCACCATATGCCGGCAGAAACCAGCCATAAGGCCGGCAGAATTACCCGCGGTTCATTATTTCGGCAGAATGATACACTCGACCATAATGCAGGCAGAATGCTCATTGTAACGACTTTACATTCATGACGAGTCGTCGTTATGGTATTGTAATACTAGCCAGGGTCACCTATATATCACTATCTCACTTAACACGAAATTTTGCGTACTATCATTCTCGCTTGCTGAGAGAAAGTCATTTGAAATGTTTCACTCATGTCCAAGGGGATTTTTGACATATTCTCAGAGCTTTCCTAAGTTTTACCATTTGCAAACTGGTAGCTTTGAGCTGAAGTTGTTCATTAGCCGGGGCTCAGAATTAAGGTAAAGATCTCGCAGGGGACAGGTATTTTGCTCCTGGGTGCTATCACTACGGCTTCTAGTGCCTCATATTTTCAAGCAACACGATTGGCTTTTACAAGTCCGACTAGTATGGCCTATGGCCTGGGATGAATCTACGATCCTAATTCTGATCGCAAAACTTGCCAATTCCTCCAAACATAATGAAATAATCATCATCGTTACGAGCGAAATGCAGTAGAAAATGACTTGTCGCTGCATGACATATGGCGTCAACCATTGATATGCATGAAATTCTCATTCCCGGTATGACCATACTGCTCACAAAACTCCGGGGGCCTTTTCTTACCATCACAACCAATATTTCCTTGGATCGCAAAAGGGCTATGGTGAAGATGATGAGGATAGTGAGGATGGTAGCTAAGATGTTGAAAGGTTTGCTAAACAGGAAGCGCTAGCTAAACAGGAAGCGTTAGCTAAACAGGAAGCGTTAGCTAAACAGGAAGCGCTGGCTAAACAGGAAGCGCTAGCTAAACAGGAAGCGTTAGCTAAACAGGAAGCGTTAGCTAAACAGGAAGCGCTGGTTAAACAGGAAGCGCTGGCTAAACAAGGAGCGTTGGTTTCACATTAGATGGCTCCTCAGATTCGAACATGGTGAAGAGACGCAAGATATGGTGTCATGAATATTGGAACAACCTGAACTTGAACAATTTTTTACAAATCCACGGTCTCTTAGGGACGATCTAGCGAGCCTCACTTTAATTCCTACGAATATATAAAAGCTGGATCCTGGACAAAAATCTTCAAATATTTAACAACCCATCCAGCATTGATAACTGAGCACTCCCCTCGACAATATTTTCTTTGACCAACATGAACCGCAACGACAATATGCTGCTGTCTTGGGAATCCGAGGACACTTGTTCAGCTTCTTCCGAAAAATCGTCCGTGATACCCTCAGAAACAAGCGAGGACCGAGATTTCATCGTGTCGGACACGGAAAATCTCTCTAACGCCTCTGCTGAGTCGACAGAAGGTTTCAATTCTTACTACTGTGACTCGTGTCGATGCGATGGGAAATGTGGGGTAAAGGTAAGCAAGCGCCAAAAACTTCAGATGAAGCCACTAAGCCAGCGAAACCAACCACAGGGAGAGAAGGTCGCTATCAAAACGATCGCGAAGCACTCGGTCACCCGGGATGAACATGAGGTTACCAGGTACCTTGTCCTATGGTACTCTTGGGAAGACGACGAGATATGAGATTTTCTCCACTTATGCAATCGTTTATATGTCAAAACAAGGAATCCACTGCAATACTTCATATTTGAGGGTGAAAGAATGGCAAATCCAGTTTTCCGAAAAGTCCTTACTTTTAATAGTCACAAGCCTCTGTGATCAGTCGTTTCGATTCAACCTCCACGTTTCCCAACACCGTGCGACACGTTTTCTTAGGATCTTGGATTGAAAGAATACAGTGACACATGGAAAGCAAAGACGTAACAAGGAGCTTCAAAATCTGTTAATCTCTGCTTTCGGCCCAGGAAACCGAAGACTCACTACGTATGTTACCTCCGTAGACTTTTTCAAATTCCCTCACATGGAACATCTCGGAAATGACAATTTCGTCAGGCTTCGACTGCCGAAGGGCCGCGACCTTTTTCAAAGCCACGTCCAGACGCTCTCCTGAGCAGGCGCCGTGAAACGTACCAGCCAATCGAACAGCCAGAGTAGCTGCACTCAAGTCAATAAAAGCACAACGGGGCGCTTGATTCACCCACCTCTGTCTAGCTTATCCTCCATGTTCCACTTTCCGGATATTACAGATGCCTCAGTCGCACTCTCTGTGACAGCCAAGATTTTTGGCAAAAGCGTCGGGTTCAAAGCTAAAAAGGCTTGCTGGTAGTAACGCAATATAGTTGCTTGACTTGCAAGATTGATAATCTGTGGCTTCACTGAAGCGACCCGAATTTCCTCTACTTGGAAAGCTTGCTGGAGGCTCAGCATGGCAGACTGTAGACGCTGCATTGAGTATTCTGATTGAAAGAGCGGAGATTGCCGCAGACGCGTTAACATGGTGGAAAGGAAGCCATGCTCACAGACCCAGACGTTCGCGGACTCGTAGCCCTTGATCTCCGCGGCATGGACTCCTTCAAAAACAAGGCAAATTAATGCGATGCTTGCCCGTACACCAAATGGTCGATATGGCGGCCTCCTAATTTGAAAGCACTTGGCATGAAAACTTGAGCCAGGTACTGTATGCACCCCGATTAAGAAGATACAATACCTCGCTTGCACTTCCACATCCTCTAGGGACATTGTATGCGGGCCTTGGTCTGTGCACAAAACATTGCGCGCGCCAATTAGCCAACACTGCAACTTGTCGTATTGCAAGATAAAACTGTTCTCCCAATCACAGGCGCGGCGGCATATAATTTTCCACAACGCCCCTTCGTCTTCGGGAAGCAATGAGGAGATAAAGAGGTAATTTAGTACGAGCAGCATTTCATGAAAAGTGTGCGGTTCGCTGTCGTTCTTTTTGAATGATGCGAAATTGAAATTGGGTGGTGGCGGTAGACTAGTCTTGTTGATAGTTAGCAATTGGACTTAGAGTCAACGCGATTTTTTAACTATACTGGAATAGCCATTCTGTAGTATGACTCTGAAACAGCTGGCTCCCGCAGGCCTAAATGTCCCCCAGTTGAGGGGACATTGGAAGCACAGTCTTCAACGAATGTAGCAGTGGAACCGCTCCTTGTCCCCGTAAAATGAGCTGCTTGGTCGAGGGCCGTATCAGACCGGTGAAGCTGGTCGGCTGGTTCATTCATTTGTCGGGGATTTGGCTGGCTATCTCAACTCAATGGGCCTATTATGTTGCGATAATTGATCTTGTCTTCACTATGTTCTGTGCCTGTCTCAGTGACGTGTTTCGTCCACTCAGAAAAGGACACCAGTTACTCTAGTGGTCAAAGAGAAAATTGGTAAAAACAAGTACTCACAGCAGGAATGGAGTATAACGAGATCAAGGGCATCACTTGTGAAGGGAACTGAAAGCAGGCCGCTAGGTACCAACTGTTGAAAAGAGAAAGAGGCGTTACTCAAGAAAACATATTCATATTGTGTATTGGCTGCAAAGTTGCCCCGAATAGACCGTGTTGCCGCAGTATCATAAATAACATGAGCCAGGACCAATGCACGATAGTCCTGGGACTACTAGGGCCCCATAACAACTACATTGGCTCCTCGAAAGTAGCCTCGATTACACCCACGTGAAGCGGTGATTACCCCATTAGCCCGGGAGTGCTTCCATGGACCCCAGGAGCCCCCTGCTTCCCGGGAGCCAAGGATAGGGTTACCAGGAACAGCCAAGCGGTACACAATATTGACGAAAGATGTACTATTGAGGGTCTCACATACCGCATCTCCATTATCCAGAATGCAAGAGAGCCCCATTCCTTTGCTTTTTTGCGCTATGTCGTGTATCGAGAGACTTCCATAGCTGATCTAGTACCCGCAAGAGTTCACAATTATGATATTCGCCGTAAAGTATGTGAAGGCTAAACCTACCTTCATGACGCAGATAAGTTTATTGGGGTTCCAACTCGCCCCAGGAACATGGCTGCTGATCACTGCGATGTATCCCCACTAGCACGTAGATGTCAATGAGACGAACATTGGAAGTTTGACGCCGTTACTTGTCTCAGCACAGTGGGAACAGGGAGAAACGGCTCTTTTACTCCTTGTGCAGCAAGGTGTCAACGTTCAGGTTCAAGATAATGATGGAAGAACTGCACTCCATTATGCTGCTATGGATGACCTGGATGATGTGTCCACAAGGCTTCACGTTGACGACCGTCTAGAGTTGAACTCTCAAGGTAAGTATGGCAACACGCCGCTGTGGTGGGCGTCTGGGGTGGGTTCATATAGGGTCAGAAATCTGCT
The DNA here is from genome assembly GCF_015533775.1 of Penicillium roqueforti. Classification (NCBI taxonomy): domain Eukaryota; kingdom Fungi; phylum Ascomycota; class Eurotiomycetes; order Eurotiales; family Aspergillaceae; genus Penicillium; species Penicillium roqueforti. Next base: position 485,631 of record NW_024067572.1, read on the forward strand.
TCTAACCCAGAGTGGGATTCACCCCAATCCACTTGGTATGAACCCGGACAGCGGTAGGGTTACGACTGCCTTCCAAATTGTAGCAGGGAGCAAGAAAAGCCTGGCCGTGCATTTGATTCAAACTGAAGACGACTTCGGTTAAGGCTCACGAACCACTTATATTCTCTTGTCTCGAACGATAGTGAACGCTTAGATATGATGTTTCTGGAAAAGCTGTTAATTCGGAAACGTGAGCGGTTGGAAAGCTTCACAGATCTTTATCTTTGACAGTAAGCGATATTAATAGAAGTTGAACCTTCGCCTATTTAAAAAGAAGTGCCGAACAATTGAGAAGAAGCTTCGTTTATTGTATAAAAAGCGCAGCTGTACCAGACGATAATCACATGAATCAAATCATAATTGAGGATATCACCGACTGCGGAGGAGGATGTTTTTCATGAGAAGAAACACCACAGCGAACGCCCAAAATCGCGCGGCATCGGGAACCGCCCTACTGGCGGATCCCTCCATTGTCATGTTGGGCGCGAAGGGTGTTGAAGCACCAGCTACACTGGCAAAAGATGCAGTAGTGACGACAGGTGCGCTTAGAGACGGAAGGGGAAATGTGGGAATGATCAATGACAACGGTAAAGCTGCAGTATTCCAAGCTAGCTCTCCAGTTGCGTCGGATTGTGCAGCCGGGGCAATCTCCTCTCCAGGACATGCAATGGAAGCTTTCCCGATCATCTCATTGTTGCATGGAAACATTTTGATACTAAATGACGTTAGTGCATAGGCAGAAGCATCCCCAGATAAAACACTAACCGAGACTGGACTGCAGGTTGGGTAAGCGTGGTGCGGAATGAGGCTGCAGTGGGCGTGTCGGAATCGGTGAATTACTTCCAAGCAATGGGCCTCTTCGTCACGTATCATATATAGCTGTCACAGCTTTGCCTTGTACTCTAAGAAAGCAGGTAGGATCTTTTGGTTCTGCTGCAGCTAGCCAAGACCGATTGTTGTATCCAAAGCCTAGTTTGTATGACTGACTGGAGACCAGGCGATGGGGTGTGAAGGTTGGTGCACTAAGGGATTCATGTAGAAGTTCGAGGCAGCACTCGGGTTTTATACTTTTCCAGTCTGAGTTGATTTCCAGGGCCCAGACTTCCAGGGGCCACAGGCTTTCAGACAATTCTTTTCCGGCCCTTAGTGCTAAAATGTATGAATAAAGCTATAGAGAGTGCATAATTCCCGAATCTGATGATTTTCTCAAATCAAGTGTTGAACCACCCACTCATTACTCCTATAAAAAGCAGCATTTTCGACGTCTGCCTGGGTCATAATATCGAAATGTTAGAGATACGTAGGTAGTGTGAGAGTTTGGACGAGTGGCAGCCGTTGAGCCAGTCAGCCTTTGTCAACCCAGAAAAAGTCAACTGCGCAGCTCTTGCGGATGATTCAATCATATGCTCTGTTGAGTAGCTATTGAGGATCCTTTGTCTTAGCGTTTATCTCTCACCACTCTCACCGCCTTCATCTTCACCATTCTCGCTGTGCTCTTTCCCTATGTCCTGTTGAAGTAAATTTGGTGATGTTTGTGTTGAATCTAAAGGGACGCTCCGTGTCGTAGACATGGTCAAACAGAAAGCTGAATTGCAGGACTATTCAAGGGTTCCAACGGCTTTGGAGATGATGTACTACTTTATGGATATTGAAACAGGGAAGTACATTCAATTCTCTGCAACTGTCAATCTGCGGCTCGAATTTCGATTCTCACACTGAGAAAGAAGGGTGACAGAAGAAAAGGCAATGAAACAAAACAAGCACATCAAGCTGCATCTTCTGTTGCGCTTTCTAGATCCACATCATCTTTGAGTGTGCAACGATTCTTGGTGGTTTCAATATCGCCAGACATGATTGACTCCCGCACGTGGTCACTCGCCGGAACTGGATCCCTCTTTCGAGTGCTGTGGATTTCGCTTTGGTAGAACAGATCATGGAGGCGTTTCTCTGGGTGCTGCGCTTTGTGATGATGAGAGACGGATGGCTGTTCTGTGTCACGTTTGGTCTTTTCCAGAGATGATAAATCGCCCGTCGCCATTTGCTCCAATTGATCATGCCTAATATGATTACTGAATCCAGTCGCTCTTGGGCAAGATTTCTTGCCACCGCCATCTTTTGAAACCTTGAACGTTTTGGGAGTCATGGCCGTCAATCGGTGCGAAACCTTTCCATGCATGAAAGTAGATGTGCTCCATTAGCAGTATTTATACCTTGCTCCAGACCACCCACAATATCTATCAAGCGCCAAAATTCGATCATGAGAAGAATCCTTTTTGCGGCAGCCCGCAATGCTTTGATCTACTATTTTTAAATTGCGGCAGTGCTAGGAACACTCGACTCAGATAACCCTTTGCCGACGAGGTGTCAGAAGGAATGCCTGTCGGAGGATATGTCTCACATTGTGGAGCCTAGTTCTCAATTGATTTTCATAAAATGAAGTGTTTAGAAACTCATATTCGTTGTTACTGCAGTGCTTTGCCTACACCAAAAATACATTATCGAGCTCTATAGTGCAAGAATGCAAATTCACATTGGGAGCCTTCTTCAGTCTCAAACTTATATTCATCTGAGAAACCCGTATATCATCTCAATCATGCGCTAGGACAACACTGTTTGCATTTTTCTAATTTTACTTGCCCTAGAGCTTGTTCAACAGAAGTAAATAACAATATGAAAAGATCCAAAAGAACCGAATATCGTTTTCCTTTTCTTCTAATTTTCTTCATCGGCCGTGATCGGGTTAGGAGTAGGTTCCTGACTCAATGCTGTGATCTCGACGAAGGCAAGGCACGTGTCAAGACCGCGTCTTCCTGTTTAACCTTCTCCAACAAGTAGAATTTATAAAAGCACAACAGGGCCACGGAGACAAGGAGAGTCGTTCCAGTAACGACCGTTGTTACAATAGCCATGACGGACCAGTCTCCTCCTTGAGATGCACAAACATTGACAATCGTCGTCAATATCCCAGCAACAGCGTTCAACGACACCGGCCTATTATATAGTTAGCCCCAGTCGTCTTGACTGATAGATGTGCGATGTAAGAGCTTACATGAAGAGTTTATTGATCAACCATACGTAATTGCCTCTGAGCTTCGGAAAATGGAGAAGCCATACGAAAGCCGCAATACCACCGACGAGGAGACAACAGGCAATAGAGAGTAATGGAGGATGCTGGATCGTGTGTAACATCGTCCGACCGGCTTTGTTGGCTTGTAAAGTATGCTCCACCTGACCTGAGCTTTGAAGAGAGGTAAATGTGCCAGGAACTACCAGGTAACCGGCAAGCAGAGCCCAGTTGGCCGCACTAACAGTAATGTTGAAGACTAGGTCCATTTCTTCCTCTTCTCTAAGCATTCTCGCATATGTGGTCTCATTAGTGCCAACAGGCAAGGGCGTGCTTGACGCTGAAGGAATGCGGTCACCATTCCGGAAGCCGCGGACATGTGCAGGTTTCCTTGGCAGAGGAATACCTGATTTGAAAGATCTAGACATAACAGGCTGCCACGAGGCTAGGTAGAGATATGATGCTCGAGTATCTGTAGGGGTATTATGAATTAGAGAACCGACGCGGTCTAGGAATATATAACCGTGCATCTGAGCTTTTACATGTTGCGATGATATCACGCATCTATCTTCGTTATCCCGCAACTTTGTAAAGTAAGCCAGTCAATATATTATGGCCGTTCTGCGCAAAAGAAGGTGAAACTGTACAGAAAATGGTAAGTGCTGCACGCCGAGTTCACCGACCGTTGTTAAGGAAGCGTAATGATATGAATGTTTTCAGATGCACCTCCTTCCTTTTATACGTAGTCTTAACTCTTGAGGCAAAGCACAAGGTATAACCTTTTTCTTTGTGCGGCTTGCGGCACATATGGTGTCCTCCGCCTCGGATTGAGTTTGGCGTCGCTCGATATAAAGATACCCGTTAATCTCCATCTGCTGCTCAAACTATCGGACGGCCCAATGGCAGCGTGGCTTGATCTTGTGAATGAAGATGAATCCTGGACATTGGTGGATACAGGCCGCCTGGAAGAGCTGGTGCAGGGCATGCCATATCCCAAACGCCAGTATCCATGTTTGCTGTACTTTGCTGGAAGCGCAAATCGCCTGAAAGCCCTGCGAGTCCTTTACCCTCACAACAATGTCACACGCAAAGGCCCCGCCGGGTTAGTTCGTCTCCACCTCAGCGTGAAAACTGGTCATACAGAAAATCCCATCTTGTTCGCCGAGAGTAGCCTTTGTCTCGAAAAAAGCTTGGGAGATTCAAAGTGGTTGAGACACTCCACAAAAAGACATCGGAAATTCACTATACCAGATGCGGATAGACTTGATCCGCCGGGAAAACTACACCAGAAAGTGAAAACACAACTCATCGTGCCGTGGACCCAAGTTTTGTGTCTCTTTGTAGATTCGGAATCCGACATGCAGTCCGCACAAAACCTGCTCCAACAACCACTCCGACAGCTGGCAATCGGCGGCAACCCCGTTCCAACGTCTATGCAGGTAGTCATTGTTTTGACCAGGCATGAAGGCCGCGACGTTTCTGCAGCAAGTATACTTGCCAATTTCCATAAAGTTGCCGAGACCGGGGGGATTACAGTTCTCGATCTACGTCAAAGGTGCGGCCTTTCCGACACGGTCACCTTTGAACCACTCCGAAACCTCATTCATGAGCACCTATCCACCATTCGTACTCAGCAAGACTCTACTTACTGTCGTTTCTCGGCATCTCATATCAGTGCGTTCTGGAGTTCTTATGTTCAAGGTTACAGACGATCTTTGAATGCGCCACAGTTTGATCTCCTGGCTCAAGCCCGAAGAGGCCATCCCAGAAACGAATCAATGAGCGATTGCCTTCGGGAAAGCGCGCGTGTATTGGTGTCCTCCGGCTGCTCCGAAGAAGATGTGCAGGAATTTGTAGTCTCGGCTTTCTTGATGGATGCCTACCCCCCAGGGATGCACGGTAAGAGCCTCAACCTCACTTTGGATTTTTTAAATGACATTTATAGGTTTTTCCCCAACCCTCGTCTTTGCCGCACTCTATGAGAAGCATTGTATCGAGATCTCGAAAGACGGTCCCTCCAACCACCATTGCGAGAATATCTCAACCGGGTTCAAGCAGCAATTTGTGCAATTGAACCCCCATAATACATCCGCGACCATTCGAAAAGATGTACTTCGTCGCTTCTTTCGCCGATGGGGTGGTCTTCGCTCCACCACAACCTGCTTTGTATGCTTGACTCGTCCGCCTGAGCACATGATGCCATGCGAACACGCACTCTGCGACACCTGTGTCGTGATTTTCGGCAAGTTGAGTTCTCTCGGGGAGTATCTTTGGGACGTGGCTGAATGCCCCGTGTGCGACGAAAAGTTCGTCGTTAGCATACGTCAATTACCCCCTACCAAGCACCCGGTGATCCTCAGTCTCGACGGCGGTGGCATCCGCGGATTGTACCAGTTGGGGCTTCTGCGAGCATTAGAGAAGCGCATTGGCGTACCGATCGCAGTTCTCCCGGACTTGTGCCTTGGAACTAGTGTCGGTATGTACCATCCTTGGCCGAATCATTTTCCTTTCTACCAACGTGCTAATAGTGTTGACTGTTCAGGCGCATTGACGGCGATCGATATCTTCTTTAACAACACCTCTGTAGAGGACTGTCTGCGAGCGTTCCCTGATCTAGCGCGAAGAATCTTTCGGCGGTCACGGATCCCGGTTCCTCGCTTCGTTCAGTGGTTCGCGTCTGCGTTCAACTTGATGCTCACCGGCCTCTACGACTCGGCAAATCTGTCGCAAACCCTAAAGGAGGCGGTCACCCCGGAGCGTCGTATATTTGATGTTGCCACGGCTAGCCCTGCAGGATGCCGGGTTGCCGTCGTAGCAAGTCGCACATCCGACGGAAAGGCCTGCGTGTTGGCAAATTACCGAGGCACCGGCCAGCGCAATGCAAATGCCGCCTACCAGTTCTTGATTCCCAACAGCAGTCAAGAAAATCCTTCCTTGTCGGATGTGTAAGTCGGCTCTCTTCCTACCAGATCCTTGAATCGGAGATAGCTAACCATTCTTGTCTTTCGGCAGAGCCATGTGCAGTGTTGCGGCTCCCTTGTAAGTGCAGAACTGTGAGTGGATCCTGAAACAACTGGAGCTAACGTTGTAAAGCTACTTCCAGACAAGACGCCTGCCAGGTTTCGTCCCTTTGCAGGACGGCGGGGTCCGCGCGAACAATCCGCTTGCCATTGCGTTAAGGGAGTCGAGCATCATTTGGCCCAGTTCGAAACGACACGATCTCCTATTATCGGTAGGAACAGGGGTTTCCACAGCTAGCCCTGATCATAACTCACGACATGGCAATGCCTGGGAGGGAGCTCTCCCTCGACTATTCCGCGCCATGATGTCCTCCCCTTCTATGGATGGACAGCAAGGGTTTTTTGAAGCCCTGAACTACCTACCGCATCACTCGAAACCAGATGTATTCCGACTCGATCAGGCCATCCATGGTCCACTCCCCGAACTAGACGATATCAGCGCACTGGAGGAGTTCTCCAAGATGGATTTTGTAGTTCCGGATGAGCTCGTGAGAACCATTCTCGCGTCAGCAATGTTCTTCTTCGAATTAGATGCAACTCCAGTTCCCAGCCACGTTGGATACCATTGCGAAGGGTCCATCCTTTGCTCACGGCCTGGGGCGGGCGAGATCCTCGCTCGTGTCTTGATTGAGATCCCTGGTGCGAAATTTCAGGCTGGTCAGGACCGTCCCCTGGGAGATGTGGATCCAGCCGACTGCTGCCAATTTTGTGGATATTTCAGAAAACGCGTTGCCTTTCGCGTTGCCAGTCTTGAAGAACGGTTCTCAATCAATATTGCCAACAGTACATGTTGTGAAAAGATCGGTGGCTTCCCAAAGTCTACACAGGACTTCCTCGACGAGCAACAAGCGTTTGCTCATTTTGGCCGGGCAGACCATCAAACGCCGCAATGGCCTCCGGCAAGGCACTGCCAGTGCGTCCGCGACACCAAGAGGAAGATACGCTTCATCGAACCTGCCTCGGGGCCGAAGCGGATGCGGTTATGACGTCAAGAGTTTGATGTATCCTATTCGGCTTAGATTATGAAGTTTACGGACATGTTTCTGCAGCAATACCTAGAATGTTCCATGCAAATTTCAATATACAATGCTAGGTTGATCGATTTACTTTCGGTATTTAACTTTTACAGCGAATACTTCTTGTAGTAGCACATACTCCCTGAGCCGAGACACATAAGTATATCGGGCATAACACCGACCTTATTTCATCCTGTCAAGCACGAGGATAGCCCCTGGGAAACAACCAAGTACTTCATGACAGTATCCTCGCACTGCCACCATGCTATGACAACATTCAGAGCTAGTAGATGGATTCTTTCGTTGATTCCTGTTTCGCTCTGGCAGATAGTCCTTCGACATTAGGCTTTTTTCGGGGAGTGAATTTCGCTGGCAACAGCAGCACAGAGTACCTTGGTTTAATGGCCGCTGCATCATCAGAGCCCACAACCGGGTGGGTCTTGATCGCCGTTCGCTCCGCTTTCTCCGCCCTCCAAACTTCCCACGCAGCTTTCCTTTTTTTCGCAACAAGAAAACTTAGGAATCGATGCAGCCCATGCTCCATGCCATAGGTCGTCTGATTTATAATGAGACTTATTCTCGCATCACTGTATAGGTTACTTCTTCAGGCCTGGTGCCACTAGTGAATGGAGTTTTGTCCGAAGCCTCCCTACCATCCCCGGTAGACGTACGCCTTGGCTGACCGCGGTTGGCCTCATTTCGCCAAGAGGTACTGCCCCTCGGTTCCATGAGAATCACCCATCTAGAACCTCTGCGTTTTCTGCGGTGAGTATTTCTAGCAATTTTCTGCGAAAGACTAGTACTGTAAGAAGACGATGATCCCGCGGATGTCTAAACCCGCACCTAAAATGCGTAAAGTCCTTGAGCTCCGACCCAAATTCATTCCTTTCGAAAATTTGCTTTGCCAGCCTACTTTCTGAGAAGTCACTCACCTACTCTTTCAATCTAGTTTGGCGGACGGATACAACGTTCGGGATGACGAATCGCGCAACCAAGACCCCTGCCTTTCAGCCAGGCAAATATACTGCCTGGCTAGCCAAATCTCTCGAAGATGAAGCGAGGGCAAAAGAAAATACTCGCTACCAAGCTGCGATGGAACGCCAATCCGAAACGCCTTTTTCAACTCAAATGGAGCATGAAGGCGCATTCTCTGACAGGGAAGAGCAACTCAGAAGCCGCCACAGCAGCAAGGCTCTACACAAACCCGATCGAGAAACGGAACTGGTCGATTCTTCGCCATACAGGCTATACAAGCCTACAACATGTGCAAACAACCGGTCAGTGATTACTTTCCCGGCTATATAACTCCGATTCTCAATTCTAATCAGCCATGTTCAGATCTCCAGGGGAAGTGAAGCAAGGACCCTTCAAAGGTTCATCCGCGAGAGAGGAGCAGATAGAACAATGCAGGCAGTCGGAAAGCAAGGCTGCTAAACGACTAATTAAGAGAAAATTGGCCGACGATATCCGCATTTTGAAGAGCGAGGTGGAGGATCTTAAACAAATGGTCATCGCTCTGCAGCCACTCCTGCCTGAGCGACGTAAGAGAAAGCGAGTCTCGTTCCAAGACAATCCCATCTAGGCTAATAAGGCATGTCGAGAACATTTGATGAAATGAAGTACAACAGTGAGCATGTTCGAATAGCTTAGTTTGCAGTACAGTCTTTCATTTCTTGTTACAGTATTTAATGCCTACAGACTGATCTTGTCTCTACTTTATTCCGCGAGGTGACGCGTGCCATTTAAATTTACGTATCATCACGTATTATCTTTGTCATAGATAACATTGACAATCGGTTCATGCTGTGTACTCTAGAAATCTAGCTTCCCAGTCGCGCAAACACGATGCATATATTCCCACATCTAACCTGACGACTGGTTTTCTTTAGGCGCTGAGTAGGTGGGTACCGGCGTTGTACATTCTATAATAAAAGTTAGCATGTACCGAGAGATATATTAAGGCCGTTTTGTACCTAATCTAGATCCTTTTGATTTCGTTAAGCCACTGCTGTCGGTAGGGTAAGGGTCGGTTGTAAGAATTGTCTTAAACCACCGGTCGATGGTACTTCGAGCCGCACTTTTGTTTAGAAGCTTTAACGGTAAGCGCCTATTTACTATCCGCGGGCGAATGGCCCCTGATCGTTTTCGGTGGCCTAGATCTTTAGAAGGTCGGGCAACTATAGGGCCTTGCTTCTATAGAATATAGTATATCTTCCCTTAGAGAGAATCAGGGCTTCGCTTTACCCCGTACTGTTTATAATATACGTCCTATAGGGCTTTCCACAATAGGTTCCGATTCTTATCTAACTAGGGGAGAAGGTTGTCTTCTTCCTATTTAGATCAGCCTACTGTGCTATATAGGGACATTCTCTTTATTAAATAGGGGCAGTGAGAGTACCGGTTAAGATAATGGTAGAACAGTGAATCTTACTTAGATAGGTATAGTGAGGTCTAAACTTCCTCTAGGACTCACTTAAAAGCTGTATAGGATACCGCTACCTTATAAGTTATTACCCGAAGCTTAATTGTGACCTATAGGTCTATCTGGTAAGCTACTTTAGTGAGTCTAGATACTAAAATATCGGACTTATATTTCACTTTTCTACTATTTTAACTAAGCCTAGACATTTAAGTTTAATAAGCCCTTACGTTATCAGTATACTCTTAGAAAACTGGTTAGTAAGATAATAATACTCACTTAATATAATAACGAGTTCTTAACCCGACCTTACCATATATTGCATTGAATAGGACAAAAGAGACGTTATATAGAAAAACGCTCTTTTTATTAGTACTTTAAGTTGACTTTACTAGTAAGCGTTAACGGCTAAAATTGACTGTTTCTTATAACTAATTAACTAATAGATAAAGTAACGAGTATAGAAAGTATGGATATAGCCCTTATAACCTTTTATTATAAATAAATGGATGGCTTAGCGCCGATTATATAAACTAGAATCGATAAAAAGCGAGGCGTTACCTATAAAACACAGTCTAGTTATAGAAACTTAGTCTAATATTTTAGTACTACTCGTATATAAGTATAGCTGCCATTCGAAAATTCCCCTACTTTAATTGACGAGAAAGCTTTTAGAGTTAGTTATACTATGCGTTATCCTTATTATCCTCTAAATCTAAGGATACCTAGAGCCTATTAAGGTTAGCTATAGGTAATACTATAGAGGACGACGAACTCCTTTAGGAAGAGAATAACTATACTAGCCGCTAGAGATAAAAAAACGCTGTATATAGTATCGAGGAGGATGCTTAATATAACTAGATTTTAGGTCTAAGACTTAGAGTAGAGCTAAGCCTACTATAAGAGCCTAATCTCTAGGAGAAATATAATACAATCGCTTTCTAATATATTATAGAGTAAGTAATATAGTCTACCTTATAATAAATCTTTGTAACCTATATACTTACAATTATTAGACTTAATACCTAAATAAAGTCAGTCTTACCTCCCTTCGGAGAACTATACCACTAATATAATTTTAGGTCTATATAGAACTTACTAAGTAACTAGATTACCTAGAATAAAACTATCTGTAGTGACCTAGATGGTATTTGCAGTCGGCTAGTGGCTATAGAGGTAGCTATAGTATAATAGCGAAAGAGAGGGAGAATACTACGACTAATAGTAATACAACTAGGTATATATATCGTTCCTAGAGGCTATAATATAATTAATTTTATTTCCTATTAAGGTTCTATATTAGCTTTTATCCCTTAAAAGCCTCTCTTCCTTAAAATAGGTATAAATATTATATCTATATATCTTATTACTTAGTACTAGATATTACTAGACTCTCTATCTATATACTATATTTATATAGCTATAAAATATAATAGACTCTAGAATTAGTCCCTAGTATAGAAAATTAGCTCCTACTTTAACTGGCTAGACCTTATAGACTGATATAAGGATCTACTAAATTTTTTAGCACTAGTTAATCATTTCTTAGCCTACCTACTCCGCTTTCCCTGCTTTATAGATTCCTAGGGCCTACGCTAGATTATTAAACGCCAAGTTTAAGAATCACTAAAGCTAAGGCAGTATTTATAGAATATTCCTTAAATAAAATATACAAATAAATCCTATAGATTACTATATTACTTAATAGTTGATACTTACAGTAGAGTACTATAAATAGTTTAATCTATAGGTACCTATATAATTGACTTTTATTATATTTAGCTTAGCTACTAGTAGGAATTAAATAAGTTCTATTTTTAGTTTACCCCTTTCGATTATCTATTATCTAGGGAGGGGCGAGTATATACTAAAGTTATATAAAATCTGCGAGTAAACTCTAAATCTCTATATATAGCTCGCAGTAGAGCTAAAGCTTAGCAGAGTCTAGAATATACAGTCTTATAAGTTATATATAAAAACCACTATTATTAATAAACTATAGAAGGTTATATCGCGTTTCGCTTAGGAAAAGAAAAAAACGTAGGGATCTTAAGTAGTAGAGGTAGCTGGATTATAGGCCCTTCTATTAATTAAATTTAGCAGCTAAGGAACTAATATATCTACTGCTCTACTTACTAGAGAAAATCACTCTATAAAAAAGTTTGATATTGAAAATCTTAGTATATATATTAATGGATAACTTTATCTAGTATATTCAAATTATATTATAAGCGAACTATAGGTATTAGTAGGAGCGGGGTCTTCCTAAGTGACTAGTAGGAGATTAGTAATATAGAGAATCCTAAGGAACGCTATAACAGAGTTCTGAGTAGGCTACCTTAATCGGGCTAGTCTCTGTAGATTACTCCGGAGCCTAGTAAATAGGATACTAGCCTATGGTTCTAGAAGGTATCGATTGCGTTCTAGAACCATATAGTTACAGATACCACCTCGCTATATATTTTATATAAGTTCTATAAAAAATATCTAGATAGTACTAATAATAAATCTCAGACTATAGAAACGCTTAGTCGGTAAGAAAATGCGTCTATATATATAAATTAAAGTTTAGCTTTACAGCTAGTTAGATACCTTATCGGTAGACCTCTGCTCAGACTTATTATCTAAATTACTATTTAAGGGGCCGATAGCTAAGGCGGGAGTTATAATCATAATAATATAGCTAGCTATACACTAGCTTTAGGTAACAACGATCTACTGATAATCGCCTCTAGTCAATAGACATATAAACATTTACTAGTATACCTAGGAAATAGAATACTAGATCTACGATACTTAGGCCTATAATATCAATTTCAATTGGTCCCTCGGCTTTTGTTATAACCTATAGATATTTCTCTGGTCCCCTCGGCACATTAAATATAAGCATAAGATTGTATCAGTTATATATAAGTATTATCGACTTAGGCGGTCGAAGTCGAATATAGAAAAGGAAGCAAACAGTACAGTAGGAATAATTGGAGAAAATTCAGTAGGTAGTCATAGATCAAGATGTAACGGGCTATATATTATCCCCAGCACTTCAGCTGTTCCAACCATATCTGCGTTGTGGCTCCTAAGACAGAGGCCCCTTGCTCGCACGCTTCTATGGGAGCTCAGCCTTAAGAGGGGATTTCCGTGGTTCTTCTCTCCTGCGTGGTACTTTATTGGTGGCGGTAGTGATTGCTAAGTCGCAGGTTCGCTTATAGTATGATTTCAGTGTTGCAATCGCAGGGGGGGGGTGACAATCGATGGGGATAGGGATCCTAGATAATAAGCCTTGGCGGCAGGAAATGCCTCACGCGGTTGCCATAGGTACTACACTCGGGTTTCCTAACCTGATTCAGCAAGGTCTAGATCCTTCGATGTAGAGCCTGATGGACTATGAGGGATATTGCAGCGGTCTGCTATGGTCGACGGTGGCATTGGTCAATCAAAGCACTTACGCATAGAGGACTTTTGTATACATCCCCCACTTTCGCAACTTTTTCGCTCACATCGCTTGGGTTTGTGTCTTCTCCTCACAGAATGGTCAGCCGTTCTCTGAGCTTCTTCCAAATGGCAGATCCAGTGTACCAAATCTCACACCATGAGCAAGGCAAAGACCATGTGCCAGTATCAACACCGCCCAAAGACCAAGCTCTGACACTAGAGAATTTCTCGCGCGGCCGCCCATTGCATGAAGCCCAGTTGCATTCATGTGCCCCTCTACAGGAAGATCATGAGGATCAAGCAACTCGAAGACGAAATGTGCGAAAAAGCAGACGCAGCAGCCCTGTTTCTTCTACAATACGTCGAGACTTGATTGAAAGCTCTTCGACCAACGTAACGTGGCCATCTGGATCTGCAAACAAACGGTAAGTGACTACAATGGCCCTCAGCAGCTTCAGTGTTGTTTCTAACTGTCAATTCTCAGATATACGAGACAGCAGCGTCAGCTTTGTCAAGAAAAGGTCGATGCAATCCTCAGTACGTTCAAGAACAGTATGAATTGGCCCAAAAGCAGACTGACTGATGAGCTCTAACAACAGTCTTGAAAAGTCTTTATTCACTCCTTGGAGTTCCTGGGGCGGACATTCCCTTCCGCGCACAGAATCTGATTCTTCAAGCCATGCAACGACACCTTGAATACCATGCATTCCAGTTCGCTCACAAGTGGCTTCGGGGGGAGTCTGTCATGAATGGATGGACGTGTCCAGAGGAGTTGGAACTGCACACATTTTTCAAATTCATGCTGAAAAACCAGAAAAACCTGCAGCTCAGCCCCTACTGTCACGCAGGTAGGGCGGTACAAAAATGGAAAAGCTCGGTTTCTAAAATCCGTCACACCGCTGTCCATCGGCTTATACAAGACCGTGAAAGTCTTCTCCAGATGAACCTTGCCGCCATCGAATTCGTTATGTATATCAGTGGATCTTCAAGATCTGAGAAGCTTCAGCGTCTCTTCGATTTCCTGGAGACTAGGCTCCCAAAGCCAGACCGGCTTCGAAGGCAGCGAAAACCAGAACCCAATTCCAAGGCCTCTTTACGCAAGACTCGCCTCGAAAATCTGAAATGCCGGTTCATCTTGCCTCCCGAACCGGTCAAAGAAGTTCTACAATGGATTGAAGAACACTTCACTCGGGAAGTGGAACGGTTCCTAAAGGTTGTATTTCAATGATTCTCTTTTGGCTTGATTGCACCTGAGAATCAAACATAATTTTCGTCTTCAAAACTTTCACCTCCGGGTTTTGGTGTTTTCCAAAAAAGGACCACTTCCCCCCCCCACCGGGGCCAACAAGGGGCGCCTGCTCGCTGTGCCCACTAAGGCAAAAGGACCAGCAAGCAGAGAATAGTGAGTGGACCTCAGCATCATAGACACTCACTGCTCCATTTTCATCTGCAAAAGTCTTCACAGTCTCAAGATCCACCTCTCGCACAACCATGAGTCATAGCGTCCTCTCCGGGTTCTCTGCATCGGGTAATATCTCGCTAGTTACTCAGCAATAGCCCGCTCCAGTCAATGTATATAGTTCGATTGTTTGAAGAGCGGGTGCTTAAGTAGGGAACCCTGAACCTACTTTGGCGGGTCTGCATTGTTTGGATGACTAATTACCTAATAAATAATATCGGTTCCGAGGGATGCAGTATGCACTAGTACTAGAATAAACCAATGAGGCCATTGCACCGTTCTTGAGATGTGTATTTCTATATATATCTGATAGCAAAATAAAGGGGCTCTTTCGAGCTGATTCAGCAGTTGATGCCTTGGGAATCAGGTAGTGGTGGATGTTGAATGAAACAAATACGCTAGTAAGAATCCTCTCCACTTTTACCGACAAATAAACATCTCAAGACAGCATCCTCGCACTACCGCCATGCGATGACAGCATATAGAAATAGAAGATAGATTCATTCGTTGATTCATGTACCTCTCTGGCAGAATTATCTCATGTTAGATCGCCTCGACAAGTAAAAATCGCTGGCAAGCGCAGGAAAAAGTACCTTGGTTTCATGGCCGCTGTTTTTGGTTAGTCGCAGGGCCCACAACCGGGTGGCTTGATCGTCATCGCTCCGCTTTCTCCACCCCCAAACTCCCCACGCAGCTTTCCTGATGTGGCAACAAGAGAAATCGGGAATGAATGCAGTCCACGCTCCATGTCTTAGGTTGTCTGGTTTCAGAACGAGATGTTTGTTCACACATCATAGGGTAACTCGACGTAAGCGCTACGAAGCTTCCCTCTGCGAGTTTCCATAGAAATTTACCATTTGCTCGCACGCTTTGCTCAACCAAGGTTGCCACTTCTTAGATAACAGATAGACCGACCCAGCCAAGTTTAGCGAAAGTCAATTA
Organism: Penicillium roqueforti; assembly: GCF_015533775.1. NCBI lineage: Eukaryota > Fungi > Ascomycota > Eurotiomycetes > Eurotiales > Aspergillaceae > Penicillium > Penicillium roqueforti. The sequence goes on from NW_024067572.1 coordinate 501,022, forward strand.
GAAGGGTTCCGCGGGTCGTGCGATTTACAGTGCTGTGCCACAAGTGGACTGCCAAGTAACGTATATCGAACCAGATTGTGCCTTGACACGGCCGGCTGCGATGACTTGGACGATTTTCATCGGGTGAGAGTCTCCGAATAACGCTCTGACTTTGTGAATTCTCGGACCTAGTATTCGACAGTTCAAATTAGGGTATCGGGATCTAGGAGGAAAAGAGGAGCGGGTGGGTACAGAAATTAATGATCGGCAGGCAGCGAAAAGCTTGAATGGAACGTCGTATCGTGTCAGTTCCCGAGTTCTACCCAGCAAGGCAGAAGTTAGTTTTACACCGGAGACCGAGTTCGGTGTTTTCGCAGCTGGAAGGCGAGTCTATCCACATTAGGCCACGAGGACTATAATGGGATACTTCAGCGGAAAGACCTGACACAGGAATCCAATAATAAGGAGTCTAAAGCATCGCCTTCCAGCTGGGATAATTTCTAGCAACGATGCGTTCGCCCGGTCGCTTTACCCTCAGCCCCTGTGTTCTCCCCCTCCTTGGCCGTCATCTCCCTCGTTACCTCCACAGCCGCCAGCTGACTGCAAATTTCCTCCAGATCGCTGCGAACAGTCTCGTTCCATGTGGTTGCCTAGTGAGTTCTGCGTAGAACTAAGAACGATGTTAGCAGTGTTGTTTTCTCCGGTGGTACGACTTACTTCGTTCGGATGTCGGATTGATAATCGTAAGCAGGCAGACTACAAAACTTGATGCCAGGGGAGACTTGGTCACTCACTCTGCGATGCATTGGAAGGCGGTATGTTGCGGTTTCAGAGACATCAAGCTGGCCGGGTGTTTCTAGATCTTTTCAAAGTTTAGCCCCGTATCCCGGTCGGGTCGAGCATCTTCCTCGATACAACCCAGGTTGGTGCCCCATCCCGGGGGGCGAGGGCAGTCATTCTCTTCCTGAGGGACTTCTTCTTCCTCTGTGGTATCAACCGCAACCGATCCCGAGTGGCTTCGAGCATCTTCGGATTCGGGGGGTGACAGGGACAATGCACGCTGCAATCGACGGCGAAAGCTTTGTCGTCGATCAGCCGAGGGAAGTTTTGGAATAGCACCCATAACCGCATGGAGGATACACTGAGATGACAAGTGTCCGTACAAAATACTCGGCCTTTTGCAGAGTCGGTACTGAGCATGACACCCGAAGTGAGCGCGCTGCTACAGTAGCTCGCACTCGGGTGCTGCCAGGTGCAGTGTCTTCCACCCGGTTATGCTGCAACGGTTGCTATATTTGATGATTCACGTTGCAACCATTCAAGCACCGCATTATCCTGCGTTCCTCCATTGATGAACCAAGTCATCACAAGTTAAACCTCGAGAGTTGTGCTGTTCAACGACAGAGGCGTGGCTGTATAGACCGTTGATTTCATTGTTATTCAACATGCAATCTCGCCCATCCTAGTGAAATACTACGCCTTCTGTTGAAACATGGTTATCCCTCCGTAGCACACGGTGCAACATCATCGCGTTGAGTCCTCTCTACCTCTGCTCAGTAAACTGGCTCAATTGTATGTGCAATGCGCGATTTAATTGCAGCAACGATGCGAATCCATGGATTCAGTCTCATCTCCCTAGTGTTCTCGCACAGAATTACCGAATGTATCTGACCGCAGAAAACGAAGAAGTTCTAGATGGGCGATCTTCATGGAACCAAGGGGCGGTGCCGCTTGGCGAACTGAGGCCAACCGCGGGTCAGCCAAGACGTGCCTCGTACGGCCACCAACTCTCAAAAACACTATTCCAACGTCCGTTTAAACATCTCAACACGCCTCGACCAGCAGTGAACATGACTAAGATGTGCGCAAGCGGTCGCTACGTAGAGACGGAGCCGAGTGGACATAAAAGGAGCCAGATTCCCAACCTAGAAAAAATCAGGACTTCGCTCCTCACACTCCGATGTGCCATGGTGTCCCTCTCTTGTCTGCAGGCTTGAGAGTCTCCGTGGCCACGGCTGTCGCTGCCACGAGCCCAGCGATGTAAGATTTGCGCTCACCGCAGGACGGGCTCTGCGTTATCAACTGTGCCTCGCAGGACGGGCTCTGCGATATCAACTGTGCCTCGCAGGACGGGCTCTGCGACATCAACTGTGCCTCGCAGGACGGGCTCTGCGATATCAACTGTGCCTCGCAGGACGGGCTCTGCGATATCAACTGTGCCTCGCAGGACGGGCTCTGCGATAACAACTGTGCCTCGCAGGACAGGCTCTGCGACATCAACTGTGCCTTGCAGGACGGGCTCTGCGACAACAACTGTGTCTCGCAGGACAGGCTCTACGTTATCAACTGTGTCTCGCAGGGGATTGCTGCGATAACAAGGCCTCTAGCGACGCGCAGGCACCTCTCTGTGGTGCTAGGGACCAGTATTCGAAAATTCTGAGAGTCTTCGAAGAAGCAAAGACCTGCGCAACATTTTCATCTTATTCATATTCCGAAGGATCAGACGATCCCTAGATAGATATAAATCAATTAGAATCGCACAATTTCAGACTGAATTTTTCCGCTAATGGATGCCGTATTACTAACTCTCTTGGATAGTTTACAGTCTGATAGCCCTCTCGCCGCAATAGAATGCGTGTACCATAGAGGCGTAGAATAAACAGAAATATATGTTGATAAGTATGGTAGTGAGTGTTGACGTAAGTGTTGACGTGAGTGTTAACGTAAGTGTTGACGTGAGTATTAATGTGAGTGTCGACGTAAGTGTCTACGTGAGTGTCTACGTAAGTGTCGATGTGAGTGTCGACGTGAGTGTCTACGTGAGTATCGACGTGAGTGTCGACGTAAGTGTCGATGTGAGTGTCTACGTGAGTGTCGACGTGAGTGTCGATGGGCGTGTTGATGGTGAGCGATAATGGTAAGTGACGACGGTGAGTGACAACGGTGAGACGGTGAATGACGACGGTGAATGACGGCGGTGAATGACGACGGTGAGTGACGACGGTGAGCGAATGTTAACTGTCCTCGAAGTTTTTGGTGGTGGTTGATATGAAGACAACTGTCTCTGTTGATCACCGAGCGGTGAGAGCGGTCTGGAGGTTGAACTGCTACCTCACCCCCTATACAGTCTTTACCTGTTAGATACACTTGCATACATTATGGCGCGATGGGAGTTCTGCAGAGAAGGAACAGTTAAGTGATGAGCGAACGGTTGGTTAGTGAACGATCATTTAAGGAGTGAGCTAACAGTTGAGTGGTGGTTAGACACTTCACCGGTAAGCAGTTAATTAGTGAATGAACAGTTGAGTGGTGAACGAACAGTTGAGTGGTAGATAGACACTTCACTGGTGAGCAGTTGACTAGTGAATGAATAGTGGACTAGTAAATGGACAGCGGAGTTGTGAATAGATAGTTGAGTTGTGAATAGACAGTTGACCAGTGAGCAGTTGATGTGAATGAACAGTTGAGTGAACGAACCTACCTACGGAATAACTAGCCGTGGTGATGGTGAATCACTCGGTGAGATTGCACTATAGGGTATGTATATCCTAACCGAGCATGTCGCCGACACTAGGTCACTACCTTTGCGTTAAGTATTGACTCTGGAGATGTGCTTTGGTCGAACTAATCGTTGGCTTTTTACTTTCAACCTTTTTTGCCCCGGCTACATTACTACAGCTGTTTTTGCTAGCCGTCGCCCGTATCGCTATATTGCTGTTATAACAGCGAATTGTGCAACCTCGGTCTAGGGACGAGTAGGTACGTCTACAGGAATACACAACAAACAACTATCTATCAAAAATATAATCCGTAGAAACGGCTACTTTCAAGTCAATTGTAAGCGTCATAGTAATCTACCATCCGATAATTGCTATACGTACCAGTTCACTGAATAAGCCACGAAAAAGCCGCGATAACTGAGTACTTCGTCATGGAAAAAGACTACCAGTTGTGTTATCCGACGATAGTCATATACAATATAACAGTGTTAGACAGCGACACGCCCTCTGAAAAGAGCCCGACTAGACCAGGAGAGATATTGTCGACGATATGAGCTAGTATGAGCGTAGGCGGTTGTCCCATTGCAGATGTGGCTTGAAGTTGGCGGAGGCAGACTCCCTTCAGCAGGAAAAATAGCAAGTTCTTCATGCTTGGCCTCTAATTCCACTACCACTCACGTGGAAAGGGGAGGGACGGCTAGGAGTGCTGCTGTCCAGCTGCCTCACTACTGAACCTCAGAGGCACCGCCGACGGTAACCAAGAATAAGGTAGTTCTTCAACCCTCGCGTTCAAATTGGCGAGGAAATAGGACCAAGAGGGTTATGGAGTATTCAAAGCACGGCTTGTTAAAGACCAGCTGTTGGCTACCCGCGGCATCGAGTGTTGTGCTTCATCTGGTCGATGACTGGTGGTGCACGGTGGGTGTAATGAATTTGTGAACATGGTGGTTCTCTATTCGATGAGAACGTCGTCTCGAATGAATTGCGCGATCTGGTATGCGCAGTGCAAAACGGCATGAGAGCGTCTGAGTATTGTCGGAGAGAATCGTGAAAGAAAGAACGTGAGAGAAGCATCAACTTGATCCTAGACATCAAAGGGTCGCAGTGAATGTTTCAGTCATCGTACATATCCGAAGCGTCTGCAACCATCGCTTGCATTGCCAATGGTACGCGTTCCGCGACGCTTTTCAAATAGTCTGCTTTTCAGGTCGTGAGCTAACCATGCAGCCTTGCCATGAAGGCAGTGCCTTAGTTCAGCATCTCTAGGCCGCTCCCAGGTTCGAAGAACGGCAACGGGTTCGTTCTGCTGGTCCGGTTGCCCATGTGTCCAGCAGGGGTAATGCAAGCGTCATGGAGAGGCCAGGCTCGAGACAGCCTGTAGTATGCCATCTATTCCGAGCAGAGAAAGCCGACATTCTCCCAAGGGCCATTCTTTATACATAAATAAAAAAGGACCAATGATTCGGAGGTGTTCGAGTTGACAGCAGGGCCGATGGCGGGTCTGATTTGCCATGTAAAATCCAAACTGCTGAACGCTGAGCTCGGTCCTGATACACGGAATGCTGCACGCCTGCCCCGAAGGCGTACACGCTGTTCAGGTCTGTTCCGAAATGTTGTTCCTCACAGAGATTCCGGTCTATCTGCTGCTCGTCCATAATCACTTCTCTCGTAGCTCTCCACGCCCAACCACGGCGTTCTGTCATGTGATACTGGTATCGCCGAACACAGAAAACCCTCTATTTTTCAGTCATGCAAAAAGCTGCTTGTTGATTTCTGGAATCTTGAATTCGACTTGTCTCCAGCAGAATCCAAGCTGGACCCCTTCCGTCACGTGATGAACTTGCGGCCGCAGCCGCATCGCGTCCCAAAAATCTTCCGCCATTCGAGAAGGCGGAGATGCACCAATATGTACCAATATGAGGCGACTGCATCGTCAAAAGATTGGAATATTGCTCTCTTTTTCTCTAGGCGCTGCTCTCACACGACTGGAATCCGCTGTATTTCAAGGTGCGGCACCGTATTTGACAGAGACAGCAGGGGAAGGATACACTTCTTGTGCTTGGTACGCCGATAGACGATGCAGGGGGCTCAAGTCAAACACGCTGGTCGAATCGTCCGATTTCTCGTCTGAACTGTTGCCTGCCCATTGTACTAGCCTCAGCGTCGCCGTCGCGTGTATCTCTTGTAATGGCAGCCGTCGCATGCTCCGAGGCACGTGTCTGGTGGATGATCGTGTGAACGAAGAGAGTATCATATGGCATACTGGGCTTGACGGAGTCATCGAAGTCAACATTGAAGTCGGGACGGTCTGCACCGGGACTTTATGGAGTCTCGCAGATCGGCTTGCTTCGATCGCGGGTTTTTGGCAAAGTGCAAGGTGGTTGGTTCAATGCCGTGGATATTCATTGCCATAATCAGGCCATGTGAGTGATGGGACATGAAAAAGACGTACCGGAGAAGCGAAGAGAGACTGGCATGGAGGACTGCCCGCCTGAGATCGTGAGGTGTAGGTCACCCGACCTGTTTCGCTGAAAGAAGTCGAGGAAATTCGCTGGCGTTGAGCCGCTTGTCATAAAGCAATATATCACATGGTATCGGTGCTCATTGTCGGCTCACCACAGCCAATCGATGGAAGATCGAGTGGTGTCTCGAGGACACTCGGTCGGGAGTGGCCGCATGTCATCCTCAGTAACATAACCAGCCAGATCGATCGCGTCGCGCGGCAAGGCGGTAAGGGTGTGCAGAGGGCGACATGTCCCACAGACTTGGGAATTCCTACACCACTTGGCAAGTGGCTCCCCAAATCCGTCAGTATGCTTCGGGTGGTATAAGGCTATACTCACAATTCTTCATCTTCGACTCTGTTCACCCGTACACACCTCACAATGGCCAGCAGACTGCTGAGACAGCACAGATATCCCCCTTAGCTTGAGTCAGCCGGCGAACGCCCGATTACAATGAACCAACGGAATGTCATTGCGACAATATACAAAGGCCGGGTCTAGACGTGTCCAACCTGCACGATAAACGATAACCATGACCGATGATCAGAGGGAATGGTCTAGGGCCACTGGCACTTGGCAGACATACCTGATTACTCGACGATCAGCCCTCATGCGAGATAGCTGCAGCGGTGGCATTGCGTCAGTTAAAAGCCGTGGTAGAGCCCATCGGTAGTCTTGTTGTTGGCACGCTGCCAGGTTTCTGAGTCATGCCAGATATCGACGACGTGTGCGTAAGATTTAAAGAGAGTATCCGAAAAAAGGTCTCCCAACTCGTATCGGGGCAATCGAACGCTCGGAGGCACATTCTGCCAAATATTAGCTACTAGTTTTGAGAAGGGATAGCTAGCTCATATATCGTGGTTGTAATAATGGTCTCGATCGACACTGCCCGAGTACGATTGTGATACTCGTCACGCTCTTCTGTAGCGGTTCAATGCATATAGATTGGGTCGATCACAGTATCTGCCATATCAGCACAGTATCGAATGGATTCAGGATGTGAGTAGGCATACCTCCCGCTAAACAGCCTCACGTATTCCAGAATCAAGGGGCAAAAGGCTAATAGGGTTTGACATGGGATCAGTACACGTGGGCAACTCAGTAGAGATACTTGTTCGTATAGAAGACATGTTGGAGTCATTTTAGTCAGGCGAAAGCTTTCCCTTCTTGGCTAGCTGGCACGGATTAAAAGGAAGCAACGCCTTAACCGCCTAAGAGGACCAAGAGGAGCTGGATGTCTTGAACGATCATGATGTGTACTGTTCGCGTCAGTACTAAGAAGAGCTTGGAGCATCAAGGTAGAAGAACTTATCATAGGTTCGCTGTAGCATAGTATTCTCGGAGGACAGGAAGTCCTCTTTGTGATAAAGGCAGTGCTTGGTCTGACAGTAGACTAGGGCAGTAGGCGGTATTTATAGACTTATTGGCTTACCTTGTCGCCCAGCTGCCTTATATTGCAGCAGTTTGGCTGTGTCTGTCTGTGCAAATGTTAAGACGTACTGGCGAGGATATCTGCCTAAAATGAGGCCTATTAGACCTCTGCCTTAATTCCTTTCATGTTGAGTAATAATCAAATGTAGGCTGGGAGTTAACGAGACACACTTTCTGCAGCTATACTAGGATAGTATGTCAAGTTTGTGGGGAATTCTTATTAAGTTGAAGGAATGTTAATTGACAGAGACGATTTATGTAGGCATATCGAGCCTCAGCGAATACTACTGTTACTAAGAGTGCCTAACCTTTTACATTTCCTCGATTTCACAAAGTGATTCGTTCATGACTAGCGTTGACTTAACGACCGCAGCTTTAAACGTTAAGACACGAACTGCAGCGTGACCACCGTCATTATTGGTAGGCTCCGTTGGCTGCCACTATCATCATTTTACTGATAGCATTGACAGTAGACCAGAGTCTAAGTAAGTTTAGATGCTAAGTTAAGGCTAGGATCTGGTCTACGCGCCTTTACTTGCGCGATATACGCTGGCTACCTAGCTCGGATCCGCTGAAGACCTCCTTAAAGTGTGACTGTACAGTGCTATATTGACTATAGATATTGTGGAATTTTAAACAATATATCCTTCCCCTACTCAGCTTATTCCTATCTTTCAATAGTAGATCCCCTTGCCGAATTTCGTGGTCTTTATTATATCTAAACTAGTAACTTGATGGGGTATAACTGTAGAGATATATTTAGATGCAAGTCGGCGAGACACTTAAGCTTACGCGGGCAGACTGAATCCAAGGAATACCGGCAATCCTAATAGCATTGAAGATAAATATATGCAATGATTTCAGATATCTTAGATTTATTACAACTAACATTCGAATGATAATAGAGTAGTGTTTTCTTTAAGAGGAACATACTATTTGGTACGAATTTTCGTCTAGTATTAGTCTACAGAAGTCAAGTCCATGCGACCGCGTAGATCACAATATATAGCCATATTCAAGACTTGTATAATGGCCAATCTTATTCAATTGCAACTGAACAGCTAGTAAATTCGATCTTATTTGGTCAGTCCGCGGAGATCTCAGGCAACAGACCAACTCCGTCACGTGAATCCCAACCAGGCGCATCATCGACGCGACCGAGCGTCTCAGTTCAGAACATACAAGCAATTGCTAGCCTCTCCGCGCGATTTCTCGAGCCATCTACAGAGGATACCTCTTGCAGAACGCTCATTTGCAGGAGAAAATTCCAACTGCCTTGGGTTGTCAACCAATCCAGCAACTTCGCTTTATTTACGTCAATGGCCTACTCTGCTTGACCCGCCTAATTCACCCTATTACCTCCTTCTCCGTCCTCGAAGCAGCGCCCCTCGCCGAAATTGATTCTGATGGCCAAGCCCGCGACCGAAATGTCCCTCAAAGAACCGTTATCGGCGTCGCCAACCCGAACCATTGCAGACCCCATCGTGCCTACACAACGAGCGTTTGGGCCCATCCTAGCAGTCGCACGAAAGCCAAGAACAGAATACCTACGCGACATGTTCCCAAACAAAGCGATCGAAGGACTGCTCGCGGCCCGTCCATTTTCGTTGCCACTGCCGACTGCTTGTGCACCCCTCGGCCAGCGGCCCCTGTCTGCATAGCCCGTGGCCAGCGCTGCCTATGAGTCTAGGCGGTAGATGTCAACAGCCACGAAAGAATGTGGCAGCCCTGGCCGCTACGCGGGGAACTGGACGGCTAGCTTGAGGATGTCGCGCACGGGATGGATTTTCGATTGCAAAATCCGACCCGAGTACGGCATCGCGGGAGAAATCCCTGCACCGTTACGCTAAGCCCTCGGGCGTATTCGCTTTCTTCCAGGGTCTACCGAATCATGCTTCTATTCGAAAAATCCTGGAGTTGGACACGTACGCATTAGAAAACATCATAGCACATCTTCTCGAGACGGCGCTTTGATGCAAGAAACAGGTCAACAGATACAGGCGAACGTTCATACCTGTGCCGATCGCGGTACCTTGTACACCATAGGGCACATGTACTGGTAGAGGCTACTCCTGAAGCTACGATATCTGCTCCTATCTACGGCGTACTCGGTATCAGGATCCCCTAGGGTGGTCCTAGGAGCTGCCGCGCTCCTAGAGCCTTCGTTCTAGATCCCAGGGCCTCGTTCGAGATCCCAAGGCCAGCTTTTTGCTTCCTGGGGTCGAACTGGGTTACCTCTGGGTCCGGCACACCTTGGATTCACGTGTAGGCTTCTGGCTCCAGCAGATGATTTGTTGCGGGAAGACTGGTCCCCGGACCTCAATTTAAGTTCCTGTCAAAGACACAACAGGAGCTAGGATTACATTCACCGGCCCCGGGAGCTGACTCGCTCCTGGGGCCTTTGATCAATATCCTGGAGCCCTTGACCTATCTCCTGGGGCTCTTGGCCTAGCTCCCGAGGCTTTTAACCATTATCCCAGAGCCCAGCCCTCGACAGCCCCAACGGCTGTTTGCAAGGATGCTATCACAGGTACACTCCCATCGAGTCCTCGATAATCGTATAACCCAGAGGTATGACCACTTCCTCCCAAATCCGACATTGATTTGATTCTGCGAAGACATCTGACCATGGATACTGCTATAGCCTACTTGCCCTCAGAAATAGGGACCATCCTTAGGGAAAACATCGCAGTCATCGAGATCGTATCCATGTTCTCGATCGGCGCCTACAATGCACTCGAAACGGTGTTCATCACGTTCGACACTGTTAAAAACTACCGCAGTCTGTATTTCTAGAGTATGCAGGTCGTATCGTAGGGCATTCTTGTGTATACTCTTCCTGCTATAGCTTGCTTCTTATCTCACGTTCCCAGTCTACCGATATCTATCCCTTTCTTGATTGGATGGTACGCCATAGTCACAGGCCAATCTATTATGCTCTACTCGCGCTTGTACCTCGTGGTACTGGATGTTAGTAAGGTGCGATGGGTGCTGTGGATGATCATCGTTAACGTGTGTATCCTGTATGTCCCGATAATAGTTCTTTTCCTCGGCCTCAATCACGGTAATATACGTTTCGCTCGCCCTGCTTAGATCTACAACTGGATCCAATTAGCAGGCTTCTGTATACAGGACCTCGTTATATGCGGCTTTTATATCTATAAGGCGATCCGCGCTCTCAAGTGCATTATCCGAATTCGCGGTTGGAATGGCTGCAAAGTTATCATCTACCTTCTTTAGGTCAATGTTCTCGTTGTTGCCCTCAATATTCTACTACTCCTCACGGAGTACAAGCTGCACGATATCCAAGTCAGCTTCAAGACGGTGGTCTATAGCATCAAGTTGAAACTGGAGTTCTCTATGCTCAACTGTCTCCGCTGACTGATGAGCCAGTATCGTTTGCCTTGTACCGCATGGTATAGAGACGCCACATTGTGTAGCTGGCGTGGTTTCATCTTCCATTCTATGGAGATCAGTCTAGAAAAAGAGAGCATACAATGAATTAGCTCGTCTCTAACCGCCTCATCTGTCGTTACACGCGCAGTTTGGGGGGACCTCCCTTTAAAGCATGGTTGCAAGCGAAGCTCAATCATCTGGCGCTGGCGGTCGGTAGGTGGACTGCTTTCAACGCATTATCGTAGGCTGCAGATGCCGTCTCACAGCCAGTCAATGCGACCGCACCCAAACGGGCCAAAAATAACACCGGACGCGTCCCGTACGAGGAATCAGTCAAGTTTTACTTTTCCCATCCCTTTCACATCCTTGCTCGCAGTTCTCTTTGTTTGCTAGACAGAATCAGCCAGAAGACCCACTTGCGGGTAACACTCCGCCATCCGATTGGCAGATCTTCCAGCAAAGTCGGCTTTAGATGGTTACACCCTAGAGCCCTGCATCACGCCGAGCTGATTCTACGCAACGTGACAGAAATTGTGAGGAAATGGGTTGCTTTGACCCGCTTATCTGCATATCATGTGGAGATAGTCTTCCAGTTCGAGGTGACCAAAAAGACAAAATACAAGGTGACTAGTATCTCCCGAAGAACTCGGCGTCAATAGTTTTTCAGTTCAGAATCCTAAGGAGGCCTGGCGAACCCTTAGGATGCTCCAATATTTCTTTGGCATCCATGACTTCCAAGTGGAAAGGTTCGGGATGATCCATGTCCTCGTAAATCAAATGACGAACAATCTTGTCGGCAGCAGTGCTAAATTGTCGAACCAGGTCACCCTGCGACTCCTCCAGTATGTCGAGAAAGAGATTGAAGTCGGGTTCATTGGGGGCGAGGATCCTAGGAACCTTTAAAAACCCTGTCAAGCGTAATGGTAACTCTGAATTTCACTTACATATGATCGGATATTGGCTTTTCAAAATCCCCGGAGACTTTGCATGGTTGCATAAAAGCTAGGCTGCTGTTGCCGAACCTCTCTGCGAACATATGAAGCCGTCTTCCAAGTACTCGAAGACGAGACATAGATCGTCTTTTTGACTCGTAATCTTTACATCCGGGCTGAAGGCTTGGGAAGACTTCTTTCATCATCCTTTCAGTCACATGAGCCTCATCATTATGGCCAGGGTTGCCTGTTTTGCCACCAGCCTGAAAGATTTCCCTTCCAGTGCAAATGATCATTCTTGTTGCTCGCCGGCTATCAGAGCCACCGCAATTCCGAAACAATTCCATCACATGATACCTCTTGAGGAGGGCGCAGTACATTTCCCGAACCTCCAAGTCTCCGATAATTGCTATTCTTTCGGTCCGTGTCGCATGGCGTGTAATTCTCCAATTTTGAATCTGAGGCCAAGATCTTGAGCACTCCAATGCTTCTTTCAGGCCGACGATAGAGCTAGAGCTGGCTATCTGAGCTAAAATAGTGCAAGAAGCGTCTGAAAACTTGCAATTTAGCTCCAGCATACGATTTTGAATGTGAGGGCTGAAGAATGTTTCTCTTGGAGGGGGAAGCCCCTGAGCTTTACACTTCTCAGTGTCCCTCAAGATTGATGCCTGACAAAAGTCAATAATCTCTTGGCGCTTGCTGTTTGGCTGTTCAACAGGCTCCAGGGTGTCAAGTGTTCTCTTCTCACGAGTCGATGAGACGTTTGCATTTTCATGCTCCGTGGGACTGTCTAGTACTTCTTCTGTAGGAGTCTGGACTGAAAAGATCGGGTGACTCTTGCTCAGGGTAGGAAGAGCTGCAAAAAATGGAAACCCAGGCGACCCAATAGAGTTCGGGAAAGCATCATCAAAGTCGATCATTGCAGGTGATAAGCTTTGTGTGGTTGGTTGGGGCAAGGAAATTGACCTGAACTGGCTCAATAGATTGCTATGATCGACATTCGATTTACCTATGCTCAAGAATCTGGGTAGTCAGCCGCTGTTTATCTCAATCCAGTGCTCTACGGCTAAGTACCCCAGGCATAGCATTCCCTCCCGAGTGACATCAGGGTCCCGGGATTCAAGGTGTAAAACACCTATAAGAGCGCTTACAGCTTGAGCAAGAACGCTGGTTGCTTGGCTCCCTGCCGAGGGGCTGTACTTGATGTATTGGTCAATGCCTTGGTGTTTGGCTACCAGTGCTCGATAATCCGCTGTTGCCAAAGTGGATTGAATGCGCGTTATCTTGGCTTATTGACATTAATGGCTTATCTTTCAAGTTCGATGAGATAATACCTCTGCTCATCATTGTTCTGTATCCCATCTCGATAACTTGGTATTCGATAAGGGAGGTCCCCATTTGGGCAAGCCTCTTGTTTCCATCTAAGTTATTGTTATCGGCTCCAGCAGCCGTGAGAGCTTCTAAGATACCAGGTCCAGATAGTCCTTCATAACCAAGGGCATCTCGAATTTTTTGGATTTCGGGTTGAGCGAGCATTTGGACGAATCGAAGATACAGTAAAGTCGAAAGTTAGAGGACTTGTGAAGGAAGTTGAGGTAAAGAGAAAGTTTAAATACGATTGAAAGCTTTTAGATTGAGCTGCCTAGCAGATTGCAGTCTAGGTTTGAAGTTTCTGAGAAAGTTGGCCGATGATTGGTCTTATTTATGCACCAGACACGTTGCTGGTCTTTATTGATCATAACAATGGCGGTGAAGAGAACACACATATGACCAGTCACAATATGATCGTATTCTGTGGTGTGGTGCAAGGCTGGCAACTCCTGGACTCCATGTCTTCTCAGTCCCATTACTGTCTGGTTGTAGTGGCGCCTGAAACAGAAGTAGTCGCCCAAATTTCGCCGAAATGGGTATTATCAACTACTTAGTGTTGTAACATCTGAATCAGGAAAAGAATTTGTTCAGGTCTCTATTCTTGGAAATTTCTTGTTAGCTCATCCTTGACTGACTGCGTAATCAACACCGGATTTCTTGGCCTAGAATCCCGGAGATATACATCACGTGCGCACCCGTCGATTTTAAATGTGACGAGCCCTCGATTGTAAAGTCAAAGATGTGAGTTCAAAAGGCGTCCTGACAGCCTTATAAAAGTCCTGCGAATGCCCACTAAAACCTGCCCATAAAGATCTTCCTTTATTTTCAAAGTTTTCCCGAACATGTCTGAAGGCTCTGTGTGCAAAATCTGCCCAAATGGTGCGTATTCTTGCTTCCCTCAACCTTAGAAGAATTGCTTAACTCTTTAAGAATGTGAATTGGCATACCACCTTAGTCTCTTGAAACTTGACAGCGACATAGAGCAACTTGAAGAAGCCTCGCTTGCACCAGTATTTACGAGCCACGTGTTCAGTCGTCGTTGCCGCGACCCATCTGTGTCGAAGCCCACTGGAGTGGTTTCACAGTATGGACTGTTGGCCGGAATCATCAAATCCAACGGCTTGGATTCTATGGCTCTCGAAGATAAAAGGACTTGGGAAAAGGACCCTAGACTGTTTTTTAACGTTTCCTCTCCTTCCAGTACTTTCATATGTGGCTCTCAAGGCTCAGGGAAAAGTCATACCTTGTCATGTATTCTGGAAGGCTCTATAATTCCTTCAAAAGCAGGGAGACTTTCAAACCCTCTTACAGCCGTTGTCTTCCACTATGACACCTTCATCTGTGATAATGGAGGCTCTCCTTGTGAAGCAGCCTTTCTCGCTTCAAACCCTGATATCAAAGTCAGAGTTCTATGTGCTCCCACAAATCTTCGAACCATACAGGTAATGCGCCGTTTCTTCATTGTTTCGAGGTTTTGCTTACTTTATCAGGGTACATACTCAAGGTTCAACATTAAAGTCGAAGCATTACAGATAGACCAAGCCGATCTCAACACCAGACGTATGCTGGATCTGATGGCTGTTGGTCAAGACAATGGTCCACTTCCGCTATACATGCACACTGTTCAGCGGATTCTTCGAGAAATGCGAGTCGAACAGCAAAGTCTTGGAACAGGCTTTGATTATGCTGAGTTCAAGGGCAGAATACTTGATTCTGGACTCACTCCAGGCCAACTTGAGCCATTAAAGCAACGTCTCGATACTTTAGAGAGCTTCATGCCCCCACAGCAAGCATTTTCAAGAACTGGAAAAAATATCAAAGCGAAAAGATGGGGCTCTGCCTGGACGCCACAGGTAAGTCACTCCTCTATATTTCTAGTTCATGGTCGACTAAGAATTTCAGCCGAGTCAATTGACTATAGTTGACCTTTCCTGTCCGTGCATTTCTTCCGATACGGCATGCTCTCTTTTCAACATATGTTTTGGAATCTTTTTAGAACAGACCACACATGTCGGTCGTATAGTGGCGCTTGATGAGGCTCACAAAGTTAGTTCGTTCTACGCTCGCTATAGCTTCTTGCTGAACATTGATAGTACATGGACAATTCTGTTGAAGCACGCTCTTTTACTGAAACTCTTCTCTCTACCGTGAGACTGCAGCGACACCTCGGAATACGCATTGTGATTTCAACACAAGAGCCGACGATATCGACAGCTCTCCTTGGTCTCTGCTCTGTCACCATTGTTCATCGTTTTTCATCACCGGAGTGGCTCCATACATTGAAAAAACATATAGCGGGCGTCTCCATAGGTGAAGGGATCTTCAGAGAATCCAGTGGACACAAAGAGGGGCAAGGTATGTATGAGGAATCATTGTTTGAGAAAATAGTCCGACTTCAAGTAGGCGAGGCTTTGCTTTTCTCTCCTAGTGCTGTGATCGGAAATCCTACAGGGAGCGAGATAGATAGTATTGTCAAAAAATTGGGACCTGGATATCTGGAAGTGAAAATCCGAAGTCGACTGACCGAGGATGGTGGAAGAAGCGTTATTTCTTCTTGAAGTCTGATATGCTGCTACTTGGATGATTTGACTAGGTGTGCTAGTTGCTAGTGACTCAAATGCTCAAATTGAAAAAGAAAATGTGGAAAAGGACGGGTTAAGAGACGGAGATACAGTTCAATCACTACAAACGGTGTCTGACCACATCGTGGCCTGCAACACCAGAGGGCAAATTGGCCATAACAATATCCATGATCACGTATGTCTTCATGGGATTTAAAAACGGGGAAGCTTTTGGGGAGTTAAAGGGCTATGCATATGGGTTTGTAAGTTACTCGTGAAGCCTGCATGGGAGTATCCGAAATTGCATCGCTGTTGAGCTGGCTCCAGAATTAGGCCAAGAGCCCCAGGGCCAAGTCAGCTCCCGGGGCCGGTGAATGCATTCCCAGCTCCGGTTGTGTCGTTGACAGGAATTTAATCCGGGGACCAGTCTTCCCGTGATCTGCTGGGGCCAGAAGCCTACACGTGGATCCAAGGTGTACCGGACCCAGAGGTATCCCAGTTGGATCCCCGGAACCAAAACCCTGACCCTGGGATCTCGAACGAGGGCCTGGGATCTTGAACGAAGGCTCTAGGAGCGCGGCAGCTCCTAGGACCAGCCCAGGCGATCCCGACACCGAGTACACCGTAGATAGGAGTAAAAGTCGCAGCTCTAGGAGTAGCCTCCACCAGTACATGTGCCATATGGTTTTACAAGGTACCGCGATCGGCATAGGTAATATCCTCAAGCTAGCCGTCCAGTTCCCCGCGTATCGGTCAGGGCTGCCACATTCCATCGTGGCTGTCGACGTTTACCGCCAGAACTCATAGGCAGCGCTGGCCACGCGCTATGCAGACAGGGTTGCTGGCCGAGGGGAGCATCCTTCGTGCACAAGCACTTGGCAGCGGCAACGAAAATGGACCGGCGGCGAGCAGTCATTCGATCGTGTTTTGGGACATGTCGCTTAGGTGTTCAGTCTTGGCTTTCGTGCGACTGCTAAGTCGGGTCGAAACGCCCGTTGTGTCGAGATTGCGGCACACCGGCGTCTCAAACAGCAGGGCTAGGTAGCAAGGCTAGGCACAATGGGATCTGTAGTGATGCCAATAAAGCGAAGTTGCGGAATTCGTTGACGACCCAATGCAAATGGGATTTTCTCAGGCATATTAGGATTCTACATGAGATATCCTTCGTAGATGGCTCTAGAATCGTGTGGAGAGGCTAGCAATTGCTTGTATGCTCTGAATTGAGACGCTCGGTCGGGTCGATGACGCGCCTGGTCGGGATTCAGGTGACGAGTTTGTACCGTTGTCTGAGGTCTCCGCGGACTGACCAAATGAGATGGATGGTATTAGGTATTCGGTTGCAATTGGATATGAGGGGCATTATTGTAGCCTTGAGTATAGCTATACGTCGTGATCTACGCAGTCGCAAGAGCTCGACTTCCGTGGAACGGTACTAGACGAAACTCTCATACAAACAGCCTGTTATTTTCAAGAAAACACCACTTTATCATCATTCGAGTGTCAATCGTAATAAATCCAGATACCTGAAGTCGTTACACATATTTGTCTTTAATGCTGTTGGGATTGCCGGCGTTCATTGGATTCTGTCTGCCCGTGTAAGCTTGAGTGTCTCTTCGCCTACTTGCTTCGATATATATCTTTGCAATAGTACCCCTTAAACTACTATCTGGACACAACAAAGACCACGAGATTCGACAAGAGGATCTACTGTCGAATATAGGAATAAGCTGAGCAGGGTCAAGATATACAGTAGTGTTCGAAATTCCACAATATCTATAGTCAATATAGCACTGTACGGTCACGCTTAAAGGAGGTCTTCAGCGATCCGAGCTAGGTAGCCGGCGCGCAACCGTGACTCGCGCAAGTGGAGGCGCGTGGACCAGACCCTAGCCTCAACTCAGCATCTGAACTGGCTTGGACTCTGGTCCACCGTCTATACCGACAGTAAAATGATGATGGGGGCAGCCAACGGAGCCTGCCAACAATGACAGTAGTCACGCTACAGTTCGTGTCTCACCGTTGAAAGCTGCGGTTGTTGAGTCAACGCGGGACCGTGAACTGAACTGATTACACCGTGAAAACGTGAAAACCTGAATGTGTAACGAAGAGCACTCCTGGTGACAGAATAGTATTTGCTGAGGTCCGATATGCCTACTCGAATTCCCTACGTCAATCAACGTTCCTTCAACGACAATTCCCCGTGAACTTGACACACTATTCTCATACGGCGGTAGAAGTGTGATTCGTTGACTCCCAGTCTGCAGTTGATTTTTGCTCAACATGAAAGTAGTTGGGGCAGAGGGTCCAACATGCCTCACATTGGGCAGAACTCCTTACTAAGACGGACACGGCTGAGCTGGTGCAAAATGAGGCAGCTGGGCGACGAGGTAAGCCGACAGGTCTATAAATACCGCCTGCTGCCCCAGTCTTCTATCGGACCAAACGCTACCTGGCTTTGTCACACCGAGGAAAGTCCTCAGTACACGGAGTCATCCAACGCTCTCTTACAGCAAACCATGATAAGTCTTCCAGCTTTGGTTCCTCCGTGCTCCTCTCGGTACTGACGCGACCAGAACACATCACGATCATTCAAGGCATCCAGATCCTATTAGGCGATAGATGCGTGGGCTTTCAGTCACTATGGGCCAGCTAATCAATAAGGCAAAACTTTTGCCTGGCCTAAATGACTCCAACATGTCTTCCGTACGGACAAGCACCTCTACTCAGCTGCCCACCTGCGCTGACCTAACGTCAACCTCTACTAGCTTCTTGCCCCTCAATTTCGGAATGCGAGTGACTAGTCATGCGGGAGGTATGTCTAATCTTAGCCTGGATTCATTCATTACTGTGCTGACATGACAAATACTGCGATCAACCTGATCTATATGCATCGAACCGCTACAGATAGGCGCAACGAGCATCACAATCGTACACGGCCATCGTCGATCGAGACCATTTATTACAACCACGACATGTGAGCCATCTGTCCCTTCTCGGAAGTAGTAGCTGATATCTGGCAGAACGTGCCTCCGAGCGGGTCCCCGAGCGTTCGATTGCCCCCGATACGAGTTGGGAAACCTTCCTTTGGATACTCTCTTCAAATCTACGCACACGTCGCTGATGTCTCACACTAGTCGGAAATCCTGGCAAATCGCCAACAATAAGTCTACCGATGGGCTTTCAACTGACGCCATGCCACCGTTGCAGCTATCTCGCACGGAGGGCATTCGTCAGCAATAAGGTATGTCTGCTAACTGCCATTAGTCCAGGACCATTCCCTTTGATCGTCGGCCACACTTGCCGTGCAGGATAGGAAATTTAGAACGGCCTTACATAATGTTACAATGACGAGCTTCCGTTGGTCCATCGTGATCGGGCGTCGCCGGCCGTATCAAGCTAAGGGCGACATCTGTGTTGTCTCAGCAGTCTGACCACCGTGAGGTGCATGCGGAGGGATCAACAGAAGCGGAGATGATGAATTGTGACTACAGGCCCATACTATCCGAAGCATACTGACGTATTTAAGGAGCCGCTTGTCAGGTGGTCTAGGACTTGCCAAGTTGCGGGACCTAGTGCGCCGTCGGACATATACGAAGCAGCACGCGTCTTGCACAGCGTCATCGCCTTTACCGCGCGACGCGACCGATCTCTGGCCTAGCCAGCCAGCTATATTATAGGTCGAAGATCCTACAACCAGTATTCAGTGAGCACGCTATGCTCAAGGTCCGGCATCTCTTATTCGTTTCCCGCCGGATAAACAACATGTTTGTGAGTAGAGTCCCGTCGGAGGCGAGTTCTCTCTCAGAATAACATGCGGCCGATCCCGACCGAGACGTCCTCGAGACACCACTCGATTTTCCATCAATTAGTCGTGGTGAGCCGACAATTAGCACAGACACCATGTGATATATGACCCTACGACAAGCAGCTCGACGTCAGCGAATTTTCCCGAATGCTTTCAGCGAAATGAGGTCGAGTGACGTCCTTGCACGGATGCACCTCCTTGCACTTTGCCATAGATTCGCGATCGAAGCCAGCCGATCTGCGAGACTCCATCATATCCCAGTGCAGACCATCCCGACTTCAACGATGACTTCGATGACTACATCAAGTGACACGTGCCTCGGAGCATGCGACGGCTGTCGTTACAAGAGATATACGCGACGGGGTCAAGAGGTCGGAGGCTGGTACAACGGCAGGCAAGAGTTCGGATGAGAAATTGGACTATGTTCGATCGCTCGAGATTCCGTGAGGCTTCTTAAGTTCCAAGAGAAAAAAAGCGTTGCCTCGGAGGGTCTAAGTTCGACGTATGCATCCCCGCGCCGACTATCGGTACCAAGCACGAGTAGTGTGGCCTCCGATAGGACAATTTTGGCCAACTGAGGTGCCGAGGACCTTCAGATCCCGAGGAAGAAGGAGATACACATGTGCCTGACGAGATCTGGCATTCGTCTGAGTCACCTGGGCACGATGGCCAAGATACTATGTTTTTTTCTCCCCTGCTACTGCAAGCAAAACTCGTACCGTCTCTTGTAATATCGAGCGGATTCTAGTCGTGCGAGAGCGGCGCCAAGGGGACAAGAGCCCAGCATTTTAATCTTTCGGTGATGCTGCCGCCTTATATTTGTGCATCTTGGCAGTCTTGGATTGTGGAAGAATTTGGGAAAGTCCATCACGTGACGAAAGTGGTCCGGCTTGGATTCTGCTGAAGACAAAGTCGAATTCAAGACTCCAAAGATTAACATGCAGTTTTTTGCATGATTGAAGTATAGAGGAGTTTTTGTTTTCGACAATACCAGTATCACATGACGGAACGCTGTGGTTGAGCGTGGAGAGCTACGAGAGAAGTGATTCTGGACGAGGAGTAGATAGACCGGAATCTCTGGGAGGGACAGCAATTCAGAATAGAGATGAACAGCGTCTATGCCCTGCGGGTAGGTGTGCAGCATTTCGTGCATTATGACCGGCTCAGCGTTCGGCAGTTTGTATTTGCCATGGCAGATCAGACCGTACCGTCAACTCCGACAACATCGGTATCATTATTTTTTTTTGTTTGTGTATAAAGAATGGCCCTTGGGAAAATGCCGGCTTCCTTTGCTCGATATAGATGACATACTACTCCATGTCTCACATCGCTTCGTGCTGCAGCCTGAAGGGCTGTCTTGAACCTGGCCTTTCCAAGGCGCTTGCATTACCCCTGCTGGGGACGTGGACGGCCGGTCCAGCTGAGCGAACCCATTGCCGTTCTTTGAACCTGCAAGAAGCCCGGAGATGATGGGCTAAGGCATTGCCTTGATGTCAAGACTGCATGGTTAGCTCACGACATGAAAATCAGACTGTTTGAAAAGCGTCGGGGAACGCGTACCATTGACAATGCAAACGATGACTGCAGACTCTTCGGAAATGTACGAGGACTGAAACTCTCTCTGCGACCCTTTGATGCCCAGGATCAAGGCCGTTTCATCCACGGTCCTTCCACGGTTCTCCGCAGGATGCTCTACCAGAAATAGAGCTGGGCGTTTGGAATGATACTCAGACGCTCTCTTCCCGTTTTGCACTGCGCATAACAGATCGCCCAAACCATTCGAGACCACGTTCTCCTCGAATATAGAGCCACCGTGTCTACAACTCCATCACACCGGCCGCACACCACACCAGTGAGCGACCAGATGAGGCGCAACACTCGATACCGCGGGTAGCCAACACCTCTTTTGTTCAATCATGCAAAAACTGCGTGTTGACTCCGGACTCAGATCTGGCTAGGAAAAGTCTGTCTTCAACAAGCTGTGCTTTGAATACTTTATATCCCTCTCGAACCTATTATAATTCGGAGTTCCTTATGATCCATACTCTGTCTCTGGAGAACGATGAAACGCGCGACCGAAAGTCAAGTCAGCCGTCGCAGGTTAAGTGCAGCCTGTCGCAACTAGACCCTCAATTAAAGATGGAACGTATCGGTTGCAGAAGCGCTGCGATTAGAAGTATATACTTGATTTACTTTTAGACAACTCCTCTGCCGCGGACTGTTCCTTTCCTGCTTGATGACCATGAGCTCCCAAGTCGGTATGCTCTGCACTTCCGCCCGGTGGTTGCCCGTTGTAAGCTGACGCTCCCTGAGATTCCCCATTCGCAGGGCTCCGAGCTTTGCTGTTATTCTGAAACGTCATAAACTGATCCATCCGGCCCCAAGATTCCCCAAATGGCTCAATCGGGTGACTTGTGATCGTGAATTGGTCAGATACTCCGGACATCCAATTTTCTATGCCGGTCCAATCTTGTAAAGGATATTGGGCCCACTCCTCCATACTCCCTGATTTTGGCTTTTGCACATCTGCTTTTGCGGAAGCTTGAACAATTGCAGTTGGTCTCATAGCAGAAAGTGTTATTAACGCGCCGTACAAAGCTGACTCGGTTTCAGCTAGCCTTTGTTCAAGTTGATTGAGATATCCGAGAGGTAAGCCCCTGTAGTCGTCCCTTAGCTTTTGCCTTGGTGATCACCGTGAAGAGATGTACCTTTTGCCACTTTCGGGATATACACATCTCGATGGCTCATTTGAGCACTGTGAACAGCAAGGACTATAGAATACCCCAATGAGGGTTCAAATTAGATATTCAATTCGATTGCGGTCATGATTATTGTATTGCGCATACAGTTTGCGGTCACACTATATTCGGTCAGTGCTTGCAACCTTGGAAGTCTGGATAAAGTCAAGTAACTTGAACCGACCTTGCATTTTCGCTGTCTGCATGTCTCACAAGAGATCGGACTTAGATTGTTATTTGCTGCAGCCATAATCACATCAGCCAATTATGTTCTCCATTCTTACGCATTGTTGTCACTACCTGGCATCTTGGCAGTGTTCCATCTGAGCACTAGTTTCTGAATACCAGGTCTGATATTTGAGTGAGTTCTCCAGGAAATAAACTTGGTTTTAGTACTCTGCATGTCAATTTGGACGGTGCCGATCTGCCCGAAGGCAAATTCCGTCCGGACAAAGAAACCTCCGAAGGACCGCCGGCACGTGCCTCAGCAAGATCTGCCAGTCTGCGCCACTACTATAGTAGGCGCATGCTGCCAAGTCGGATCCCAATCCTTATGCTCGTACGATGACTTTGATGGCGTCAAAGCGTCATTTCCGACTTTGGAATAGAATTCACCCCAGACAAATTAAATCAAGCCAATTTGAGTCCGGGGACACAATGTTTACATAATCAACCGTGGGGCCTCTAGGCCAACGAACTTGCGTCACGCAACATGGCATATTCGCCTTAGCATCGTCTGGAATATGTGAGAGTGAAGAAAATAATATGGCCTCCCCATCATCCCTCAGCACTCGCTTGGATGACGAGCCAGATTGGCAGTATGGCCATCGCGCCGCCAAGCGACACAAAGGAACGTCCACCGCGGGTGCGTCCAATTCCTCCCCTCGCGAGATTGGCTATATGAGAGAACCACAGAACGACGGCCCTGCCAGCTTTCTTGGTAGCTCTAGTGGGATCCACTTTGTGCGACATGTATACAATGCTTTTGCTCGCCGATCGGCAGATCTACAGCAGACTCGAGCTCGCGATAGGAGCGCGGTGCCGGGAGAGGACGATCGGTTGCAGCGAGACCCTGGACATAATGACACCAGTGAGCTGTGGACCGAGAAAGAAGTAACGTTTTCCCCCACGGCTTCCTTCTCCTTTCAAGATATCGTTCACTGGACCCGCCGTTACTTTGAAAACTGGCACCCGATTTTCCCTTGCCTTCATGCACCAACGGTTTTGAAGGCCATGGAGACGCTCGGCCACAATGGCTTGGAATCAATTGGCAGGCTGGATCTGATAGTCATCCGCTGCCTTGTTTCGGTATCCTTGGCGGATAATCGACAGGCTCAAACTCCCGAATCGAAAATGGGGCAAGTCCCTGCCTCTCTGGTATTCCAAACTGTGCACGATATCATGCAAGAGACACAAAGTTTGCTAGCAGAGCCAACCACGGTCCCACTGTTGCAAGCTGCATTTACCATTCAGCTTACTCTGACTTCCCTGTTACGCCTCAATGCTGCATCCCGAGTGGGTGGGATTATCACTCGAACTGCTTTCCATTTGGGTCTGCATCGATGCCCCGGTCGGTTTCCATGCTTTACCAGTGAGGAAGTTGACATCCGTCGGCGTCTATTCTGGTCAATCTACTCCCTTGAGCGATATTTGTCCCAAGCTCTTGGAGTCCCACTTAGTATTCGAGATGATGACATTGACGTTTGCTATCCTGGTGCTGAAAGGCATGCTGACCAATCCAGTCAATCTGATCTTAGCCGCCTCCAACTGCTATCTCACCTTGCCAAATATGCCAGAATAAGAGGATTGATTCTGGAACTACGCAACAAGTCTATATTGCATAGCCATGCTGGCGCAGTCGAAGCAGCACACGTTAATGGTGAATTGTCTCAGTGGTGGAATGAAGTTTATGATGACGTCAACCCCCTTGAGAGTAATTCTGACACCGGCACTGATCCAAATCCGATCCTCGCTCCGTATCACCGACTTTTGCTCATGGTCCTAAGACACGAAGCAATCATCTCTATGAACAGGCCTCTTCTTGCCGCTGAGAAACCCAATCCCGACTACAAGAACGCCCTGCAAACCTGCATTGGGTCTTCACGGTCCTTGCTAGCCGCTTTGAACAAATACATGTCCTCTTCGTCCGATGTTCCCTTGACATGGCCATCTCTCACCTGGACAACATGGATGGCATGTCTCATATTAATGTATGCGTCGTGGGAAGGCGAGCTTCCTGTACCCACAGCTTTGACGTATGCTAGAGTCGGTATTTCTGTGCTAGGAAACTTCGCGCTTAGAGGGAGCAGTTGGCCAGAGACATGCATTGAGGCGATCAGAAGCATGGAGTCGGCTTTTCCATCAAATATTGGTTTGCAGGATGTACCCTCCAGCTTATTTGCCAATGAGAGAAGACTTACCAAAAATCCAACCGGATCGCCGAGAAACTTCACACCGCGCCCCTCAATAGGTGGCAATGCAACACTCGTCCCGTTCGAAAACCGAGGGACAAATCCTCAGGTTCTCCCATCTTCAACGGGGGCTCGAAAATTCGAGACACCGACAAGTCATGCTACGCATGAGGAGCCGCCTGACTCGGCTGTCACCCAACCACTACAGGTTTACCATGGCCCCACAATCGACGCTTCCTCGTTCGACACATATTCAATAAGTGGTCCGACCTCAGCCGGTCTCATTTTCGGAGACATGGGCAGCACAAATGCCCATCTCTACCCAGGAAATATAGGCCAAGACTCTCAGCCTTTTTCAGACGCATACTTCTCAGTGAATGATCTCTGGAGTGTGGCAGATGGTCCGTGGATCATTGATGGCAATTTATTGTAACACCTATTTCACATATATCATTAACCGAGCTCCATTTTCCTAACATTACACTTTGAATCGCTATCACATCTATGAGACAGTATCTATCGCGATGATTCTCCTTTCATGATCCAAAACCACACGTAATTGCCCCTTTCCTTTCCCATCAGTAAATATACCCTGTCGCAGCTGATCCAGGTACAGCTCATACGCAGGCATATATCCCTTCACAAACCTCACAACCTCTGCATCGGTCATACCCTTTCCTTTCTGCTGCCGAAGAGCATGTTCTTGCTGCACCCGCCACTCATAGACATTGACCAGCTTATCTGTATCCAGATGGAGCAAGTAGTCAAAATGCCTCGGCCCCATAAACAGTTCACAGTATTGTTGAAGGCTTGCATTCACACCCAGGAGGTGCTCTATCGCATGCTCTTTTAAAGTGTTTGTAGGGTAGATGTTTTCACTCGCACTATTTTCTGATTCACTCCACCGCAACCGAACCTGTTCTTCGGCTAGGGACTGGAATCCAACACACCACCCTTCAAAAATCAAAATATCAATGTCGGATGTGTTGAGACGATCCCATTCATGCGATGGGACTCTTCCACCCTCTCCGTTAAATAAACTTTTGTCGAAAGACGGAATCGATATCACTTCCGAGTCTACCAGACTTCTGAAAAAGGACACCGATAAAGCCGTATCATGAGTTCCGGGCTGTCCGCGTGTTTGAAGGAGCTTATTCATCGGGTTACTTTCTCGAAGTTTGACTAGATCATTGTGATCAAGATATAGATCGTCCAAGGATAGATTGATCGTTTTGTATTTATGTTTGTTGTTGAGAGCGCTTGCGAGTGCGTCGGTCCAAGTGGATTTGCCACTACCTTGGAGGCCTGTTAAGGCGAGAACGAATGGGCGTTTGATTGGATCTGTTGATTGATTGGTGATGCTTTGCTTGATGTGTGGTATAATGTAACTCAAGATCGTGTCAATGTCTTCTGGGGAAATCTTTGAAGCACCCATTGTGAAAATGGACTTGTTGGAGGGATGCGAGAATTTGGCAGTATGAACGCAGGATGTGTTGTCATTGGAAACGCAGATACGGGAAGTTAGCATCTAGTTAATGTCTCCAAGCCGTATAAGTTAGCCTCGGTTCGTGACTGGATCCATGGATAAACGATGCGCCATATGCTTTGTTTCGTTCATCCGGACATGTCTTTCTCCAGGAGAGTGCCCGGAGATTAGGACACCCGCGCGGGTATCCACCTAACGAGAAAACCGCCCGGACTTGGAAAACCGCGTGAAAACCACTTGATGAGTCTCACTGACTGAGAGTAGTGGGCATCGGTGCCACCATATTTGTTCTCCATCAAGACCCAGGCATGGTTGTCACAGCTGGAAACAAAAAGCCTTGAATCCCCGTATGCAAAAAGTTCTTACCCCTCTACTGCACGACATCCCGATCACACTTCATCCCAGACTCCAATCATAATGTCGCCTTCTATTACTTCCGCAAAGACCTACAACATCGCCTCTATCCCGGCTGATGGCATCGGCCCAGAGGTTATCGAAGCCGGTATCACAGCTCTGAATGCTTTGACGGATACCCTCCGGACCTTCAAGCTGAACTTCAAGAACTACGATTGGAGCTCAGAGACATACAAGAAGACTGGAAAGTACATTCCCGATGGCGGACTTGAGGAGCTGAAGAAGCACGATGCTATCTTCTTCGGTGCTGTCGGAGCACCTGGTACATATAACACTCCAATTCAACAATTGATGTTCAAAATAACTAACATGGCCTAGACGTCCCCGACCATATCTCCCTGTGGGGTCTCCGCCTGGCTATTT
Source organism: Penicillium roqueforti (assembly GCF_015533775.1). Taxonomy (NCBI): domain Eukaryota; kingdom Fungi; phylum Ascomycota; class Eurotiomycetes; order Eurotiales; family Aspergillaceae; genus Penicillium; species Penicillium roqueforti. Next base: position 527,913 of record NW_024067572.1, read on the forward strand.
GCCAGCCCCTTCAACAATACGCCAACGTCCGCCCCACTAGAGTCTTCCGCGGTACCGAATCGCCTCTCCGTAACTGCAAGGCCGGTGATCTCGACTGGGTGATTATCCGCGAGAACAGCGAAGGCGAATACGCTGGTCAAGGTGGCCGTTCTCACCAAGGCAAGACATGGGAGGTTGCCACCGAGGTCTCTATCTTCTCTCGTGTGGGTGTTGAGAGAATAATGCGCTTCGCCTTCGAGACCGCCCAGAAGCGTCCCCGTAAGCTTTTGACTATTGTCACGAAGAGCAATGCTCAGCGTAACGGCATGGTCCTCTGGGATGAGGTTGCCAAGCTGGTTGCTGCTGACTTCCCGGATGTCACTGTCGACAAGATGCTAGTTGATGCCATGACTACTCGTATGGTGTTGAAGCCCGAGACTCTGGATACCATTGTGGCTACCAACTTGGTAAGTACAGAAACACTCCTAAGCCCGCGGAAGTACCTTACTAATAAAACTTATAGCACGCCGATATTCTTTCCGATCTTGCTGCTTCTCTGGCTGGTTCTATCGGAATCGCCCCTACCTCTAACCTTGATCCCACTCGCCAGTACCCCAGCATGTTTGAGCCTATTCACGGCTCTGCTTTCGATATCACAGGCATGGGCATCTCTAACCCCGTGGCTACTTTCTGGACTGCTGCCGAAATGCTCGCCTGGTTGGGCGAGGAGGAGGCCTCGAAGAAGCTGCTTGTATGCGTTGAGAATGTCTGCGAGCAGGGAGTTCTCACTCGTGATTTGGGTGGAAAGGCTACAACTAAGGAGGTCACCGCGGCTGTTGTCGCTGAGATCAAGAAAATGGGTTCCAATTAGAGATTTAGAACGAGTACTCAAGGTATATACATGTATGATATTCATATTATTTATGTTACGCTATGACTCAGAGATGAAGTTCCAGGTCCTGAATGTAACAACGGTTTTCCAAATCTTAGTACAATTTTGTGACGTTTAATTCGTACGTTCAATGGGAATCCTGTCAGATTGAATTTAGCCTCAACGCAGGTTGGTGACATTACACTGGACTTTTACATCTCTCTCGTCCGATCCCCGGGTCATATCACTCCATCTTCTGGGAGCCCTTGGTATAACTTAGCTAAATAACTAATGACGCAAATCTACCGGACATTGTATCCTCCGCCGGACATGGATCGATCTCCACGCAGTTTTGCCTTCGGCAATTCAACCAGTCAAAATCAAGTATCTTAAGATGATCTCCTTAAGCCATTCCATTCCCCGTTTTGCGGGGATTTCTTGGTCCGGTTCCCCAGTTTTATGGGGTCCCCAGGTCGTCACCAAGCCTCCCCGGAGATTCAACGGCTTGGGAATGGTACGATTATAGAGAATCTTATAAAACTGAACCCCGGCCGCCATTTTTGGCCATCACTTTATTTACTCTTCATTCTCAACTTTCATGAGCTGGTCTCAAATCAAAACATGGCCCAGAAGTTCTTCGGCTTAACAGGAAAGGCCCTTCGCTTGGCCCAAATCGTCCTCGTCGTGGCCCCAGCATTTATTATTTTCGGATATAACCAAGCTGGCGCTGGTCCCCTAGCGACCCTGGAAAGCTTTGTTCGCGTGTTTCCCCAAATCGATACTGTCAACACAACAGGCGCTGTGGAAGCGAAGAATTCCACCGGCAAGGGTGCCGTCATTGCCTCTTTTCAAATTGGAGCACTGATAGGCGCCCTTTCTTGCACAGTCTTATCTGAACGTCTAGGCCGTCGAAAGACCATTTTCGTTGGCTCGATCCTCACTATCATTGGTCAAGTGCTTCAGGTCTCAGCTTACTCACTGATCCAATTTACCGTGGGTCGAATCATTCTTGGTATGGGAACTGGCCAATTTAGTGTCGCTGTCCCGGTCTGGCAGTCTGAATCTGCATCAGCCAAGAATCGTGGCCAGAATGTCATTATCGCGGGTGTATTCATGTGTCTCGGATACGCTCTTTGCAATTGGATCGACTTTGCGTTCACGAAGCTTCCTGACACGAACACTGGACAGTGGCGAGGACCTTTAGCCATATCTTTTTTCTTTTCCCTTGTCATCTTGGTATCCGTATTTTTTCTTCCCGAATCGCCTCGCTGGCTCGTTCGCGTCAACAGAGTGGAGGAAGCATCTGCAAATCTAGCAGCCTACAAGGGCCTTTCTCCCGATGATGAAAGCATTAAATCTGAGATCGCCGGCATCGAAATGTCCTTGGAAGCCACCTCCCAGTCAAAGGGGGCAATTAGAGAAATGTTCTCAAAAAACGACGAAGAACGTCTGCTCTATCGGTTCAGTCTTTGCATCGTCCTACAATTCTTCCAACAAATGTGTGGAGGCAACCTCATCTCCGTCTATGCATCTACAATTTTCAAGAGTAATCTACATATGAGCTCCAACCTTTCATCTATCCTAGCTGCCAGTGCTCTTACCTGGAAGTTTCTCTGCTGTTTCATTGCGTTCTTCGCTATCGACCGTCTCGGCCGCCGCACATTGTTCATTATCAGCGGAGCGGGCATGTCAGCTTGTATGGCCGGTTTGGCTATAACAACCAGCTTTGACTCGAACAACAAGCACGCGTCAGTTGCTTCAGCTTCTTTGATTTTCCTGTTCAACCTTTTCTATCCGATTGGCTTTTTGGGTGGCAATTTCTTGTACTGCACTGAAGTTGCACCAATGCGTCTGCGAGTCGCTATGGCGTCTATCTCTACTGCGAATCATTGGATGTGGAACTTCGTTGTGGTCATGGTTACTCCGGTGGCTCTTGATACTATTGGCTACCAGTACTATATCATGTATGCGATCTTGTCCGCCTGTATTCCTGTGGTGGTTTATCTCTTTTTCCCGGAGACTATGAATCGCAACTTGGAATTGCTGAACCATGTGTTCCAGGATGCTTCGTCTCCTTGGCAGATAGTTTCTATGGCGCGGAATTTGCCTCAAGGAGAGGTGACTGAGGCGGACTTGGTGGCTCATAATGACGGAAAGGACGACTGCTCTGTTGAGATGAAAGAACATGCTTGAGTTGGAGTTGTCGGGCGTTCATACACTGCAAAAACGTGAATATTGTCTGTTGCAAGCCATTGTTTGTTCGTTATTGAAATTAGATATTTTACTCTCTCAGTTCACATCCGTTGAACTTCCTATTAGGCGTTCAAACATGTAGGGTGGTAAAAGAGATTGTCGTTGCTTACAGCCCTAACATTCAGCCCAGCGACTCGGATGGATGTATTAAATAGGACAATTCGGCTGAATTTGCCGACAGAATAGTTTCACGACACCTGCAGTCTTCTGAATGCCCCTTTTCTAAGATAAAACCCAGACATAGTAAAACCTTTGGCATGCAGATCACGAGACCGGAATCTTGGCAGGCCGCGGCATAATAAAACCACGCCGACGCGGAGGAAGTCAAGGTCGGGAATAGTTTTTATCCGCAAATCACAGCGCATCAATATGTCATGGAGCCCCACAAACCTGATCCCGGACACGAAAAGTGGTCTCTGACCCAGTCTGACGCCGAGAACTAAACAAGAATCAATGAGTCGCCCAGATCTCCTGCAGAATCCTCCGATATTCGCTCCGTTTACACCGGAATCAACCAAGCCCCATCAGACCCAGTGGTACAGCTGAGAAGATAAGGCTTGTTCGAAACGTTCATAGGCGGAGGTGGCTTTGTCCGCGTTGCTCGGGAAGTGGTTGCCGCTGGATCCATAGCAGCCGGGTATCCGATGCGGTACAACCGAAAGGTCTTCGGTTGACGTTGGATCTTGGAATAGACGCTATCATTCATGAATCGTATTCCCTATGGCTGGCCGACGGTTTTGGGAGCCAAATCAGGAATTGTTCTGGGGCGGATATATTCGGGTAAGAGGGGGTCTCTTGACGATGGGTCTCAGGGTGGTCTGGACTATACTTATAGCTTCTGTTGTCCTGAGAAACTTTTAATGGTAGTAGAATAATTCTAAGCTAAATCTCTCAAAAGGCACATGTTAATCAGTTCTTTTGAATACGCTCCTCTTGTATAATCACATTGCCATGGCTCCTTCAACCAACGACGTGCCTGTCAGCCACACAATGCCGCCATCGGCTTGTAATGTTGGCATTAACGGCTTCGGTCGTATTGGTAAGGCGATCTAAGCAGCCTAACCACGCATGAGCTAATAAATAGTCCGAAACAGGTCGCAATGTACTCCGCGCTGCTCTCGTCCGGTCTGATATCCAGGTCGTTGCCATCAACCACACATGTGATTCTGTCGAGGACCTTATTTATCTCATCCGCTATGATTCGTCAATAGGCAACCTGGATGAGAGAGTCAATATCCAAGCTGTGTCGGATAACTTGATCACCATCGATGGAAAGCGAGTTGCTCTTACATCAGAGCGGGACTTGAAGAAGCTCAACTGGGCTTTCTTGGGAGTCGACTATGTCCTCGAGTGCACCGGAAAGTTCACAAAGCGCGACCTCGCCATGGACCACATTACCCACGGCAAAGCCAAGCGTGTGCTCATTTCTGCACCTAGCTCAGACGCACCTACATTTGTTTACAGTGTGAACTCCGATAAATATAGGCCCATTGAAGAGTGCCGTGTCATCTCTAATGCAAGCTGCACAACCAACTGCGTTACCCCCGTCTTGAAGGTCCTTCACGAGTCCTTCGGTATTACTCAGGGCTTTTTGACTACCGTGCACGCGGCTACCCGATCTCAGCAGGTTCTGGATGGGTACAGCAAGAAGAATGCTCGTCTAGGTAAGCGGTCTCTTTCCATGAGAAGGCAAGCAATTTCTAACCCTTCATAGGACGTGGTGTTTTCAATAATATTATTCCTACTACCACCGGCGCTGCCAAGGCCATCGCAACCGTGTTGCCCGAGCTGGAAGGAAATGTGACCGGTGTCTCGATCCGAGTCCCCACGTAAGTCAACATTTCTAGACTCAAACTTCCCAGCGCAAGCTAACATACCCAGACCCAACGTCTCGATGATCGATCTCACTTTCAGTACCGATAAGCCCACTTCTCTCCCGGAAATCATGGCCAAACTCCGCCTCGCTGCGAAGTCAGAGATGGTCGGCGTTCTTCGAGTTACGGACGAGCAGCTGGTCAGCAGTGACTACAACGGTAGCCCTTACAGTGCCATTGTTGATGCTTCCGCATGTGCAGAGCTGAATCCTCAGGTATGATCTAATTGAGGCTTCGAGAAGGGACAATATGCTAATCGGTCTACAGTTCTTCAAGATTATGGCGTGGTATGACAACGAGTGGGGATACTCGAACCGACTTCTCGATTTGACCACCTTGGTGCATGCCCAGGAGGCTAATTAGATCGCCGGAATGGTGTTTGGTGTTAGTGAAAAAGACATAATACCGTTTGGATGTTATTTTCAATGAAACAGGTCAATGAGAACGGTTTGGAATGCCTTATTGAAGTCTGTCGTTGTTCATGATACAGGACGAGAATGGAGCAACTTCATGGCTAGATCTCGGGATTGTACTCGTAGTCCGACGTTCCAAGGTTTTTCGGTGCTTTTTATACGATAATGTTAGGCATTTAGCGGCCACTCCAAAAAGTCAGCCTATGAAAGGGCGTCTGCTCCAGAATTGGGTACTTCCTTCAATGCAAGGCACCCGAGCTTATTCCTTTATGTCATTCGGTTTACTCATCTTCATTACAATACTACTTGAGCTTATAGAAGTAATCACAAACCCCTTGACTAAAATTAGAGTCCCAACAAGTGGTCGGAGGTCGTGTCTATGACAAACTAGTACTCGCTACGGGCCCCAGTGAAAGGAGGAGAAACGTAGTAGAAAAGAGCTCCGAACAAGAACCGAGACAGAATGGTTGGGGTGACTTCAATTCGTGTACATAGATTCCAGGCGGAGTACACGATCTTAAGTTCCTTCTGGCTGAAACGCTTGGTTCCATCTTCAGATCTGTGCATGATGCTAAAGATCGCCCTCCGAGTCTCGTGGTGGGCATAGCCAGGGAATTCAGCCATGTTACCCGGGACGACATTGGACTTGATGAGCTCTTGCAGAACGCGAATCTCCTGCTGGCGGCGAGAATTCTGCATGGCTTGCTTCTGCTTGTCAGCAGCAACGCAAGTCAGAAGCTGAATCATTCCGGAGTGGCGCTTGACCTCCAGGGAATGTCACAGAGGGAAAATTCACACTCAACCGCATGAGTGTCTATATTGTTTCTCGAATCTTGAGGTCTTAAAGGGAAGGACGAGGATAGGGGTGCGTGGAGGAATGAGATGATCGCGTGGCAAATGAAGAGAATATGGTGGGGGAAATTAATGTCGACAGCGGAAGTGAGAGGTTGGGTAAGAAAACAGGCGGTTGCGAAGAAGACACGCACTTGCCAGTTGTTCGCTGTCTATAAATTTAACTTCACAACCCTCTCGACCCTACTTCTTTGCCAGCATTGGCAAAAGAGTCGAAGAACTACCTTGTCCTTGGTTACCCTCGACGGTACCTACATGCCCTAGAGTGGTTAATTTAAACGCAGCAACTTCATTACTTCGGGATTCAATAACACCGATCTCACTTTTCGATCACGTTAATATGATTATTTTCGCGCGTGAAATGGAATGTTTATATTGTGGGAACTGTATCGAACAGCAAGCTAACATCCTCCCTCTAGATTATATTGAAAATTAGAGTGCCGCGACTACAAATGTCCGTTGGGGAAACGCATTACCGGCACCATGAGACATCGGCGTGGAGCCAAAAATACAAGGATTCGACACTTCCCGGAGCCGCGCATGGCGGATATAAAGATGTCATTGCCGATAACGTCAAGCTTCTTCTGATCATCACCAGTTATGTTGGAGGAACCGGCCAGACCGGTCAGATTGATCAACGAGGCACGGCGGATGTAGTAGGCGATCGACTTAAACGAGAATTGGAGTGCGTGGCACAGCAGGGTGAGGTCACCCGAGGCTTCAGGGTATTTTGTTTGTTCTTCAGTCAGGAATCGGGAGAGTGTGACAATATTGGTCTTAATGTTCTCCTCGCCAACAGGGAGTGCATTCTCGGGATTCGCCATTAAGATGAACCGTTTTGTGAGGAACTAAAGGTGAAAAAGAGTGTAGGGAGATCCGGATGGGGTGAGGGGTAGTCATTCTTTCTCGCGTCATCTTGACCGCTCTGGATTTTCACTAGTGGGCCGAAAATGCCCATAAATTAGTATGATAACATATCTGATAGGTGAAGGTTGACTGCCTCTGTATTATGTGGGTCACTAGGAGCGATCATGTTGGCCTTTACAAAAGTAGGTTTCAAATGTGCTCAGCTAAAATCTACAAGCACTCCACGGACATTGTGATTCTCCACGGACATTGTGATTCTCCACGGACATTGTGATTATTACATGAAGGAGATATTTGAGGATCGATAGGGTTCCAAGAGAGATAAAGGAATGCGAATCAATGCCTTGATAATACTCGCATTCTTCTTATTCATGTTGAGAATTCATCTCGCATTATGCTTTGTTCGGTACAACGCTTATCGTATTACTGAAATACGCTTGGGGGTCGATTTCACAGTGCCATAACTTCACCGGTCACGCTCCATGGTGGGCGTTCGCTTGTGTATGGATATATGCTGGGAAGAAAAATTGCCTTGACTAAGCTTTGGCTATCTTGATGCTCCGTAGCATGCCTATAATACTCATTTGCAATGTCTGCTCGTCAAAACGTAATACAGTAACCTCCCGTTTCGGCACAGCCCTCCGTGCAGCAGGATATCGGCGTCTAATCAAAGGGTGCCTGTGAGCATTGCGCTAATCTGAAATAGGTAACCACTAGTCTGTTTTTCGACCAAAGTATTGGTCCACCTTCTCTCATTTACTGTATCTGCGCCGTAAAAAGAAAGAAAAGGTATCGTCCTCTCCTTCTCCTGTAGAGCTCTCTCACTAATGCCCTCTTGGTGCTCAGTGAACTGAAGAGTTTCACGTAGATACCACCGGCGTTTCTCCCTGCGCGATTGATATGTCTTTAAAATTACAATGAAAACCACTCAACACGTGCTAACTTAGTAGATTCTGGGCGTGTCTTGGATACAGAGGCACTCATTGCTTTTCTCCGAGCGTCGGATTGCCTCTGATTTTGTATAGCCAGCTTGGCTGACAGCACGACTGAAGATGAAGTGGAAGGGGTGTTAGTTGTGCGTTCTGATTGGTCAGTTGATATGACTAGGCAAGAACGGAAGGGATTCTGTGTACCAGACAACTAATGTGCTGGATGGAGTTATTATACATGGCAAAAGCTAAAGAAGTCCGGTCCGTCCACCAGATTTTGACGCGTAATATAAACATGTCGTTACTCTGCGAGTGCTGAAAACGGGAGTTGACTTAAGACACATGCTTGGTAGAGCTGTCGCATTTTGTTCCGGGCGCGGGTGTCGTAGTCCACTTAAAGCGATGCCCGTTTGATGGCCTGCTGAACGTATTCTTTCCAGCGAACTCCCAGGTCATGCCAACAATTTGGCTGTCCGTGAGGACTTGACGTCGATTCTAATGAAGGTGATCTTTTTTCTGTAATCATAGTTCTATTGGATATACCAGGACGGACATTCAAAAGGGCGGATGCCTTTGCAGGCGGTAATAATCAAGTCCGCAAGGTGCTCGGATCCGACAAGGTTTGTAACTAATCTCTAGATGTATGCTTGGCATATGTATCTCGCTTAAGGACTCCAGATCTACCCCGCTCTTTAACCACTAATACAATTTAGCTTTTGTTACCCCAGACACGCCCCAGCCAGGGGCGGGTGAAATCCGGGGATCGAGAGATCTTGGCAACGCTCCTACCGTCAAAATCTACAACGCCTTCCGGCCTTATCCAAGACTTTTCCGTGATGCAAGAGAAGGATGAGGCGGACCCTCTTTCTCCGTCCCAACTATAAGTTTCCTTCACTTATGGTATCTCGGTTGAATTTCATCAGCCTGATTTTCATCACTAGTATCTCTTCCTTATTCAGACTTATTGATAGTCCTTTGCTACGCGAGGTGACGCCATAGAAACCTCTAGCTCAAAACTATGGCAACGTCAGAAAAGACTATGGAGAGAGCTTCAAGCCAAGCCTTTGATCACGAAAAGTGCAAGAACACTCATTGTGAAGACGTATGCTCTGTCAGAGTAGGCAACGAGAAAGCCCAGGGCGATTATTCCGGTGCCACTGCCAAGGTCGACCCCGTGGAAATCAGACTTGTGCGCAAGTTGGACTTCAGAATCATGCCCATATTATGGGCAATGTACTTTCTGAACTATGTGAGCTTCTACATCTTATTCTACAAGCTGACAAGTCTTAACACAAATTAAATCAAGGTCGATCGCAATGCTATCGCTAATGCACGTCTCAACGACCTCGAAGATGACCTTGGCCTTGTCGGAACACAGTACAATACCTGCATCTCGATTTTGTTTGTTGGGTATGTTTATCAATTGACTACGGATCAGACAGACCTGATCTGACTTGGGAACTAGCTATCTTCTGATGCAAATCCCCTCGAACATGCTCATGTCCTCGAGGAAGTTCCGGCCATCGCTATACATGAGTGTATGTATGGCGTTATGGGCTATAGTCTCTGCTTGCACGGCTTTGACGAAAAATTACATTGGCCTTCTTCTCGTCCGATTCTTTCTGGGGGTCACTGAGGCTCCCTTCTACCCGGGCGCATTATTCCTTCTTTCGGTTTTTTACACGCGCAAGGAAATTGCTCTCCGCATTTCCATACTATATACTGGCAATATCGTCGCCACTGCCGTTGCTGGACTAATTGCTGCTGCAGTCTTTGAAACCTTGGACCAGCGCATGAATCTCAAAGGATGGCGCTGGCTCTTTATCATTGAAGGTGTTGTTACATTTGGGGTTGCCGGCCTCGGCATTTTCATGCTACCAGATCACCCACTCACAACGCGTTGGCTGACCCCTGAAGAGCGTGAGCTTGCACAGGCTCGCATTGAAAGGGATACAGTCAATAGTGTAGACTCTCAGGGTGTTTTAGCTGGTTTAAAGCAAGCCCTGGCCGACCCTCGCCTTTACCTCCTGGCATTCATGCAGAACATGCATCTTAGTGCCTGTGGTTTCAACAACTTCTTCCCAACTGTTGTTGGAAGCCTCGGGTTTAGTAGCACAATCACCTTGGTGCTGACATGCCCTCCATATCTGTTCTCCGGAATATGCTGTATTGTTGTTGGTATCACCTCTGGTCGATATAATGAGCGAACATGGCACATCACCCTATCAATGGGCGTTGCTGTTATAGGGTTTGTTATATCCTGTGTGACACTCAACAAAGGAGCAAGATATGTCGCCTGCTTCCTCTTCGCCAGTGGTGCATACGCCGTCAATTCTGTCATTTTGGGCTGGGCGTCTGCTACGCTTGGCCAGACGCCAGAAAAAAAAGCCGCGTCGATCGGTTTTATCAATGTCGTTGCCAATGCCTCATATATCTATACTGCCTACCTCTATCCAAAGTCCGATGGCCCTCAATACCTGGTTGGAATGTCGGCAAACACAGCTTTCGGAATTGCAAGTATTGGAAGTGCTTGGGCATTGAAGTGGTGGTTGCAGAGTACAAACAAGAAGATCGTCCAGGGTACTCTGCCTGGCGCTGGTGATGTTCTTTATGCCTACTGAGAAGCATTCACCTCGAGCGGCCAAATGCCGTGCTTCTATATATGTGTCACCTGATTGGGAAGAATGAATGTGTCGGACCTGCTAGAGATTCTGTGACTGCTCGTGTAGATAGGTCAGGGCTTCTCGCTCTTCTTCCTTTCTCTCTCTCTGATCTTTTACAATGTACAGATCTTTCTATTTGTTCGTGTTCTTTTTACCCTTATGCTCTATTCTCTCCTCTGGCCCTCAAGCGCCACGCCTTGACAAGTGAATTTGGGAACCGAGGGGTTTTTGCGCTAAAGGTTTGAGTGAAATTGAGGGTAAGTTCCAGCCGTCAGTCTGTGCAGCTGCATAACTGGAATCTGGCCCGTATCATACTATTCATCAGTAGCCGTGCGTGGCATAATGCGCCGCGAAAATGATTCCGCCGTGCGCGTGAAATTAGTACAGCATCACTGGTGGGCTACTGTCTTCGGTAAATGTACGGTCCATAGACAGCAGAGATGTTGGGGCCCTGGCCTGATTGACTGAGGAGTTCGGAAAGCGCGGTTTGCTGGTGGAGCTATACGGAAAGGATGTGCACGGATGTGATAGGTGTGATTGGAGCCCCGTCCGAGAATAGACCGTGGGCCATATCTATATGGCTAGGTTTATGAGCCAGTATCGGGCCGTGGTGGAGGAACGCGCCGGAGTAGGATTGCGACAAGTCTAGGGTTCCGAAGGGAATATGCTCATTAGTGATGTTGAGTATCACGGTAGAAGTGGTGCTATTTGAATTCTCTATAGTAGAATCGTTCATATACGGGTTTAAAGCATAAGGTTTCAAGCAAAAAATCACTACAATGCAAGGGTTGTGCATGCATAGACCAGGACAAATGAAGACCGTATCTTCTCATCCTTGTGAATTTGAGGAGGCAAAATCAGTGAATCAGAGCATGAACTGGACGTGCTTGTTACCAATCAGCAATTATAGTTCCTCCTCCACACTATCGGGCGTACTCAAAGTCTGGACGATTTTTGCCCCATTCTGTAACATGGTCGCTTGGTAAATCTCAAACAGAGCCTCAGCCTTGACTTGTAGTTTTCCAATTACGAGGATTTCTTCTGGTCCCGATCATCCTTAGTGGCATGTTCCCTTACGAATTCCGCCTTGCTGAATTCGACAATGGGAGCCTGACCTTGAGGTTTGAGTGCATCCCAGTTTAACACGTTTGGACGGTTCGGATCACTTTGTACGTCCAGTGGGCTTTTGCGTGGATTGTCGCTGCTTTTCGGTCTCGCGCTTCGCACCCAAATCCTACATCTCAATATCACCCTGCTCAATCGATGGGATGACCGTATCAGGTTGTGGTGTCGGTTGTTGTCCATAGCGGCACTCTGCTGCGTCTGATCCGAATGGTTCTCGTCCGGGTAAGGCTTCGTGCTCTTATTTAGATTTTAAATGAGATACCAATGCTTGTTGCATCCCCCTTTCCAATTTCTATCGAGACAAGAACCCGTTATCTGCTTTTTTCATTTAATAATTTGAGCCTGGAAATGTTTTCGGACTTTGAGCCCGAAGGTCTGGAAATACCATCGGATGGCATAATTGGATGGCATAATGGCAGGTCAGAGCGATTATCGCTCTGAGCGTACGCCATAACCATCCATGTGTGCGGACTAGTCATTATATTTCCCATCATTTTCTGGACAATGAACCCGACGATCTGGTCGTCTCGAGTCCTTAATAGCATCTGTCACGGTGCGTTTTGCTTATGTTCACTCTGCTTGCCTGGACAGCGCATATTTTCTTTTAGCGGCAAAGACGGGAATGCACGGTGACTGCTGTAGGTGCGACATACAAGATGCCATTATAAAGTAGTATAACATAGTAGTATACATAAAGCTGACGGCAAAATGCCATGTGCCGTCGTTTCCCTTGTCTTTCTTGTTGGCTCTCGATATGATATCGTGGTACAAATCTCTGACACACTGACAAATATCGAGGTCACCGATAGTCGTAGCCTTCATAACGGAGTAGTTATCCCCTGAGATGACAGCTGCCCACGGCAAAAACAGTATAAATGATCATGTCCTGTGCGGGCTATCAAGCATGTGGTCTTTACAGGTAAGCCTCACATTGAGCACGCCCTTACATCCAGGTGAACATGGGTGTTCGATGTGAAGTGTGCATAACGTGATCCATGGTCAGGAAACAATCGATGAAGCGGATCAGGTTCACCTCAGCCATCGTGGGCTCGAAGAAAAGAATGTAAGCGCCGATGCCGATGCTATTATCACCATGACAGAGGCAGTGAATATGGTCGTCGAGAGAGAGAGAGTCAAAGATGATTGGAGCTGAGATCTATCAAGCTGTGGAACAAGGCAAGGGCGATTCAGGTCTCTGAAAGGACTGCAGGCAGCGGATCTTCGCCTTGATGAGCCATATAGGAGGTCAGGCGTCATCACCTGCACGGAATCCAGATTCCAGCTCTAACAACAATGCGCTCCAGGCCTCAGATACACCTGTTTCGTCCGGTCAATCGAATATCTCTGCCACGGTTCTCGCTGGCCACGTAGTTGCAGAAGCCCATGGCCAGCGCTGCCTAGCAGTCTTGGCGGTAGGTGTCAACAGCCACGATAGAATGCGGTAGCCCTGACCGCTACGTGGGAACTGGACGGCTAGCTTGAGGATATCGCGCACGGGATTGTTTGTCGATTGTAGAATCCGACCCGAGTACTGCATCGCGGGGAAACTCGGGCGTATTCGCTGTTTCTCTAGGGTTTACCGAATCATGCTTCTATGCGACAAATCGGGGAATTGTGCACATACGCATTAGAAAACATCATAGTACGTCTTCTCGAGACGGCGCTTTGATGCAAGAAACAGGTCAACAGATACGGGCGAACGCTCATACCCGTGCCGATTGCGGTACCTTGTACACCATATGGCACATGTACTGGTGGAGGCTACTCTTGGAGCTGCGACTTCCGCTCCTATCTACGGCCTACTCGGTATCGGGATCGCCTGGTCTGGTCCTAGGAGCCGTCGCGCTCCTATGACCCTCGTTCTAGATCCCAGGGCCAGGTTTTTGCTTCCGCGGGTCCGAGTGGGTATTCCTAGGACCGGCATACTTTGGATTCACGTGTAGGCTTCTGGCCCCAGCAGATTACGGGAAGACTGGTCCGCGGACCTCAACTTAAGTTCCTGTCAACGACACAACCGGAGCTGGGAATGCAAGCACCGGCCCCGGGAGCTGACTCGCTCCTGGGGCCTTTGATCAATATCCTGGGGCTCTTGGCCTTTTTCCTGAAGCCCTTGGCCAATATCCCGGAGTCCAGCCCTTGACAGCCTCGTCAGCTGTTTGCGATGATGTTACGACAGGTACCCTCCCATCAAGCCTTCACGATAAACATATAATCCAGAGGCTTGGCCACTTCATTCTAAATCCGACTTTTTTTTGATCCTGCGAAGACGTCTGACCATAGATACTGCTATGGCCAAGTTGCCCTCAGAAGTAGGGACCATCCTTAGGGAAAACATCGCAGTCATCGAGATCGTGTCCACATTCTCGATCGGCGCCTACAATACACTCGAAACGGTATTTATCACGTTCGACACTATCAAAAACTACCGCAGTCTGTATTTCTAGAGTATGCAGGTCGTATCGTGGGGCATTCTTATGCATGCTCTTCCTACTATAGCTTACTTCTTGTCTCGCGTACCCGAATTGCCGATATCTATCCCTTTCGTGATTAGATGGTACGCCATGGTTACTGGCCAATCTATTGTACTCTACTCGCGCTTGTACCTCGTGGTATTGGATATCAGTAAGGTGTGATAGGTGCTGTGGATGATCATCGTTAATGTATGCATCCTGTATGTCCCGATAACGGTTCTTTTCCTCGGTACCGACCACGGCAATGCACGTTTCGCTCGCCCTGCTATGATCTACAACTGGATCCAATTAGCAGGCTTCTGTATACAGGACCTTGTTATATGCGGCCTTTATATCTATGAGGCGATCCGCGCTCTCAAGTGCATTATCCAAATTCGCGGTCGGAATGGCCGCAAGGTCATCATTCACCTTCTTTGGGTCAATATTCTCGTTATTGCCCTCAATATTCTACTACTCCTCACGGAGTACAAGCTGCACTACATCCAAGTCAGCTTCAAGACGGTGGTCTATTGCATCAAGTTGAAACTGGAGTTTTCTGTGCTCAACCGTCTCCGCTCACTGGTGCATTCTCCTGCCCTGGCTTCCCCGCCAGACCCAATGCAGCAGTGTCGGTCATCAATCGATATGAACCTCTTTCAAGCCTACTTCTCCCGTCCAATTGTCGCACTGGACATGGCAACGCCATCTAGCACGGGTCCAGTGGGAGTCATCCGTTGTGACTCGCCATCTAGCAGTATCCCGGATTATCACGGGATGCTACGCGAGATCTCAGATGGGGGAGATTGACGGCAGCTGAGAGATGAATTTCTTTATCCGAGAAGACCACACGCTCGCCACAGACAAACAGATGAATCAGTACAACGATCCCGCTCTGCCTGGGTCAGATTCAAGGTGCTACTAGACTTCAAGACATAGAAAGATATATACAGGCTAAAGCGTATAAAAAAAGGGAAGCGCTATATGCATTCGTCCTTGTGTCTTTCTAGTTATCTCTCCGCGAAGATATGTGAAGCCTTTGTACCAGTCACTGCCCAGCCCAAGCGTCACGATGAGTTTTAGCCCGTATGCTCGATTGGCCACCCTTGAGGCGTCAGCTGCCCGCAATAGTGAGGATCAAAGACTGGACTCCTCTTGTCCAGGGTGGCTACATAACGATTCAGCCCTCCATGTTTTCCGTGCGAGGTATGATGGGCGCCGAGGTTGTCGCGACGCGCGAAACCGCGTTGACATCCAGGAACCCAGCAGACGTAGGGTCTTTCACCCGAATGAACTGTCAAATGGCGTTTGAGAGCCTCCTTCCGCTTAAAGGAGCTCTCGCAACCTGGATGACTGCATTTGAACTGCCGTTGCGGGATGGTGGCTGGCACTACCGAGACTCGAGGTGGAGGCATGCGGCATGCCGTCCTTGACACTGGAACATGATTCAAAGATTCTACTGGACACAACTCCGGGCGTATCGTGGCCAATCGGAGGCCCTCCGTGTGACTGTAGGCAGGAATGTTCGGCATTGTGTGGGAAGGCGCGTGCCCCGAAGGAAATCCGCGCATGCTCAGAGCAGCCGGCGGATCGTCCCTGCAGAACCATGTTTAGAAGCTGTGGAGTAGGTGCACATGTGAACCACCAGATCACAGGCTGGCATTCAAGATTATTCAAAGCTTGGTCAATGGAACAGCCAGGGTATTGGCAGGAATGGCTTTCCAAGTCGCTTTTAACGCTGGGCATTGCAAATGTCGAGACCTGAGATCCGGCTTCAGCCTCGTCCTGGCCATGTTGGATGACATCCATGCCAGACTCGTCGGAGGATGCAGTTTGTGCAAGGTAGTTACGTCCGCTGCTGCCGCCACTGCTGCCGCCACTGCTGCCGCAGAGCATTGTGATGTCGCTCGAGAACCATGTGTTGTCCTCGTGTATTTCTGGTTGCGAGGACGTTGCTGTGCTGTACTGCTCCATCTGTTGGCTGTCACCCGTCAATGGCATATCTCGCATACTTGATGGCAAATCGAAGTGGCAGAAGTAATGTTCATATCGTAGCACAGCACGCCATTTAGTGTTGTTCAAGTATGGAAATAACTGAAGTAACTGATGTAGATGCAGGTGAACACCCTAAAATACGCACAAAGTCCTCATGACTTGGATGAACCAGATGAATCCCATGCAGTAGAGGGCGCTTCTTGAGTCTGGGTACACTCAGACACTTATATGCGGGCCCACCTGGCATTTTTTGGAGGGGAAAGAAGAAAATTGCTACGTTGACAGCTTCCTGGCACGTGGCTGCTCCTCTGCTCTGAGCTAGAGCACGATTCAACATATGTTAGTTGATAGCGCCTGTGAAGCAACGCCTGTGAAGCAACGCCTGTGAAGCAACGCCTGTGAAGCAACGTCTCTGAAGCAACGGGTCAACCTATTGTTGGGCATGCGAAACAATGGTTCAACGTTGAGACATCACTTATCACGTTCATTCAGCACGCACCTTGTTTCAAGACGATTCCAAACCAACATTAACGTGTTGAGTGCCTAGCTTGAAGCAATGTCGGAAATCTCGTTGAAAAGCCGCTGACGGGCTCCCAACAGTAGCTCACCAAATAGCTCAGCAGACTGTCCAGGAGAAGAAGACATCAACACTAGTTGAAGTGGTTGTGTTGATCGATTTGAACACCAAGCGTAAGGACCAGCAGCAAGCCACTTCACCCGGTAGGTTATAAAGAGGATCAGCACTTGAATGAAGAAAAATTGGCTTGTCTTCACCTGGATTATCTTTCTCGACCTGCTGAACGCAATGGAGGCTTCCGAGTCTATGCCGGACCAGAACAAGGAAGAAGGCTCGCAGCTGAATGAAGTCCCTCCCCAGAGCGATGAAGCTGTTCCACCGCCTACGTCCGACCCCAAACCTTCTCTGGTAAGTTATCTTGAGAACAATTTAGACCAGCGTCTGACCACTCCCTGACAGCAGGAGCCGACCCCAAAGGACGCCTTGGCGACCGAGCCATTTCAAACCGTATTGGAGGCGCTCGCACATCTCGAACGTGACGATCCGAAACTCGCTTTTCAAGCCGCTCGACTTGTGGGGCTCTATCGCCGTCTCTGGGAGTCATGTGTGTCTAAGCATCTCGACTGCGAGAAAATAAATGAAGCCAATCAAGTTTTGAGGGAGGCTAGCGTGCCCTTGAGTAACGAGAGGGACAGCCTTCAACTTCGCCACGCCGAGCAGTCATCTCGACTGCGTTTCTTTGACCAGGCTTTACAATCGTCTCGAGAGCGACTGACTGGCATCCTCAATGACTGGAACCAGCTCTTGAGAGGCAATCTGGCCGATTTGGTGGATGCCGACCGACGCGAGTGAGGGATTTCTCGTGAATCTGTGTTGAGTCGTGCTTGACGTCAAACAACGATTGGTTTAAAACCTCTTTGTACTTGAGTAAAAGAAATCAAATTCAAAGTTTTGTTCACGTCTGAAGACAGGTTTTGTTTTGAGAGCATTGTGCAAAGCAAACTGTAGTCATGTATGAATGTAACAATCTTTGGAGATTTCGTTAGCGAAGGAAGAGTTGGAAACGGTCCGGACATTTATTTGCACGCCATGCTACTTTCAAATATAATCTGGCAGGGGGTTGCGTACAAGAACGGACGGATTCAGGGATGGTATCGAAGGTGATGTAGCTAGCGGGGAAAGCATGAAGTGACTAGAGTATGGGGGAGGTTCCACACGTGGCCACAGAGACAATTGGAAGCTGGATGCCATCGATCGCACAGCCGTCTGAGAGATGACGATGAGTATCTGCTGCCGCGTCCGACATAGGTTCCCCATGACCGATTCCACCCGAGGCAAGAAGAACCGATGCTCTCCGATCATGTCCCCGGTAAACTGGTCAAGCCGTGCGAGTCGAAACTCCACCCAGTGTATTTCCTCCGCAAGAAGTAATACTGACATGAAGCGGAATATATCTTCAGACTGAGTCAAGGCTGATAGAGGATCAGGGCCTGTCCATTCGAAGCCCGGCGGATCCTCTCAGTTGGGTTGGAAGAAGCATTTCACCCAGGAGGACCCCTGAGCTTCGTACCCAGCAGGATCAACTAGATCCAGGGAAGCTAGATCCAGTGAAGCTAGCTCGCTGCTGGCACGGTCCGCGATAAGGCAAGGAGGTGGCGTCGGTATACTAGACGACTCTCGCCAGATGGCGTGAACGTCGAGGTCGAAGTCAGAGCCTATACTGCCGTGAGTATATGTTGATAAGAGGTCCACATGTACGTACCGTCCTGAACTGGATCGTTCATGTCCATCCTGTTTTATGGACGCCCGTACGGGAGAGATGGGCCTTGGTGGACTTGGCGATGTGAAGATCGCTGGAGGCAATAGAGACGTGCAGAGGCCCACAGGCCTTGAATATATTCATAAACAATAGAGAGAGAGAGATCGGGCTTTCATTTCCAAGAGACTAGCAGTAAAATGAGTAAACAATGGTGAAGATGCGATGTCCCATCACCAGGATTAACTGGAACTCACCATGGGTTCCCAACTGTTTACGCTGATGAAGATATCGAAAGGGTGCTAGACGGAGGGCGTGAGAAACGCGTGAACGCACTATTCCACTTACCTGCTTTCCATCTCAAGCTACTCGAGATCTTTCTTGAGGCCTCTCGACGCGACAGGTCCATTCTCCGCTTGCCTCCAGGACTGCAGCGATCCCGGCATGAAGGTCATGAAGCGCACGCTCCCGGCCCCACAACATCAGCGTTTGTGCATTGCAGCGATGCATGAGAATGTCATTCTCGGCTTCCAGCCACTCGTTCGACTCTTCAATTTGTTGCTGTTCTTCATCGAAGTATATCTTCTCGGCGGACTTGACGATATAGCAGTCCCACAGGCAGAAGTATAGGTCCAGAAGCTGGAGGGCAGGCATAGCGAGGTCCACGTTGTCACGGAGAATCCCTATGAGCTGCGTGGTAAGGAGACCGGCCGGACTGACAGGACTCTGTGACTTGTTAATTTCGTTCCCTAGCGGTCGGGAAGCTGGGAAGATTCTGACCTCGGGATCGATGGCCGTGCGAACTGCCTGTGGCTGATAGTCTTGCACATACACCTCATTGTCTGGCTGGTCAGAGGCCCGACGCTGTCGCTTGGCTGGCCGGCCAGCTGGGAAAGGAGAAGGAGGGCGGTCCATTTGGTTTGCGGGTAGATGAGTTGGGGTCATGCCGCAATGAGGGAGTCTTTATATATTATGCAAGGATCACAGACTGCTGTGGTCTGTCCCATTGTCGGTGAAACAGTGCGCCAGTTTCAACAAAGTGAGTTGAGCTGACCGTTGACACTTCACCTGTTGATTCACACGACTCACATGTGGCCAAGAAAAATGCACCCATAACAAAGTCAAGTACGAAGAGCTTGTTTGGTTTTAACGCAAGTGTTGTATTTAGCGACATTGATAAATCGACATGTTTGTGGTTCACCGATACCACGATCTAGTCTTCACTATCGCGCACTTGAGCTTTGTTTTGGACCTTGATGTCTACCTTTGGCGCTTGCAACGGAGTTTCAGCACCTTGGTAGCAGAGTGTTCCGATGCCCTCATAATTGGCGTCTTTCCCCGGAAAAACGCATTGACGTTGGCGTGGCAGTGAAGCAAAGCTTCTGCAAGAGAAACGTCGTTGGGTTTCGCCGCCAAATGTAGTAGAATACTGTTTTGGTATTTAACATTGAATGTCAAAACAGTCGGCCACAGAGTGGAGTATAGGCCTTGGCAAGACTGCGCGAACGCAAATAGCTCTTGGCCACCCAAGTATGCTGCGATCTCCAGCCGTATTTCGATGGGCAGATCTGGAAGACAACACTGTTGTGTACGTTAGCTAGTGTAATGGCCCATAATCAGAACGCAGGATAGTTCACAAACCATTGTGGGAAGCGCTAGATTGAGGTTATGGTATATGCTGGCGCAGCATAGGCCCATTGTAGGCTGAGAAGCAGGGCTTTATATGAAGCTCTGCAAGATAGAATTGTTGTGCTCTCCGATGCAACAAATCACCCAAGATTGACAATGCGGCGCAGGTACCCAGTCAGAAGACAATGGAGCGCCTGGAAACAATATAAAGTGCTAGGATCACTATGAAAGACCCTGGGAGCGATTTCAGTCCTGGGAGCGCCCCACGAGGCTCTAGAACCACGTGAGCAGCTCCTAGGTGACGATTGCCTTCTACTCTGATTGCTCGCGACAGGCGATTAGTTTGTCTGCATTCTCGGCTCAAAGATTCCTACCGCTATCGACGAAACTGGGAGCTATGTGACAGTATAGCCCAAGCATGTCGTCCGTTTTGGCATGATCCACAAGAGCCATTGCGCAACAGCACATTCAAAACGCAATGCCACCCGTCCGCACGCCACTTATGAACTCTGCGCCTGCAATGCTCGTGCCCTTGCGCATCGCCAGAGGAATGATCTGATGTGACCTACTATCAGCTGCCTTGAACATTGGTATGTGTCAACGCTGCTAGAAGGTCTATAAAGCTGCGGGTGGGCACTGCAGAGTCCGGCCAGGATACACTGCGATCACCTCACCGAACGTACTTCCTTCTCTCTACACTCCCCCCGCGTGCACAGCACCAATGCCATCCAGATCCCTTTGGAACCCATTAGTGGTCTGTGAGATAGAGGTTGGGCCACTTGGCCAACGCAGTCTTTGTTGTGGGATCACGGCAAACGGAATACCGTGCAGGAACTCGGTCAAAATCAAAGACATCAACCAAGGCCATCAAAAGATGACCGACCTTTCTAGGATCCCATTTGGGTTGTCAGCACTGCAGGCCTCACTCTGCGAGATCGCCAAAAACTTTCTCTGCAAGCGATGGCACCGGGATCGGCAGGCGGACCGGGTCGGTCAACGATGGTACGAAGCAGCTGTTCGGAATCAGACTCAGGCACATAGTGCTGCCGCGGACACTCCACGTTCGCCTCCTGCACCGGCCGTCCCGCGCCAGACACGATCCGCCTTCAGACGAGGCCCTTCGGAATCGGACCGGGCCCATCGACTCGTGGATACACACATTGATCACTACAGGGACCGAGAAGCCTCGCCAGCGACTTTCTGGACCAACTCTGGGCCAACCGAGCGACTTGGTCGACCAGCTCATCTCTATGTCACGGCCGCGATGCTGCGAGCGAATACTGTTCCATGGCGCGTTACTCCGGCTCAACCGGCCGTTCTTTCGTTGACGCCCAATTCCTGGGCTGGCGGGCAGGACTTCACACTCCACGGGGTCACTTGCAGCCACGAAGTGGACAACATCCACTGCGTGTTCTGCTTGGCCGAGGATGAGAGTCGCGTCGATGAACGCGTGGTCTTGCGTTGTGTCAGGTGCAAAGGGCTGGCTCACCTTGCTTGTACACAAGAGTGGTTGGAAAAGCGCGAAACCGGGCACGGCACATCATGCTGTATATGGTAAGTTCACGATCCCGTCGGGCTTCAGAATGCTAAAACATTCTAGTCGAATCGAGACCGCCTTCCATGCCCTGTATCGTGGACCCAGAGGCCCCTCGCCCTTGCCCGAAGAAAGTTCCGTCGAGGCCATCGCAGATATCTCATCTGACACAGGCACCACTCCGCCGTCAATCGACCCTCCCCGGGTTGGAGTGCCGCTCACCCAGCCAGCTGAGCCAAGGCGGCGTCACCGGGACTCCGCAGCGCCGACCGCCCAGGATGGTGTCCGTCGATCGGCCAGGCTGGCGCAAGTTCCTGCCCCACTTCGTCGATCAACCCGCCTTCGCCAGAGCGAAATGTGAATGGCGATAAGACGTCACCTTTCTGGAAACGATTGTCGTTTTTCTCCCGGCGCTGAAGTAGCAGGTACTATCTTCCACGCACTGCATGGTGGCGGAGCGCTGCATTATCAAGCTGGCGTGGTTGATTTTCGTCTTTATGGATAGTAGGCTAGGCAAAGATTGTAGGCAATAAATTCACTCATCCTCAACATCCTCATCTATCGATACGTGCGTAATTCCGTGCGGGCCTTCTTCGAAAGCGCGATTGTGTAACGACATCTCATAGCCTGAAAATGGGGCCTCACATCTAGTCCGTGCGATCGCGCCGGAATAGGTCGAACCCAGTAAACGTTCGCCGCACTTCTTCATAGGAAGTACATGTGACAGATTCCGCCAATTTACCTTGGGCATTAGGTTGGTGGAGCATCAATTGATTCATATCTCTCTCGCTCCATTGCTACACGGTACGAAGCTGGACTTGAAGTGGGAAGTCTATTTGTACCAAATAAAGTCCCATGCTCAAGTCGGCGACCCATAAAACGAACCTGAAGAGGACGGCGCGATACTAGACCGAATTCATCCTTGTGGTCCATGAAGTATCGATTCAGACGGGAGACCATAGATTGCCGACCTTTCGTTCAGACAGATCATCGCGTAGTACCTGGTAGAGATATTCATGTTGGCAAAGACACACCATCGGTGCGTTTGACAAACGACTTGCTGACGGCACCCACATGGTGCGAACGCTGTTTCGGTCGAAACTAATGCAAGTTAGCTTTGTATTCATCCGCGTGCGCTGGTAGACTGGCAAACTCACTTGTGTCCGATTGGAAAACCGCCGCTCTTGCACTGGTACACTGCTCTGCGTGGAGAACGACCACGTAATCTGCTCCAAACCCATCAAGTTTTCGAAATGATTCGGCCTCGTTATCTTCCCATGTGACCTGCAGACCTCCTGGATGGGAGCTTATTGTGATGCTATGCGGCAAAAACCGAATCAGGCGTCTGATCTGACGCATGTATCGCATCTCGGTGGCCCGCAATAATGGGGATGCTTTAAAAATTGAACAAATCGATAGAGCCAAGAGTTCTTCCACGACGTGGCCGCAGAAATAGGGTGCACTATTCCCACCTATATTGTTTGGGAACAAGGTCCGGCACGAGGTTTCTTGGTGCACGTTATCAAAGTCCAACCATCTATGGTGGATTTTCAAGGTGCTGCTCATGGCATCGTAGAACACATCAAGTTTTCCTGTCGAGCCGTTGACGTAGAGCACTCTTATATCTTTTGTTGCCTGCATGAGTGCCAGGCAGGCTCTTAAAGCCCTGTCTGTTGTTCTTGCAAAAACGGACCTGGGCAAGGCACCGATCTTGGTATCCCTGAAACACTTCCGTTGCTCCTCGTCAATAGTCCGGATGGGCGAGACCGAACGCAGCAGTCTCCAAAAGCTCTCAGGAAGTCTCGTCGGCTTTTTCCCGGTGGATTCTCGTATCATTCCTATAGACTGGCTGACGTCAGTTGGCGGCGCGTTGGCCAGAATTCATCTCACTGACCTGCGCACTTGATGTTTCACTGTAAAAGAAGAGTCCTTGCTGTGAAGCTTGTAGTATATGTTTCCAGATGCGGGCTTTAGTGGATGGTTCTAGAAGACTGTTAGCTTGTTCAACGTCGGCGACGCATGGAAAGTTCCGTAGGAGATTGACATAGATTGGGAGAAGGATTTCTTCATGCATTCGCAGGGCACTTTCCCATATTTGCCGCAACAGATCTGCTACCTCGCGCTTGGCAGACAGTCTTTGTCGATCGCGGCTGAACTAACCCAGAGCAAAATTGTACCCAAACTTGAAGACCTTGCCCCCGGAGGTAGACATGGGCAGCAGAAGCCCATGGAGAAAAATCTTTCCTTGAAACTGCGGGTCAAGAAGCAGGTCTCCGTTGGGGGTGTCAATGGTCGAGTGTGGATAGGTGAGCCCGCGAATATCGGGCGTGACTTGCAGCCATCCAAAGAACGTCTCAGATGACACCGGTTGACTTGGATTAGCATGTCCAGCCCCAATCACCACCGTGACATCTCGATCACTCTGGGACTATAAGCTCGCTATATCGTTAGCTGGCTCTCTGTGGACCGCGGCGCTCATCTTTCGGAAAGGAGTGATGATACAGCGAAGAGACTGGTACGGCCCGTGCAGGCCAAAACTCCAATTGCAGTGGTTTGCTGTCACAGTCACCTTATATCCTTCTCGGCGCATGACTAACGCAGCCACCTTCAGACCCTCACCATGGGAACCTGCCAAGTGGTCCTGCTTATCTTTGGATGTGAGTCCCATGACAAGAGACTCGACAGGCAGTTGCATGCAGGCATTGACCAAGGTGACCCTGCCGATCTTTTTCTCGTATTTGATGAATTCCAGAACTTGCCGCTGGCCATTTTCAACCGAGGCAGCTGGAACGA
Organism: Penicillium roqueforti; assembly: GCF_015533775.1. Classification (NCBI taxonomy): domain Eukaryota; kingdom Fungi; phylum Ascomycota; class Eurotiomycetes; order Eurotiales; family Aspergillaceae; genus Penicillium; species Penicillium roqueforti. Next base: position 552,410 of record NW_024067572.1, read on the forward strand.
TAGTGGAGAAACAGTCCTTCTTGTCTTCAAAATATGGCTTTAAATCCAATCGGTCGAGCTGAAACCTTTCCAGAATTGCATCTTTCCTGCTGCGTTTATCAGTTAAGGCGCAGCCCATGTCTCTTCACTAACACTGGCAAACATGGTCAGGGCGCAGCTTTCTATGACTCTATGTACTTGAGACGCACCTGTTATTCATTATATAGATAACTGCTCAAACTCTCTTTCCTGAGACGGGAATCCACATATAGCGCAAATTGGGGATGGTTTCGGGAGCATTCTTCTAGGTCCGTAAAACGAGGAATGAGTATTTTAAGCGCATTTAACAGGTCATCAACCGCTTGATTCTATGTTCGACAGGATACAGTCAGTGCGAAGAAAAAATAAAAAGTAAAAAAAAAGACTAGCTCCTGAAGGAGGCGCTCACAGATGCCACGTCCTTTGCGTCTTCCGATGAGAATTGAACGAGTCGATTCACCGACTCATGGTTTCCAAGTAAATCGTCTAACCAGTGGTCCACGGCACTGACGTCCCAGTGACCTTCAGATGACCTCAGGTACGGGTTTTGTTGAGCTACCGAGAGAGCTTTTCGCTCAATAGCGCCAATCGAGCGATTGTAGCCTCGACGCAAAAGCAGACAGCGAACAGTCTCTGGATGAATCAGCCGGGACAGGAAATAAATGGCAACAATTAACTCCTCTTCGGACCACAGAGTTCTGTTCGGCAATGCGGTGATTGGGGGATTTAAGCCCCATTTCGCATAAGGAGGTAAACGCTGCACGACGGAACAGGATCTGGTGGGGTTGAGAAATACATCTGTGCCTCCGCTCACCCACACCGCTTCCGCCAGCGGGTGCGCTTCACCCACAAGGTGTGACCTAGGGGGCCCATTAAGCCCGGTTGTCCTTGCGCTCCCGGAATGCCAGGTGGGCCTTGTGAATCGAACAAGTCATGTGGTGCTTGGCGCTTAGTCATACGTCACCAGCCTCCCGGCGGCTATTTAGGGAGCGTAGAGTTCAGTTTCTTCCCTGGTACTAGATTGTTCGCAGAGCATTACAATATCGCTTGGATAGCCCCATGCCACTTCTTCGGAATTTGTCCTTGACATCAAGGCGTACTATGTTCTCCTTCGCCCAAAAGTCACTCTGGCAGTTGCCGCCCAACTCGGGGCCGCCAATTCCTCAACAGGAACTTGTTGACGAAGAAGTTTGCCCTAACTACAATTCGGCGGCTTTCTACCCAGCAAAGCCGGGGGAAGTACTCGCTAAGAAGTTTCAACTGCTTGTCAAAATCGGATGGGGTTCACAATCAACCGTGTGGCTCGCCAGAGACATTTCCAGGTATCTACCCGCGCGTGCCTCCTTCATGTTGGCTTCTGGGAAACTGACCCCAGTCCTCGTAACTAAGACTCAAATGTCAATCTGAAAATACAGTGGCCCTGAAAATAATTAACAGTAGCAACGCTGACGATGCTCGTCATGAGAAGGCGATTGAAACCCATATTACCCAGCAACATCCAGGGCATCGTGGCTGCGTAATTCTACGGACATGCCTGGATGACTTCGAAGTGACTGGTCCGGAAGGAACGCACGTGTGTCTTGTGTACGAGCCGATGAGAGAGCCTCTCTGGATTTTACAAAGGCGTTTCGTTGACTGCAAGATTCCTTTGCCCATTGCGAAGGCCTATATCTATTTCCTCCTTGTTGGTCTTGATTATCTTCACTCGGAATGCAAAGTCGTCCACACAGGTGAGTATTTGGCGCCGTTCTTCTGTGTCTATTCTGGAATTTGTAGACCTAATCTACCTGTCAGATTTAAAGCTGGGGAATATCCTCATGAGCTTTGAAAATGAACACATTCTCACCGACTTCATTAAGCGACCACAACCAATGCAATTCAAGGTTGATAACGAGAGTGGCCGGACTGTCTACCGCTGCCATAATGACTTCGGTGCTCTTGACGGGAGAGAAATCAAGAATATGGTTCCCAAAATAGCCGATTTCGGGCTCGCAACAAGATTGGACAGGCCATCTACCCGGTTTGGAATGGTAGCAGAGCAACTGGGCATTTATCCTATCCAACCGGACTATTACCGTGCTCCGGAGGTAATCCTTGGCTGCGGTTGGGATTTCAAGGCAGATATTTGGAACTTTGGTGTGCTGGTAAGACCATGTACCTGTTTTCAGAATGTCAATCTGCAACACAACGCGCTTTTTCTCCCCTTGGCTTGGGATTAATGCTAATAATACTGTTCGGCAAGTTGTGGAATATCCTTGGGAACCAGGAATTGTTCCAGCAGGTACACAATACAAACGGCCAATACGACGCAAAGTCACACCTCGCGGAAATGATCGCCTTACTCGGCCCTCCCCCCGGAGTATTACTCGCGAAATCAAAGACCATGTCAGAGCACAACTGGCCACAGCCTGTCATGAACGACACTGGAGCACTCTGCAATAATGCTCAAGAATTCTTTGGTGGCCCCTTCTTTAGCGCAGAAAGTGGGTTGACAACTATCTCGCTCGTCAATACCTGACATACTGACCGTGTTCAAGATAAATTCCGCTATAATGAATTGATCCCGTCCAGACGTTTAAAGGATACAACCCCGTTCCTCGAAGAAAATGATCGGGAGGCATTTCTATCTTTTGTTCGAGATATGCTCACCTGGCTTCCGGAGAAGAGGAAAACAGCTCGCGAACTGATGAATCATCCGTTTCTCAAACTTGGTGGGTGAGCAACCGTCCAGTTACTTTGGGAATCAGGCGACCCTTTCTACGGATCCGGTCTCCGACCAGCCCTTTGGTGTCTAAGTTGTCAACCAAAAGCGCTCCGTGTATTTGTATACGACGAGGGTTTACTAGGGTGTTCAATGAGCCTTTTCTTGAACCTTTATCTCTTCGCAAGCGTAGTATTGAGATTATAGCAATCTAAGAGTTGGGGGTGATTGAACGTCTACACATGTACTGTACTCCGTACATCATTTCATGGTTATGAAACCAACCACTCCCCTTTCATATATGACCTATGGTTCGCGGGTTACTCCCACCACCCGCGACCCTGCAGCCCCCCGCGGTCAAAATAACCCTCGAGATCACTGAGTAGGGCCAGAGCCTTCGGGGGCCCCAGGAATCCGCGGAAGCTTCACTCGACCATACATAGCCTTCGAAAAGACCACCGTTCCATCGGGGTACACATGCGCAGATGTAACACGGGAATCCCCCTTCCCGAATGTTATAGAACCGTGGAGAGGGTCGTTATTTCTCGGGGTTGCATGAGGGTCACCCCTAGTCCGTTGTTAAGTATTCTGGTCAATTGAGGAGCTCTGGGGCGAGGGGTAATGCTTACTGCACAGTGCCTGAATCAACTTTGTCCAGTAGCTGGGGAACAAGGTCCACCGCATTTTCGGCATAGCGCTTGACCCAATCGACGTCCTGGGTTGTTCCTCTATTAATCCAGGAAAGGGACTTCAATTTCTGGGCTGCGGTGGAAAATGCGCGAGACATGTCTGTCACTGGTGGATAGAGGTAAAACTTGGTAACAACGTAGGTGAAGGACTGTCAGGTTGTCAAGGAAGGCACAGGTATGAGATTTGTAATGAGAAAGACAGTGACTGACAGCGAGGGCACGATCATTTATCTCACCCGTCACTTTCCAGCACTCAAAGTTCTTCCTGTGATGTTCGCAAGGTATGTACAGAAAAAGACCTCCTAAGCGCTCGAGTGGGATGGATTGGTACTCAACGCAGAACCCCTGCCAATTGAAGACGAGCTAGTTGAGCCTTCAGATACAAAAGCGCGTAGGACTAAAGCCTAGATATTATTTAAGGAAAGGTTGCAGCCTCTGGGTCATGATGTGCTACAACCGGGGTTTCAGCTGGCGCTTCGAGGCTAATATGGCCAGCGAAATATGCAGGTGGGTCTCGAAGTGTTCGTGTTCGTGGAAGCCATCATCACCAGTCGATTCTACGCGCCTTCTCGGGGCTCAAACACTCCAAGGGATGATGCATCGAGTTCACCATTGAGCTGATCGTCTTTGTGGAACGGAGATGGCAATGAAGGGGTTTCTGCGTGTGTTGACATTCGCTGAAACCGCCGGATTTGAGACATACTAAGTTAGAGCTCAAATTGATGCTGACTGCCGAGAAATATATAAGAAAGATTGCTCTTCTCCATAAAGTTGTCGCTAAATAGTGGGGTTGACGTTCAGCCATGTGAGGGCCTTGGGGAGCTCAGCCTCGCCGAAACGCAACGCTGCCTGACCCGACCCTACAGTGTATTTTTAAACAGTTTACCCCTCAGACTCACACTCTGCTTCTCGGCCCATACCCGTAAGATTGCACTATTTCTGGACACAGGGGTTACCAGCAAGAGTGGATTAAGCATTGTTACCAGTGACATACAGCCGCATGGTGTGAAATTAGCCTTGTGTTTTGGTTGCTTGGGTTGATTTGGAGGAGCTTAGGTTCTATCAAAAGGACAGCCAGTATTGAGTGTGATTGGTTTTGGGTTAACTCTCCTCGAGGTGGAAACCAGCTGCGGCACAGCCACGGCGCTAATTTGGCCAATATATACGCAGGTCGACCCCAGTGGGTTTGTTAGTATGATACTTCTAGTCTTGGCGCATTACTAAGATGATATATGACCGCCTTCTTAATATAGTATAGACTAATACACCCCTATTTCAGCACTCTTCACAGATACCCCTTTTATTATCCTATACACACACCCCGCGCATACACTATGGCGTCTCTCCACCATACTTCCAACGAGACTATTCCTCAGCCACCACAAACCCCTAGGCATAATGCCACCCGTGATCAACGTATCGCAGCGCGTACACTACGCGCGAAGGGCTACACCTATGCTCAAATTGCGGCAGACCTTCATATTACACAGCGTCAGGTTCAAAAGGCTTGCACTGATAATAGGCCTACACCTCGCAAGCCCCCTGGCGCGCGCCGAAAGCTATCAGAAGAACAGCTAGATGAGATTATAGATTTTATCCGCACTTCCAAAGAGACACGACGAATGCCTTTCTCTCAGCTTATACAGGAACTACACCTTTCTGTGGGCACTGAAACTCTTCGACGGGCCCTCGCAAGGCGTGGATATCACCGATGTAAGGCCCTTCGAAAGCCTCCTTTATCTGATCGTACGCGAGCATTACGTCTGACCTAGGCATTGGAGCATGTGAATTGGACTCGTGAGCAGTGGAAACGAATACTTTGGACGGATGAGACTTAGGTTACCTCGATCTATCATCGCCGGATCTTTGTTACACGCTGCGCCGGCGAGGAATTTGAAGATACCTGTCTCCGTGAGCGTGTATCTCGTACACCTGGTTGGATGTTTTGGGGCTCGTTTTATGGCGATCAAAAGGGTCCTTGTCTATTCTGGGAGAAAGAATGGGGGACTATTAATAGCGAGCGATATACGGACCGGATTGTACCTCTCATTGATGGTATGGTTACACTAGCGCGAAGATCAGATCAACATATTATTGTGATACAAGACGGCGCACCTTCTCATCGCAATCTTTTGACGATAGAAGAGCTTCACGAACGCGATATTTATCCTATCGATCGGCCTCCATACTCACCTGATCTAAACCCTATTGAACAGCTATGGGACTGGATGAAGGACTGGATAGGTGAGCGCTATTTAAGGGCGTTTGATCGGATATTATCCTATGATCAGCTTCGTGAGGTTGTACGCGCCGCATGGGATGCAATACCAGAGAGCTTTCTATCGCAACAGATTGATCTTATGCAGGCACGCTGCCAGGCGGTAATTCAGGCTAAAGGTAGTCATACACCTTACTAGAATATAGTGGTTATATGCATCATGAAGGCTAGTAATATAGTGGTTTATTTACATACAAGTGTAAAAAAAAAAGCGGCAGTATATTAGTCATTCTAATGGAGGCAAGTATCGCACTAACAAGGCTACTGGGGTCAACCTGCGTAGATAAACATGCGGAAAAGAATTTCTTTGGGTGTCCGAGATGGATTCCCATGCCGACAGCCTTTCTCTATCACGTGATGGAGCCTATCTGCGACTAGACACGTTTCCGAGGATTAATTATCTCATTGGTCATTATGGAAGGCGGTCGGGAACAGGCAACAACAGTGATAAGGGATGCCATCAAACCCGCGGTCTACTCTGCGCGAGAGATTGTCTCTTAATTGAAGTATACAGAGCAAATACGGCCAGCACAATGTTATTCATTTTTATGCACACTATCAATATTGCGCCATTGACCGTGCTTGCGCAAGAGGCTTGAAACATCTCTAACCCTAATTGTTTAAGCCTGGCAAGTGTATTCCCTATCCTTGCCTGCAGTTCAAGGGTGGGAAGACATCTGTTCCTGTGTTTTAAGTTGTCCGTTCGCTCTAGGAAATCAGTTAGACGGATGTTTAGCACCCGAGAATGTCCCTCCTGAAGCGGAGCCGCGGATCCCCAATTCTGCCGGAGCAACACCAACGTCCAGGTCGCCCAGGGACTCTTTGGACCACGCGCGAAAAACCCAATGAGACGGACGAATAGGATCACTATGCGGAAGGCTTGGCAGAGGTAGCCAGTGGAATAGGATCGGCAACAAGGAGTGCATCATCGGCCTCCTCATATAAGTGGAAATGTATTCTGCTATACCTGGAGTACCTGATATGCTTCAGTGGCATGAAAACTGGTACAACGCTAGGCATAAAACCAGCCGGAGAGGTCACAATCACAACCCCGGCTTTCTGATTGATTTTTTACCTCCCCTTTAATTGCCGCGGCATATAGACGTTCAATGATGTTCATTCCTTGGTCATACCGAGTCAATCGACCTGCCTTTTATGTACACGCACTTAATTGATCGATATCCACTAAATCACATACGCAGTCCCATCGCCATGTCCTTTTCTAGACGTAGAGTAAAGCGCCTTGGAGACCGTGTTAGTCTCAAAGCGTCACTGGTACAGCAAGCACTTTCCTATGGGCGGTCAGACATTCCGAGGTTACCCTTTCTTCGCAGGAATTCTGTGAAGTTGAACGACGCTTATGACATCAATCACCGGAAAATAAATCCGGGTCGTGCGTGTTTTATGATAGGATGATTTTCTTCTATCATGTCACGCAAGAAACGTAACGGTACCTTACCAAAGCTTTCGGACTCTTTTTCCGGCCAAGAACCCCGCCACCCGCTTCTGCTTGGAGACACTTTCCTTTTTCTAGGACTTATTCATTGGGATTGTCAAGGCCCGAGTTCAACTGGTTGAGTCTCTATACGCAAGCTACCAGAATTATGCCCTAACCGCTAGTTTCAGATTGACTGTAACAGCCTTACAACGATTTCCCTTCAAGATAACACCATTTTGAGACGCTATTCCACCCTTCCGACACCTCTGCCTCTATGAAAAACCACGGAAGGGCTGTCAACCCACCTGACAATAAACTAGGGCCCGGAAATAGCACGCAGAATGAACTGCCTGATGCTTCTAGCATTGAAAATTTCCCCTCTACCTTGGTCGCCAACACAGCTTCAACATTTGTGACGGAAGGGGTAAAAGGGGGCGATTCTGCCAATGGCAAAGTTGCCATCCCCCGTCAACGATCAAACACCGCACCGCGATACAATCGCCGGGCACCTCGGGCTTGTGAGTCTTGCCGGAAGCGCAAAACAAAGTGTAGTGGCGAGATCCCGGTGTGTCAGCAGTGCCAAGGGTTGGAGGGGACATGTCTTTATCCATTAAAGTCGGTGGAGAAAATGAAAAGGTAAGTCTCTAGCGTCCTGGACACCTTGGGTCTAGACCTGCTTGTGGCTGGCTTCATGCTGATTGATGACTACACCTAAGTAGACAAGTCATCAATCTGTCCGAAAAAGCGCAAGTTTACGAGAATGTATTAAAAGACCTGGGGAGTCTAGTAGATACGCGCATTGCCGCTCGGATCACGGGCTTACTAGACAAGGCTCGTGTCGTCTGTGTCGCTAGTCATTACTTGTAACTGACGCATTATTTCACAGCATGACTCAGACATCCGCTCGTCTCGTTCTGCAACCTTACCCGATGAGCTTATAGATGAACCAAGCTCGCCCTCGTCTATTGGCTCACTTGGCGATATTGACCAAGTGGGAGAAGACTTGAACCGCAATGAACATTCAAGAGCAACTGGGTATATGGGCAAGACCTCCGAGATAACATGGCTGCAACGTCTCCAACGAGGAGCCCAACATCATTCGCACCAATTGTTGTACCCCTCGGAGTATGGCAGAAGCAAGCGGCAAGACGATGACTTGGCCCTCTATGCAGTAAACTACCACCTAGACGAAGAAGACATATCTGTTCCCGAACCGGTGGACACATACGCTGTTCCGCCTCGCCAGCTAGCAGATAAGCTCCTCGATGATTATCTGAGGACTGTTCACCCCTTTTTCCCCATTATTCATCGACCTCTCTTCACCGCACAATATCGGACTTTTTTCGACGGCAATGCAAACCCCAGTGATAAGTGGCTTGCTATCCTAAATATGATATTTGCCATTAGCGCGCAGCATGCCCATCTCATCAGGGCTTCATGGCGCGGAGAGGAAAGAGACCATCTGATCTATCTAACCCGGTCCAGGGTCCTCAGTATGAGTGGCGACGATCTATTTAGTCACCCTGATCTCCAACAGGTTCAAGTGGAAGGCTTAGTTGCATTTTATCTCCTGTCTTCGGACCAGATAAATCGGTTAGCAATTACTTCCAGCAGTGGTAGCCCGGAGTCTGATTATAATTTCCTAGCGCCTGGAGAATCTCGGCTTTAGCAGTCCGATCAGCTGTCGCACTAGGCATCAACATGAAAAATGAGAGTCCCCGATTACCTGATATCGCCAAAGAAACCCGCTATCGAGTCTGGTGGTGTCTCTACACATTCGAGCATCTTTTAGGTATAATGACTGGCCGGGCTACTTGTATCCTAGGTGACATCTACACCACTCCTCTGCCACTTCCTCTGGAAGATGATGAGCTGTCAGGGCCCGTGGCTGCGGAAGTTCTTAGTGACACGCAACTCAGAGATAAGCGCATCAACAACATCATGGCGAGCGCATCAGTCCGACACATACCTCTCAACCCAGCCAAGGGTGCGAATACCACAAATCTAGCTCGCGTCCGTGATAACGTATGGGTGAAAAGCCTGCCTTTTAGCTTCAGCCTCTGCCATCTTTACTACTGCGACCTAACGATTATCGTCCAGGAGGTCATTAACAGAGTGTATTTCGTGGACAGTGTTATGAAGACTTGGGCTCATATTCTGAACAACATTAGGACCTTAAAGGTTCGGATTGACATGTGGTACCACAGTCTTCCAGAGATATTCAAATCATCGAAAAAGAAGGATGATGCCCCTGATTTGCTTCGCTGCAAATTAGCTTTATATCTCCACTTCTACAGTGCACGTATCACGCTTGGGCGGCCATGTCTCTGCCGGCGCGATACGCGAAGGAAAAGTTCTGCGAATAGATCGACTTTCAGCAGCGATATAGCAGAGCTTACTCTACAGTCTGCAAAGCTTATGCTTGACCTTATCTCGGATGAGCCAAATGTCATTGAGCTCTACGAGCTCTCCCCTTGGTGGTGTATCCTGCATTATCTAATGCAGGCAGCGACAGTCATACTTCTGAAGATATCGTTCTGGGACGACAAAATACCAGAGGAAGAGGCAAATTGTGTGGACTATGCCAAAAAGTCAATAAGATGGCTCTATGCTATGTCGGAGCACAGCATCGCCTCGCAGCGCGCCTGGCAGCTTTGCGATATTAGTTTGCGGCGTCTAGCTACCGGTACGGGAATCGCTGTCGACGACATGCCGTCAGCGCCCTACTTTCAGCCCGCACCTACCTTTACGCTCGGCTCCCACCACTACTCTTCACGGGGGTTTCAGCCCGTCTCAGATAGTCCGTGGGATTCACTTTCAAATGACCTTTCTCTGAACACATCGCACCTTCCGATGTATGACGCCTACCAGGCTTGTCCCAATATGGCCACAACTGATCCCACGGGGTTGAGCTCGGATAGCTCTCACGTGTCTGACCATTTGTACTTTCCCTATGATCCTATCAGTGAGGAGTTTATTCGCTCATTCTTCCCGCAGTCGAGCGAGGACAGGTAAAGAAACAAATGCAGGAGGCTTAGAAGACTTTTATCGAAGTATCTAGACCGTGCCACTAAAACATTCCTTGCAAATGACACCTACGCATTGTTTCACCGATAGACTAGGGTCGCGTAAATACAGCCGGCGGCACCACCTTTCCCAGCACACTAGACGAAGAAATGCGGGTGTTTTAGGATTGTGGCTTTGCTGCATTCGGCTTCTTTGGCCATTTGAATTGTGATCAGTGACCGGCTCCCTATCAGGTCATGTATAAAACGCAGCTTTGAAGAGAGATGTATTGGGGCCATATTGCAAGACTGGTGTAGAATATCGCTCAGAGCTACTGTACAGTATCAACAGAAGAAGCCTCTTGCTCAGAGAAAGAAAAGCAGAGTTGTATCGTATGTATAGCAAACTTCTGTAATCTACATAAGGGTATGGTTCCAACCGCGTCATTGAAATATAGCTTCTATTCAAGGAAGGAAAGGGATCGACGATAAACCATACCTGGATTAGCATGTTTCAAATTAGGGTTGGGGGATGATTGTCGAAGAGTGTGGAGGTAAATCTGATCTCGAATACTACTATAGCATTCTTGCCAGCGAACATTCTCTAACAGATAGGTAGAGCGAGGGCGAGACTATAAGGTATGAATCCCAGAGCCCACAAGCCTTGGCCTTCAACTGCCCGTCGTAGCGTGCGCTCTGCGAAAGCTTAATCCGAACTTCTGTTGCTTCTCTCATCACGGATCGTCAGAAGCCATTAGTAGGCACGCGAAGCTTGCAGCTATACAGCTCCCATATTGAGGGCAATAGCTCCACATCTTGTCGGCAATATAGTAGAAGTTCCGGTTTCAATAAACGTCATTGAAAACTTCATACCGGCCCCCTTTTTGGGAATCATGAAGCCGCTTGCCTGTATCTTTTGTAATCTGCCACAACTCTTAGCAGTATCAGACAGGTTTGGATCGTTCTTAATGCATTTGGCCAAGCCAGCTAGAAATTTCTTCGAATAATCCCGTGTCGCTAGCCCCAACAGAATGCATCCGCACCTTGCGTGTGGACGTCGATAATGTAGGTCGTGGAACGAGGGACTACATGAAGTAGTACGAGAGAGATTGAGCTAAGCCGTCCAAGATTGATACCTTCAAGGTCGAAATATAGCGAAGGTGGGTCGACTGGAAGGCCGACTAAGACGTCAAGTAGGGGAGGCAGCTCGCGGTGGTCGGAGATGACGCTGGTACTGCTCTGCATTTTTGCAGCTGGTCAAAGTATGGTAGGACGGAATGAATGTATGGCACGAATGTATGATGTATAACTATGTTGATTAAGTGATTTTAGTTAAGGAGGCGCATTGTCAGCTGTCGCGACCCCACTCGCAAGCTGATTGGACTGATACCTGTCAAACCTCCGTGCCCCTCCTCAGAATACTTGAATTTCCCCACGCCAGCGTATTAATCTGCGTATCAGTAACGACTCTTTGCGTGAGGTTTCCGTTGTGAGCTTGTCCTTAAAAATCGGTTTCGACGAGAGCGCTGCTTCGAGGACGGGCAAGGAGGTGAAATGGTGATTTAGACAGGTCAAGCAGAGTAGACCAATGGTATAAGTAAAGCGAAGTTGCTGAATTGGTTAACAAACCAAGGCAGTTGGGATTTTCTCGGGCAAGTTAGCATTCTGCAAGAGGTATCTTTCGTAGATAGCTCTAGAATCGCGCGGAGAGGCTAGCAATTGCTTGTATGCTCTGAACTGAGACGCTCGGTCGCGTCGATGATGCGCCTGGTTGGGATTCACATGACGGGTCTTGGTCTGTTGTCTGAGGTCTCTCGGGACTGACCAAATGAGATCGATTTTATTAGGTATTCGGTTGCAATTGGATAGGACTAGCTATGGCTGTGGCCTTGAGTATAGCTATATATCGTGATCTACGCAGTCGCATGGTCGTGACTCCCGTGACTAGTACTAGACGAAACTCTCATACAAACAGCCTGTTCTATTCAGAAAACACTACTTTTATTATCATTCGAGTGTTAGTCGTAATAAAGCCAGATATTCAAAGTCATTATATACATTTATCTTCAATGCTATTGGGATTGCCGGCATTCTTTTAATTCAGTCTGCCCGTGTAAGCTTAAGTGTCTCGCTGAGTTGCTTCTAAATATATCTCCGTAGTAGTACAGTACACTATCAAACTACTAGTTTAGACACATTAAAGACCATGATATTCGACAGGCGGATTTACTGTCGGAAGATATGAATAGACTAAGTAGGGCAAGAACATATTCTTTAAGATCCCACAATATCTACAGTATAGTCAATGTAGTACAGTCACGCTTTAGGGTCTTCCGCGAATCCGAGCTAAGTAGCCGGCGCGCGACCGTGACTTACGCAAATGAAGGCGCGTTGACTAGATCCTGGCCTCACAACGCGAAACGACCGAACTGGCTTAGACTTCAGGTCTACTGTTAGTATCGATAGTAAAGTGATGGTAATGACAGCTAAAAGCATATACTATTGATTCTGGTGATCTTGCTGCTGTTTGTGTCTCAACGGTTAAGGCTACGGTTGGTAAGTCAACAGCGGACTGTGAATAAACCACTTTGTGAAAACGTCGAAACTTAGAACTCTAGGTATACTTGGTGACAGAGAAGTGTTTGCTGAGGCCCGATATGCCTATACAATTCGTCTCTGTCAATCAACGTTCAATAACAATTTCCCGTGAACTTGATACACTAATCTAGTACGGCCGTAGAAGTGTGATCCGTTGACTCCCAGTCTGCAGTTGACTTTTGCTTAATACAAAAGGAGTTGAGGCAGAGGGTCCAATGTGCCTCAGTTTGGGTAAAACTCCTCACTAAGATAAAGACTTAGCTAAACCGGTGTATAATGAGGTAGACGGCGACTAGAAAATCCAGAAGTCTATAAATACCGCCTGCTGCCCTAGTCTTCTGTTGGACCAAACACTGCCTTTATTAGAAAGAGGGATTCCTTTTAGTCCTCTGAGAATACTATGCTGCAGCGAACCTATGATAAGTTCTTCCACGCTTCTACAAGCTTTTCTCAGTACTGACGCGACTAGAATATATCATAATCATATAAGTTAGCCAGTTCCTGTTAGACAATAGATATATGGGTTTTCAGTCACTATAGGCCAGCTAATTAAGAAGGCAAAGCTTTTGCCTGGCCTAAATGACTCTAATATGTCTTCTGTACGGACAAGCGCCTCTACTCAGGTATATACCTGCGCTAATCCAACGTCAACCTCTACCAGCTTTTACCCCTTGATTTCAGAACGTAGGAGACTGTCCAGCGGGAGGTATATCTACTCTTATCCTGAATCCATTCGATACTATACTAATATGGCAGATACTGTGATCGACCCAATCTATATGCATTGAACCGCTGCAGATGAGCGCAACGAGTATCACAATCGTACCCGACCAGCGTCGATTGAGATCATTCATTAACAACTACATATAAGCCAGCTTTCCCTTCTTAGAATCAGTAGCTAGTATCTGGCAGAATGTGCTTTAGAGCGAGACCCCAAGCGTTCGATTGCCCCGATACGAGTTGGGAACCCCTTTTTTTGGATACTCTCTTCAAGTCTTACGCACACGTCGTCGATATCTAGCATGATTCAGAAACCTGGCAGCGTGTCAACAACAAGACTACAGATGGGCTCCACCACGGCTTTTCAACTGACACCATGCCACCACTGCAGCTACCTCGCACGTGGTCCTATCGTCGGCAATCAGGTATGTCTGCCAAACGCCATTAGTCCAAGACCGTTCCCTCCGATCGTCGGCCACTATATTATCGTGCAGGGCAGGAAATTTAGAACAACATTGCATATTGCTGCAATAACAAGCATCGCCGGCCGATTCAAGCCAAGGACGACATCTGTGTTATCTCAGCAGTCTACTGGCCACCGTGAGGTACGCGCGGGTGAACAGAGTCGAATATGAATAACTGTGAGTATAGCCTCATATCATCCGAAGCATACTGATATATTTGGGGAGCCGCCAAGTAGCGTAGGAATTGCCAAGTCTGCGGGGCATACCGCCCTCGGACATGTACAGCGCGTCGTGCACACCCTCACCGCCTTGCCGCGCGACGCGATCGATCCGCCTGGCCATGTTACTGAGGATACCATGCAGCCACTCCCGACCGAGACGTCCTCGAGACGCCGCCACTCGATCTTCCATCGATCAGCCGTAGTAAGCTGACAACGAGCACCGACACTATGTGATATATTGCCTTATGACAAGCGGCTCAACATCAGCGAATTTCCCCGAATCCTTTCAGCGAAACGAGGTCGAATGACCCTCACCTCACGTTTTCAGGCGGGCAATCTTTCTTCGCTTCTTCGAGATGTCTTGTTCACCGAAGTCCCGCCATCCGCATGGGCTAAACAATGGCAATGAATTCCACCGCATCGGAGCCACGTCCTTGCACTTTGTCAAATAATACGCAATCGAAGCAAGCCGATCTGGGAGACTCCATCATGTCCCAGCACCAGACCACTCTCGACTTCAATGATGACTTCGATGACTATATCAAGTGACAAGTGCCTCGGAGCATGCGACGGCTGTCGTTACAAGAGATACAGGCGACGGGTTCAAGAGGCCGAGGCTGGTACTCTACAACGGCAAGCAACAGCTCAGACGAGAGAATGGACGATGCAAACCGCGTGTTCAACATGAGCACCCCTGCGCCGACTATTGATACCAAGCACGAGAAGTGTGGCCTCTGATAGGACAATTTCAGCCAATCGAGGTGTCGTGGGCCTTCATTTCCCGAAAAACGGAGCTACATATGTGCCTGACGAGATCTGGCATTCTTCTGAGGCAACCGGGCATAAAGCCGTTGTGTATCTTTTCACCTGCTGCCTCAAGGAAAAATCGTGTGGGGCTAGAAATATCGAGCGGATTCTAGTCATGCGAGAGCAGCGTTACGAGAGAAAAAGAGCAACATTCCAATCTTTCGGTGATGCTGCCGCATCATATTAGTGCAAATTCGCCTTCTCAATTGGCAGAAGATCTTGGGACGCGTTGCCAGCGGCCGCAAGTTCATCACGTGATGAAGGGGCCAGCTTGGATTTTGCTGAAGACAAGTCGAATTCAAGATTCCAAAAATCAACACGCAGGTTTTTGCATGATTGAAAAATAGAGGATTCTCTGTGTTCGGCGATACCAGTATCACATGACAGAACGCTGTGGTTGGGCGTGGAGAGCTACGAGAGAAGTGATTGTGGACGAGGAGCAGATAGACTGGAATCTCTTTAGGAACGGCAACCAGAACAGACCCGAACAACGTGTACACCCCTCAGGGCTGGCGTGCCGCATTCCGTGCATCATGACCGGCTCAGCTTCCATGGCTTTGGACTTTACATGGCAGATCAGACCCGCCATCGGCCCTGCCGTCAACTCCAACAGCCTCCGGATTATTGATCCTTTTTTATTTGTGTATAACGAATGGCCCTTGGGAGAACGTCGGCTTTGCTCGGAATTGATGGCATACTACTCTATGTCTCACATCGCTCCGTGCTGCAGCCTGAAGGGCTGTCTTGAACCTGGCCTCTCCAAGACGCTTGCATTACCCCCGCTAGGGACATGGACGGCCGGTTCAGCAGCATGAGCCCATTGCCGTTCTTTGAGCCTGCAAGAAGCCCGGGGACGATGGACTAAGGCATTCCTCCATATCAAGGGGCTGCATAGGTAGCTCGCAAGCTGATGCTGAAATTTCCAAAATCCGTCGCGGAGCCATGCCATTGACTGCAAGCGATGATTGCAGACGCTTTGGACATGTACGATGACTGAAACATCCTCTGCGACCCTTTGATGTCTAGGATCAAGTTGTTACTTCTCTCACGTTCTTTCTTTCACGACTCTCTCCGCGAGATGCTCTATCAGAAGTAGAGCTGGGTGTTGGAACGATACTCAGACGCTCTCATGCCGTTTTGCACTGCGCATACCAGATCGCCCACCGTGTTCATACCTTCATTATACCCACCACACCCTGGTTGGATACTCCAAACTTCTCTCGAAACTATTTTCGGACCCTTTGTATTCCAAATGTTGGCACAGAGTCCCTGCTAACCTTCCACGACAGGTGAAACACTAGCTTGTTCTTACCATCGGCGGCGCCTCTGCGATTCAATAGTGAGGCAGCTGGACAGCAGCATTCCTTGCGGTCCCTCCCCTTTCCAAGTGAGTGTTAGTGGAATTAGAGGCTAAGCATGAAGAACTCGCTGTTTCGCCTGCTGGGGGGTTTCTGCCTTCGGCAAGTTCATGCCATATTTCGCAGTGGGACAGCCCCTTGGAAACTCTATTATAACTGCAGATAAATTTCTGCGCTCCTAGCTCTACGCCTCACCGGCTCGGTTCCGTTGACAATGCCTCTCCTAGCCTAATCGAGCTTTTCTTAGAGCATGGGCTACTTTCTAACACAGGGTTACAGAATCTATGGCTTTTACCCGGAAAATACAGCCCCTTGTCCTCTTCTTTGATGCATGGCCCGGTTCTCGCGACTTGTTTGTGACCTGTTTCGTGACCTATTGCGTACTGTAGATCTGGGCCTGTGAATTGAGTGTTGCCCTTATAATTGACCTTGAAAGTAGCCGTTTCTACGAATTATGTTTTTGCAAGATGGTTGTATGTTGTGTATTCTTGTAGACGTACCTACTTGTCCCTAGACCGAGGTTGCACATATCGCTTTCATGACAGCGAAGTAGCGATGCGGGCGACGGCTGGCAAAAACGGCTGTAGTAGCCGGGGCGAAAATCTTTGGAAGCGAAAAGCCAATAATTAGTTCCACCAAAGTATATCTCCAGAGTCAATACTTGATATAAAAGCAGTGATCTAGTGTTGGGATTCAAGGACTGGCGATATGCTCAGTTAGGCTGTGTATACCCTATAGTGCAATCTCACCGTGTGATTCACCATTACCACGGCTAGTTATTCTGTGGGTAGGTTCGTTCACCACTCAGCTGTTCATTTATGTTAACTACTCACTGGTCGACTGTCTATTTATAACTTAATTATCTATTCACAACTTAACTATCTATTCACTAGTTAACTGTTTATTTACTAGTCAACTGTTTATTTACTGGTTAACTGTTTATTCACTGGTTAACTGTTCATTCACTGGTCAACTGTTCATTTATTGGTTAACTGTTCATTTACTAGTTAACTGTTTATTCACTGGTCAACTGTTTATTTACTGGTCAACTGTTTATTTACTAGTTAACTGTTTATTTACTGGTCAACTGTTCATTTACTGGTTAACTATTCATTTACTAGTTAACTGTTCATTCACTGGTCAACTGTTTACCAGTGAAATGTCTAGCTACCACTTAACTGTTAGCTTACTACTTAAATAATCGTTTACTAACTAACCGTTCGCTTATCACTGAACTATTCCTCTCTCTGTAGAACTCGTATTGCGCTATAATGTGTATATGTGAATCTAATAGGTAAAGACTGTGTAGAGGGTAAGGTGGCAGTTCAACCTCTAGGCCACTTTCACCGCTCAGTGATTAACGTAGTAAGTTATCTTTATATAAACCACCACTATCAACTTTAAGGACGGCTAACGTTCGCTCACCGTTGTCACTTACCGTCTTACCGTTATCACTCACCATAGTCGCTTACTATTAATACTCCCGTCGACACTTATGTCGACACCTACGTGAACGCTTATATTAACACTTACGTTAACACTTACTACCATACTTATTAATATACATTTCTGTTCGTTCTATGCCTCTATAGCACATATATTCTATTGCGGCGGGAGGGCTGTCGGACCTTAAACTATCTAAGAGAGTTGGTAATACAGTATCCGATAGCGGAAAATTTAGTCTAAAATTGTAGGATTTTAATTGATTTGTATCTATCTAAGGATTGCCCTATCCTTCGGGATATAGATAAGATAGAGATGTTGCGTAGGTCTTTGCTTCTTCGAAGACTCTCAGAATTTTCGAATACTAGTCTCTAGCACCATAGAGAGGTGCCTATACGTCGCTAGAGGCCTTATTATCGCAGCAATCCCCTGCGGAGCACACGTTTATAATATAGGGCTCGTTGGCTGTGAGGGAGCATATACTTATAACATAGGGCTCGTTAGCTGTAAGGGAGCACACGTTTATAATATAGGGCTCGTTAGCTGTGAGGGAGTATACGCTTACAACATAGGGCTCGTTAGCTGTAAGGGAGCACATACTTACAATATAGGGCTCGTTGGCTGTGAGGGAGCACACGTTTATAACATAGGGCTCGTTGGCTATAAGGGAGCACACGCTTACAATATAGGGCTCGTTAGCTATAAGGGAGCACACGTTTATAACACAGGGCTCGTTACTATGAGGGAGCACACGTTTACAACACAGGGCTCATTGCTGTGAGGGAGCGCAGGTCTTATATCGCGGGGCTCGTGGCAGCGACAGCCGTGGCCACGGGAGACTCTTAAGCCTACAGATAAGAGAGGGACACCATGGCATATCGGAGTATAAGGAGCGAAGTCCTGGTTTTTTCTGGGCTAGGAATATGGCTCCTTTTATGTCCACTCGGCTCCGTCTCTACGCAGCGACCGCTTGCGCACATCTTAGTCATGTTCACTGCTGGTCGATATATATTAAGATGTTTAAACGGACGTTAAAATAGCCGTTTTAAGAGTTGGTGGCCGTACGAGGCACGTCTTAGCTGACCCGCGGTTGGCCTCAGTTCGCCAAGAGGCACAGTCCCTTATTTCCATAAAAATCACCCATCTAGAACTTTCTCGATTTCTACGGTGAGATACATTCGGTAATTCTGTGTGAGAACACTACGAAGAAGAGACTGAGTTCATAGATCTGCACCGCTGCTGCAATTAAATCGCGCAATTCACATGGTATTGAGCAAGATTGGGTGGCGAAGACTAGTGAAATGAGTAGTCAAAAGCAATGGCCTTGACCGTGATTTCTGTGTACCAGGGAGGGGTCAACCCTATTCTTTAGACCAACCTTTGCGTCCTTTTGGCCGCAAATTTCTCATATTTTTTAAAAAAAACTTCACGGTCACAAGGACGGTACCTCAGGACTCTGGAAGACTGTTCCAGCTCAGAAGACTTATGACGAGATGTTCAATAAACGCTGCAAAAGTTGAGTAGAATGAGCGATTTTGCAAGAATTATGTTATAATCAACGGTCTTTGGTGCCCCAAAGTTTATCTTTGGGTAATGCCTTCTCTCATAAAAATCAATTTCGAAGTAACAGTGAGCGTCAAAGGCGGGTAAATAAAATGTGCTCAAGTGATTGAAATACCTTTTAACTCAAGCGAGAACTGAAATCTACATATCGTCAAGTTTCCAGGCAAGAAGCCCCTACTTGATGTAAGCTTCCTTCTATGAGAGACATCATTCTTATTTAGGATCTCGTTCGAGTCATTGATGACATCTGTTAGAGCATATCAACGTCCGCTGAAATAGAGAAGGCGATGAAAACCTCGAGCAACCAGAACCATACTCGATGACAACCGAACAAGCATGCTGCCATCAATATCAGGCTTCGAGGATCAAAACTCATTCAAGAAGTCCCCGGAATACCTGGTGGTTCGTCTCATGGAGCCCTAAGTCGAGGCACCTTTTGGAGTGCAAGCTGGTCCTCGACAAGACCGCATAGATGCCTGCGTCTTTTTGACACTCTTCACCTCCTCTCTGAGAGACCTGAGGTCGCAAGTGAGCTTCTCTATACTGTCAGAGAGAGTCTCGATATTGCTGGCAAGGTCCCTTCGATGACGACTTTTGACCTTGCTTTCCAACAGCCTGTATGTATCTTGAATCAGCTCCTTCTCGAACTTGAGCGTCGATGCTCAATACAGCAAAAAGACAAATAGCACAAGACAAAGCAGACAAGTGTACTTACTTGGCTCGCTTGATAGCTCTGGTAATGCATGATCAGAGATATAGAAACGAAGGCGGTAGGTGAATAAGGAGGGCAACTTACTGTCTGGACGCAGATTGCGAGTGGTCAAACGATCTGGTGGACAACCTCTCGTCTGATTCTCTTTCTCGAGTGGGCGCTGATCGGACCTTCTGGTAGTGCCTTTTCTCAGGTCGGCTGTGGTGAGATAACTCGCGGTGGCGGTCGGTCTGGATGGGGTCAGAACAGGACGTGATCCCATCTTCATGGCCGGAGCTCTCCCCGCTCATATCTTTTTCTAGCATCTTTCGAAGTTTGGCAATATAACTTCCTCGCTGATACTGAGCATCAACACGTTTTGCCATTGGCACAGCAATAGGGAAATCAGAGAGATGGGTAAACCTAGGGCAGAGAGATGTTGGAGCGTCTCAAGTGTGCTCAGAGATGGAAGTGTGGCCACGCCTCGATTGATCCGTGACTGGCCTTTTTTACTGTATGCCAAGAGATCACGCGCTTTGGTTCCATTGGAATCACCCATCTCTAACCCCCTACATTTTCTGCGAAAATCGGTCCCCGGTGTAAAATTGACTCTTGCCTTACTGGCTAGAACTCGGGAACTGACACGATACGACGTTCCATTTAAGCTTTTCGCTGCCTGCCGATCGTTAATTTTTGCATCCACCCGCGCCTCTTTTCCGCCCAGATCCCATTACCCTAATTTAACTGTCAAATACCAGGTCCGAGAATTCACAAAGTCAGAGCGTTATTCGGAAACTCTCACCCGATGAAAACCGTCTAAGTCATCGCAGCCGGGTATGCAAAGGCAGGATTAGTTCGACATACATTCCTTGGCAGTCCGCTTGTGGCACAGCATTGTAAATCGCACGACCCGCGGAACCCTTCCAATTGACTTTCGCTAAATTTAGCTGGGTCGGTCTGTCTATTATCTACGAAGTGGCAACCTTGGTTGAGCAAAGCGTGCGAGTACCGTAAATTTCTAAGTGGAACTCGCAGAGGGAAGCTTCGCAGCGCTTACGTCGAGTTACCCTCTGATGCGTGACTAAAACCAGACAACCTAAGACATGGAGCGTGGACTGTATTCATTTCTGAGTTCTCTTGTTGCCACATCAGGAAAGCTGCCTGGGGAGTTTGGGGTGGGGAAAGCAGAGCGAACGACGATCAAGCCACCCAGTTGTGGGCCCTGCTACTAACCAAATCCAGCGGCCATGAAACCAATGTACTGTGCTTTTCTTGCGCTTGCCAGCTTTATTTGTCGAGAAAGCCTTGCATCGAAGAATCCCACCAGAGTGGTACATCAATCGACGTATGGAATCTATCTTCTATTTTCATATGTTGTCATAGCATGGCAATAGTGCGAGGATGCTGTCATGAATATTTACTTGTGAGGTAACTTATCATCCAAACAATGTAGACCCGCCAAAGTAGGTTCCGGGTTCCATACTTGACCACCCGCCCTTCACACAAGCGAGCTATATACATTGGCCGGAGCGGGCTCTTGCTGAGTAACCTGCGGGAGATTACCCGATGCGGAGAACCCGGGGAGGTCACTGTGACTTAGGGTTCCCAGTGGGCCGCCCTGCTCGGTCCAATCGCCGTGGATCACTCCGGATCCGGGCAAATAAGATGCCAGCCTGCGGTTCTGGAAGGCCTCGGTCGTGTTCCAGAATCGCGTGGTCGCGGACACCAGCTCGCCATGTGTCTGATGCAAGACTAGCTGAACATCGTTCCATGAGACCTGATCCTGCATCGTGGCGTTCGTGGATTCCACCTGCTGTTGCAGTTGACAGAGTTCCCTTTGCAGTCTCTCGTTTTCAGCCACGGCGGTTTCTCTAACTGTGATGGCTTCCTGTAACTTGGAAGTCTCTCTGGCCTTTTCGGCACGCAGCTTTTCCAACAGCTGAGAGTCACGGGCTCTCTCGTCATATTTCTCTGCGAAAGCCAATTGAAGATCCTCTTGAAGCTTGTCCATCATAGCGAAACATTTTCGATGAGTGGTTTCGCGGTCTTTTCTCCGGGCCTGTTTCACGGAAGGTCCCTGGAACTATGGTCAATCCAGAGTGTATAATATAAGCCATGCTGAGCGCGGTCGTAGGTATCCCAAGACATAAAGAAGCGATGAGGAGACAAATATCAACGTACCGGTTCCTTGTAAGTCTTTCGTCTGGGTCCGAGAGCGTCACGGTCCGTGTGAGACGCAGAGGCTGCCGACCGAACAGAACAGGGAGATCCGGCACGAGACCCCCTAGCACGCGACGTGGCTTTGGAGATCCCATTGTCCGGTCCCCTGCGTGAGACTTTGAGGTCCCTTGTCATGATGTGCCTTTGAGAGGGTACTTAATGGTTCGGCCAGTCGTAAGAAGATTGAAAAGGTTCATCGGGTGACCTCTTGGGGAATTGAGCTTTTAAGAGCTAGCTGGAGAGTCAATAGACAGATCTGAAACGAGGTCAAGGCGCAGTCTGTCCCTGCCAAGCAAAGCCTGCCAAGCAAATGTGCCGGCATCAAGATCATGAGTCTAGAAACCGGAGTGGCCACTTCCACACCAGAATCCTGTGGGGTGCTAGCGCGAAATATGATTAGACTGCCATTTGATGGTGGATGCAATGATCGACCGGCCCGCAGAAAAATCGACATCGATGCACTTAGTGATGCCGCAACATTAGCTTGAATACATAATGTAAAGTTGTTTTTGTACGCAGGAAAAGCCATTCAACCTCACTATGATGGCAGTGCATGTTTCGCCCTACCTCCCTTCGACATGTACTATCTAACTGATCTATAGTGAGTTTCGCGTTTATTTCAAGAGGATCGAAGTTTCAAATCTAACTTTGATTGACCAATGCCATCGTCAACCATAGCAGATCGCTGCAATATCCTTCTTCATAGCCCACCAGGCTCTACATCGAAGGATCTAGACCTTGCTGAAACAGGCTAGGAAACCCGAGTGTAGTACCTATGGCAACCGCGTAAGGCATTTCCTCCCGCCAAGGCTTATTATCTGGGATCCCTATCTCCATCGATTGTTACCTCCTGTAAAATCATTCTCCAAGGGCACAGGGACTTAGCAATCACCACTGCCACCAATAAAGTACCACGTGGGAGAGAAGAACCACGGAAATCCCCTCTCCAGTCTGAGCTCCTATGGAACCATGCGAGTAAGGGGCCTCTGCCTTAGGAGCTATAACGCAGATATAGCTGGAACAACTGAAGTGCTGGGGATAATGTATAACCTGCTGTATCTTTATCTATTGCCCGTCTACTGGGTTGTCTCTAATTATTCCTGTTGTACTATTTGCTTCCTTTTCTGTAGTCGACTTCGACCGCTAAGTCGATAATACTTACCGACAACTACTGCGATCTTATACTTCTATTTGATATACTGAGGGGACTAGAGATATTATTTCTAGGTTATAATAAAAGCTGAGAGACCAATTGTAATTAATATTATAGGTCCGAGTATATATAGATCCGGTACTCTACTTCCTAGGCATACTAGCAAATGCCCATGACTTTATCGACTAGAGGTAATTATCAGTAGATTATTACTATCTAAAGTTACTGTATAGCTAGCTATATTATTGTGATTATGACTCTCGTACCCCCGGTATAGTTATTAGCCCTCTGAGTAGTGATTTGAGTAGTAAGTCTAAGTAGAGGTCTGCCGATAAGGTATCTGATTGGTTATAAAGCTGAACTCTAATTTATATATATAGACGTATTTTCTTACCGACCGAGTGTTTCTATAGTCCGAGATTTGTTATTAGTACTATCTAGATGATTTTTATAGATCTTATATAAAATATATAGCGAGGTAGTATCTACGACTACGCGGTTCTAGAACGCGATCGATACCTTCTAGAACCATAGGCTGGTATCCTATTTACTAGGCTCTAGAATAATCTATAGAACCTAGCCTAATTAAGGCGGCCTACTCGGAACTCTGTTACTATACTCCCTAGGATTCTCTATATCTACAAATCTCCTACTAGTTACTTAGGAAGACCCTGCTCTAGCTAATACCTACAGTTTGCTTATAATATAATATTAAGATATAAGATAAAGTCATTTAATAGTTAAATACTAAGTTTTATTATATAAACTTTTTTAGGGGTGAATTTTTCTAGTAAGTAGAGTAGTAGATATATTAATTCCCTAGCTGCTAAAGTCAATTCGTAGTAAGGCCTATAATCTAGCTACCTCTATTACTTAAAATCCCTACGTTTTTTTCTTTTCCTATATAAAACGCGATATAAACTTCTATAGTTCTATCTATAATAGTGGTTCTTATAGATTACTTATAAGACTATATATTCTAGACTCTGCTAAGCTTTTAGTCTACTACGAGCTATATATAGAGATTTAGGCTTTACTTATAGGTTTCGTATAACTTCAGAACGCACTTACCCCTCCCTAAATAACGGATATTTAAAGGAAGGTAAATTATAAACTAATATTATTTAATTTCTACTAGTAACTTAGCTGAGCTAAATATAATTAAAGTTAATTATATAAGTGCCTGTAGATTAAATAATTGGTAGTACTCTACTATAGGCGACTGCTAAGTAATATAGTGATATATAGGATTTATTTATATATTTTATTTCTAGAATATTCTATAATTAATACTTTAGCTTTAGTGATTCTTAAACTCAGTATTTAATAATTAGGTATAGGCCTTAGGGATCTACGAAGTAGGGAATAAGAAGTAGATAGGCTAAAAAATGATTAACTAGTACTAAAAAAATAAATAGTAGATCCTTATATCAGTCTATAAGGTCTAACCGGCTAAAGTAGGAGCTAACTTTCTATACTAGGGACCGATTCTAGAGTCTATTATATTTTATAGCTATACTAATATAGTATATAGAGAGAGAGTCTAGTAATATCTAGTACTAAGTAATAAGATATATAGATATAATATTTATACCTATTTTAAGGAACAGAGGCTTTTAAAGGATAAGAGCTAATATAGAACCTTAATAGGAAATAGAATTAATTATATTATAGCCTCTAGGAACAATACGTACGCCTAGTTATATTACCCTCGGCTATAGTATTCTCTCCCTCTTTAGTTATTATTTCTATAGCTACCTCTATAACTACTAGCTAACTACGAATCTTATCTAGGTTACTGTAGATAGTTTTATTCTAGGTAGTCTGATCGCTTAGTAAATTCTATATAGACCTAAAATCCTATTAGTAGTATAATTCTCTCTAGAGGGTAATAAACCTAACTTTATTTAGGTATCGAGTCTAGTAATTATTAATAAGTAGGCTATAAGAATTTATTATAAAGTAGATTATAATACTTACTCTACTATATATTAGAAAGTGATTATATTTACTCTTTCTAAGAGATTAGGCTCTTATAGTAGGCTTAGCTCTACTCTAAGTCTTAGACCTAAGTCCTAGTTATATCGAGTATTATCCTTAATACTATATATAGCGTTACCCTATCTCTAACGGCTAGTGTAGCTATTCTCTTCCTAAGTAAACTTGTTATTCTCTATAGTATTACCCGAAGCCGATCTTAATAGGCTCTAGCGATCCTTAGGCTTAGATGATAATAAGGATAACGCGCGGTACAATCGACTCTAAAAGCTTTCTTATCGATCGGGGTAGGGAAGTTTTCGAATAGCAGCCATACTTATATACAAGTAGTGCTAGAATATTAGAATAAGTTTCTATAACTCTACTATATTATATAGGTGACGTCTCGCTCTTTATAAATACTAGTTTATATAACCAGAGCTAAGCCATCTACTTATTTATAACGAAAGGTCACTAGGCCCACTTTCTTCTATCTATACTTTCTACACTCGCCGCTTTATCTATTAGCTAAGTAATCATAAAAGGTAAGCAAAACTTAGGCTATCGGTACTTACCGGTAAAGTCGACTAGAATTACTAATAGATAGAGTACTTTTCTACATAATATCCCTCTAGTCTAATTATATATAATATACAGTAAGATCCGGTTAAGAACTTATTATTATATTAAGCGAATATCGTTAGGTCTCTCTAACTAATCTTCCAATAGTACGCCGATAAAGTAAGAACCCGTTGAACTTAAATGTCTGGGCTTAGTTAAAATGGTGAAAAAGTGAAATATAGGTCTAATAGTTTAGTATCTAGACTCACTAAATAGCTTAATAAACGGACCTATAGGTTATAATTAAGCTTTAAGTAATATCTTATAAGGTAGCGATATTCTACTCAGCTTTTAAGTAAGCCCTAGAGGAAGTTTAAACCTTACCATACCTATCTAAGTGATATTCACTGTCCTACCATCATTTTAACCGGCCCTCCTACTACTACTATTTAATAAAGAGCATGTCTCCGCGTAGTACAGTGGGCTGGTCCAAATGGGAAGAAGAAAACCTTCTTCCTTAGTTAGATGAGAATCGGACCTTGTTATAGAAGGCCCTATAGGATATATATTATAAACAGTACGGGGTAAAGCGAAGCCCTGAATCTCTTCGAGGGAAGATATACCATATTCTGTGGAAGTAAGGCCCTACGGTTGCCCGACCTTCTGAAGATACAGGCCGCCGAAAACGATTAGGAGCCATTTACCCGCGGGTAGGAATTAGGCGCTCACTGTCAAAGCTTCTAAGCAAAAATGCGGCCTAAAGTAACATCGACCGGTGGTTTAAGACAATTCTCACGACCGACCCTAGCCCTACTGACAGCAGTAGCTCAATGAACTCAAAAGGATTAGCATTAGGTACAAAACGGCCTTAATACATCTCTCGGTATATACTGACTTTCCTTATAGAATGCGCAACGCCAGTGCCTACCTACTTAGCGCCTAAAGAAAACCAGTCGTTGGGTTGGATGTGGGAATATATACATCGTGTTTACGCGACTGGGAAGCTAGATTTCTAGAGTGCATAGCATGGACCGATTGTCAGAAGTTACCGGAGAGCAGTAGTTCAATGTTATCTATAACAAAGATAATACGTGATAATATGTAAATTAAAATAGCACGCGTCACCTCGTAGAACAAATTAGAGACAAGATCAATCCTTAGGCCTTGAACAACAAAAATGAAAGGCTGTACTGCAAACTATGCCGTTCAAATATGCTCACTGTTGTACTTCGTTTCATCTAATATTCTCGATATGCCTTATTGGCCTCATCGCCTTGGAACGAGACTCGTTTTATCTTACATCGCTCAGACAGGAGTCTTCGCAAAGCGATGCAGTTTCTCCCCAACGTGCGCAAATAACTCTAATGGTGCGGTTCGATTCCTCATCTGCACCAGCATTATATTACAACAATTACAACACAATGATATGTTTTATTTGCTTGTAATGGGAGGGAAATAGCATATGATACCACTTGAAGTTATGTCGTAGTTCCTTTCAGCTCCACAGGATCAGCCACATCCATGGGTCGAGCCCAATCGCCTCGAGTTCACCTACTCAGGTACGCGCGGGCCAACTTCCCTCCAGAACTGACAGCGTCCACCCCGTCCCCCCTCCCAGCTATTCGCACTCGCTAGACGAAAGTCATTTGTGACCCCAGGTTCTTCACGAAGCCAATAAGCAAGATCATTAGTCACCGTATGGTGTACCAGTTTCCCTCCCGTCGTATTCAAATTCGTCATCATTGGCGACGAAGCATTCCACGGCGGCCAAATTATATTACCATCCGAGTCCTCAGGCACGGTGGCATTACTTACATCGCCCTTCGCATCCTGAATAGAGATCACTGGGAAGTCATTGATAATAAAGCTTCCCCACATTTTCTGGACGGCATGCCTGATACCTCTTGTTGGTGTTGTTGTGCCAACGGAGAAATACGCCGTCAAGTCTGCTCTATGATATGCCGGAGTGACCGAGTACTGATACAGTACTTCCAGCTTTCTTTGTCGTTATTCCCGGAAAAGGCATCCGCCAGCCAATAGGAAGGGCAGTCGAAGGCTGTCTCAGCAAAGAGGTTGAACGCCGTCTGTTGGTAACCAGTTGCAAACTCTGACTGATTTAACGCAGTAGGCCCACGATCGCCGAGGGTATTGTAGAGAGAATCGAGGCGGTCGGGAGAAGAGGAGGAAGCAAACCCATAGAGTTCCAAGAGGCGACTGAAATCCGAGGCGATGAATCGTGGAAATGCACCCTTCACGTAGGTCATAAATTCTGCGCTGGTCCCCACGTTCGGCAAGCCAAGAGGAATGCCATAATTGGCGTTATTCTGCGCGAGGTCAGCAGGTGTACCACCTATGCGAGCTGGCTTCCCCTACACCCATGCAACCCGGTAACACTTACCCCAGACAAGACACGTTTACCGCTCACTCGTTTCTCCAGCAGTTGTTTTGATGGAAGCTCTCGAATGAAGTCTCCATCAATGACAGGTGGGAAAGCAAATGTTCCCCAGGCCCCTGAAGTTGAAATAAGCCCGCTTGCATTTTGTAAGGTGTTGGTGTCTGTTTCCATCAAACATGCAAAGGTCCGCGGACCAACACTTTCGTCGCCGGCAAGGCAGCCTGCCTGTCGGGCAAACGCTCGATAATGTCCAGTTGGTACGTCGTCGTCGTAACGATACTGGGTCACAGTATATGGGCTCGATGCGATGATCTAGAAAGGCAAGAATGGATCAATGCGCATCAATGCTTAAGGAAGCGCCTTACGTTGCTGAACAGGTGATCTTCCCGGCCACCATAAGCCATTGCTTGTAGCATCGCCGCACCTGCACCCGACGACTCACCCCCGAGAGTGACCCGAAAAGGATCACCACCAAATTTAGAAATATGTTCTTGCACCCATTCGAGCGCGGGACGCATGTCCAATAAGCCCACGTTTGTCTGGCCATACTTTGACACGTCTGCCGAAGCCAGAAAGCCAAACGCACCTAATCTGTACTGGATCATAACCGAGATGAAACCATCTTCGTTACTATTAATCCATTCACTCGGATCGTAAATCGCTCCATTGAGACCATAGCCTCCACCGTCTATTGCGAGCCTCAGCTCAGGTGTCCCGCATTTGAGCTCCATAGGAATTTCAAGACGGACATCAACTTACGGATCCAGACAAGAACAGGAAGATCTCGCCCACCTGGTGGCGCGTAGACGTTCAAAAATAGACAGTCCTCATCACCTAATGCTGAGTTGAACCCGTAGATCTTAGGGAGCTGTGCGGCCCCCGATTGAGGGCAAAGTGGTGGCTGCTCAGTTGCGGGAATGATAGTGGTCCGGTTCACAAGAGAAGGCTGCGGAGCTTGCCATCGCAGCCTTCCGACCGGAGGAGCCGCATATCGGATTCTGGCGAAAGCATGAATGTATCAGTGCGTTAGAGTGACATTTTTCCGGTAGTAGGTAGTAAGCTACTTACCCTAAGAATACGTTCAGACCCGAGGTTCTGTTATAATATCCCTGGTATTTCGCGTAACCCAAATCCACCACGGTTTTGCTTTCATGCAGGCGTTCCCCTAAACAAGCTGTTATCAATATCACGATCATACGAGGAATGCTGCCGAGGGAAGCGAGGAGGACCATAGCGATGCGTCCGCCAGTGGCTAGGATATTAGAGTTGAAGAGAAGGAGAGAGAATATGTGTAGGCTGTGAAAGAAGAGAAACTGGATGCTGCTAGTCCAGATACCGAGTGCATATTTATACAAAATTTTGGTAGAACAAATGGCGGGCCCGTGAGTACAACAGTAACATACTGAAATAGGGTTGGCTCGATGGGACCCTGAAAATGCAGAACTGTTTAAACACTAACACAGAGAATACACACAATCACTCGAATGGCGAGAAGAGTGGTGAGAGTGGTGAGAAGAGTGTAGAACTTGCCTTGTTTACATTGTGAGGCCATCTCCAAAGAATGTCTAGATAGCTTGTTACTCAATTTGCCTATACTTTACATTACGTTCAAGGTGCTCGAATCAATGTATGGACAATATAGTTCTTGGCAGCAGTAGTCAAGAGTTGAGAAACAGTGAATGGGAGAATTAGCTGGGTTGCTCAGCAGAGCCAAAGAAACGGCGAAGGGGAAATCTCAACGGTAAGTACCAAAGCTAAGCTGAGCTGCTAACGAAGATGACTTTGTTGAAAGCAAGGCCCACATAACGTACCTTTTGTTACAGTGCGTCATCCATGGACCTCAGGTATAGAAATGTCTATTTCTTCCTTTTAGTTTGAAGGCTGTTGAATACAGCAATCGCCCAAATTCACCTTCACCCTCACCACCTTGGACTAATCGAGTCTAATCACTGGTGAGATTCTAAGAAGAATATGCATAAGAGGTGATATTTCCAGGGTCCTTAATGACCTCAAAGATAATCCTGATGGCGTGGATTCTTTCCTGGTGAGCACTAGCCTCATTATTCGATCTATCTGATGGATGCTCATCTATTTGTTTGGTCCTGGAACCATCAGGTGAATCTGATTTCTAACGGCGGCGAGGAAAGCTGATGGCTAGAGTGTAAAGTTAACAGCCTATGAATACCTACCTTAAGATCGCAAGACTTATAAAAGACCACATTACCACCAGCTAATCATTCTCCAAACAAAATTCTCTTGACCAGCGTCATAAAATCTCAGACATATTACCCCGGAGACTATCTGATATTCTCGTGATCACAATGGCTGCATACAAAGTCTCCATGAAAGCCATTGACGAAGAGTTCGAACGTCTCATGAAAATCCGACAAATTGAACTCGCCATAGAAGACCGAAAATTTCTCAAGACTGCCTGGGACTCGCTGGCATCGAAGACTCTGGTAGACCTTCGAGGACCTATGAACAGATCGCTTATCCACTACGCGTCCATGGGTGATTGCTCCGAGCTCATAAGATACCTGCTGCTCAGCAACGTAGCAGTGGATGCGCGTGACCGGAACAAACGGACTCCTCTCTCGTGGGCTGCAGAGTATGCTTCTTTGAATGTTGTGAAAATTCTCTTGCTCAATGGAGCAGAAATAAATTCAACCGATGACATGTACACTACACCATTAAGTTGGCTGCTAGGAGCAGGACCATTGAATAAGAGCGCTGAAACAGAAGCTTATTTGAGAAAGATGGGAGGGAAAGAAAAGGGGATGAAGCGACGGTGGATTCTGAAGAAATTGCACTTGTTCTGACGGAACTGAAGACCATTCTCAGCCGCGTAAAACGACTCGGCAGCTGTGGAAACATGATAGACCGCCCACTTGGATGGAGCGTGATATATATACACGCCAAGGAGGTCTCTTGTATTGATATTCTGTATATCTAGTGCATCATGATTTACTATGGCATGCTTGCTACAGTACTTAATACAGTTGTTGCAATTGACTCCACCACTGGTAACACGATCCAAGACTTCAGATATTGGTAGTAAATTTCCGTCGAAGGGGTCGAATCTTATTTTTCTTTTCGTCTACATTCTACCTACTGACTGACTGGTACAGTATGAGGAGTAAGCTATCTGGTACTGTACTTTCTGTGAACTCACAAAGAGGTCTTTCACTCTTTGCTTTTCATACGTTTTTCGACGTAAAGAGCAAATTTGACCAGATGAAGCCGACCAAAGTTGTGCGAGCTGCTCTCCAGCATGTTTAACGCTCAATCCCTGCTTTTCAATAAAGTCACCTTCATTCTTATGTCTGCTTAGGCCAAGAGACTTCTGGTAGTCTTAGTATGACTACCAATACAATTTCGAAGGTGACTAGTCTCACTGGTTACACAAAGTCGCTCAACTTCATGTTCGATATCTGACAATTGAGGCCAGAAAATAAATAGTAGAACCGGTCACCCGGATGACGAGCGCCTAAGTGTGAAACTGAAAGCGAGTCCGCATCAGTGAAGGTCTTTGGAAGACTTTGCTGGAGTGTAAAGTCGACTCACTCTGCCAAGAACGGCGTAACACGAGAATGGACCCATGGCATAACGATTCATCTTGATGGGTTGGCATTCGAGTATTCATGTCTGGCTGGCCTTGTCATGCTTAGTCTGGTTGTATGTGCACTTGTAATATTGGTGGCCAAACATCTCTTAATGAAATGATATAGACGATCATATGAGGCGAAGAACTGATGACTCGGTATATCGCCGAGCTCGGTTCTCAGGACGGGCCCAGAGCCTATTGAACCATGATACACAAGACCCGCATACAGTATCGTCTATCTAAAGACCTCAGCTCTGAAAGGTCAATGCTTGGAATGGGCAAATCACTCCTGGAGACCCAATTCGGGTTCCGAGAGCCTCTGAGGGCCCCACGGGAGCATGGATGAAGGATCAATGTTTTACACAGCTACAGTGGACCCCGAATACAATACTGTACTTACCCGGGGGGCGAGGGGGGGGGTGGGAAGGGAGAAAGGCAAAGAAAAAGGGGCTCTCACTTCAAGGCAAATTAAGATTCGTCATGTGAATTTGCCCATAGCCATCCTCACTCATCGTATATGCTTTATTATATCTTTCATAAAGCGCGAGAGCAGATCTGCTCCCAGGGCTTTTGACCTAGATCCTCGAGTCAACTACAGGCCCCTGGGATCGAGAAACGGAGTTTCAGGATGGGCTTGCCTTGTTTGACGATACAGTACACACGAGGCGTAAAGTAAGTGTAAAAATGAATAGGGTATTGGGCCTCATCGTTTGTTTTGGCTCTGTTGGACGCTCATGGCGTATATCTTGTGATTGAAAGATATTAGAGCTTTTATTCGTACTAATCAAGCTGTTCTTCATCGTGTGCCGGGTAAACATGGAGCATAGAAAATCCTCTTCGCCACTGGCATGCGCTCCGTTAGGTGGCGATTTGGTGAGTCTGCATGCCTGAGAACCCCCCGCGTGGGGCTGACGATGTTTATTGTGCAAACCTAGGGAATAGCGTAATGTTCCAATGATATCAAGCAAGGAGCAATGTAAAACCCAGTCCAATCATTAGAATTGAAAATGTGATGCTCCAAAACGGCCATGAGATTCCGGAAAACATAATTCCCATACTCCGGGTCATCGACACTTCAGCAATTCCAGTCATGTGAGAAGTCGTTGTAGGACTTGTAAAAGTCTCTCTATCGACAGATTTTGTGGAAAAATCGGTGCCATAGGTTGACTTCGGTTCTGCTGGAACCACTGAGATGTTCATCCAGTTGAGGTCCTTCGATTTTAGTGTGCCGTGAACAAACATTGTCTGCTGAGCCTCACAAGACGCATATGTTGTTCCGGTAACGTCACAGGACACAGAAGCAGTACTGAGATGATGTGGTTAGCATCAATGTTCTCAATAAGGGATTCACCCGGTCACAGACCTGTTCCTTTTGTTGATTTGTCGCAACTCAGCGGAGTTTTGTGCAACAACTGCCGTCATCCCTCCCTCAGGAATACCGCAGGCAGAGGCAGCCACAGTCTGGGGACAGGTAACCAGAAAAGTTGTCACATCTCCGTCCTGAGACCTAATAGATTACTTGCCATGTTCTTCCACAAACGGAATCACTACATCACATACCTGTGTTAATATGCTCGCTTCAAGTTGACGATCTTGAAATCCGGGCAGGAGAAGGTTGACTGCTTGCGCCGAGAAAACACCTGCCATGACCAAAAAGCCGATCCAGTCATTGAAGAGCATGGTCACTGATGCCTTTATTTGCGTGAGAGTCTTAAGAGCTTCCGTGGAGTGTTAATGAGACTGTTCCATGAACTAAAAATTAATTGGATATCTGCACTCATATATTGATGGTCCACTAGATCTCTTATAGTCACAGTTGAGCATGAGCACTGAAATCGCTTCCGGTCAGAAATTTTTCCTGGTGAAAAGCCAACGGCTCTTCACTCACCACATACAAAAATTGCAAGTGTACCAATGTTTCAAATTAGAACAAGAAACGCCATGGAAATTGGGACTGTGCATCTGCATTTATGTTCAGATAACTTACAGTCGAACCGCCACTTTCACCGCTCCTCCATTCAGCACAACAAAACGCAACATAGAACACATCAACAGAGTTGCTTGCCCAAATCGAGCTAATCTAACAATATGAAATCAGATACTTTAAAAGAAAAAGCTACAATAAGCGGCGGTGTTGAAGTGTTGATGCTGACGTTGAACTCAAACGAAGTACTTCCTTTTTGTACTCAGTTCACAGTATTCAACAACTGTTGAGCGATTCAAAATTGAGTGAGGGGAGTGGAGAGTTTCCTTGCTATTTTTCAATTCCCGTCTTATGTCTATATAAGACGCAGCAGTATCAGAGGGCTAGAGAAGTTTTTGCTCTCTATCTTATAGTTACTCAAACCAGGTATTATTCAGAATACACACGATATGGTACACACAAGCCGTCCTAAGCGCCAAAGACCCCCCACCATATGGGCCGATGAAGGTGCAATCTGCCAAGAGGATTCGGAGCCATGCACAAATGCATCAAACACTGCGTCTACAACAGATCGAGCTGTGGCGGCAACTCCTTCCATTCGCCCTAATACGACCAAAAATGAGACACAAGGACAACTTTCGAAGGCCGGGACCATGTACGAAGATCCCTGGAACACATTCGAGCCAATTGCGGAGCTCGTTCTTGATCGGTCGCTTCTTCTTGCCCGACACAAAAAAGACAAAAGCAAACTTGTCCACATCCAGAACGTTGAAGCCAAGGCGTTCGCGAACGTTGAGTTCCAAAGAATGCTAGATGAGATCTCGCATTCAAGTTTTCGTTCGTTGCTTGGACGCTACCATCACAGGGATTGCGTGTTTTTAGTCTGGGAGCATGTGGAGGTTTCGGTCGGTCAAATAGTGGCATCGAGGCTTATGGTTACTGCGAGTGAGATCATCGCAATTGCAAAGCCGGTGAGATATCATACTAGCAAGTTAAGTTAGATTAGTCGCTGACAGCTAGCAGGTACTTGAAGGTATTCAGTACTTGGCCAATCGCGGGAGAGTTCTGGCCACTTTGACTCTGGATACTGTTTTCCTCACGCAATCTGGCAAGGTCAGAATTGGTACGTAAGGCATAACGAGAGGATGGCTTCTCAGTACAATCACTAACACTATGTTCGGCAGTGGGTGTCGAGAATAGCTGCGAGATTCACGCTTCGGAAATGGATGCTGCGACGTTGAAATTGTACGCCCTAGCAGATATTGTTATCAGGCTCATGGGAAAATGTCCTTTGGAACATAAATGGCCCGTCGAGATTGACGATTTGCCTAGTCAACTGAGATCGCGTTCCCTCGGAGAACTTTTGCAGGTGAATCTCCTCCTCTTGTAGCAAAGCCAAGACTAATCTAGCAGATGAATGTCTTTCGCCAAGTGCCATGCGCAGAAGAATTGAAATTGCTTGTCAATTTCACCAACAAAACTGCTTTCCACCGAGTCAAATCTCATTCCCATCGCATGTGAGAAAATGGGTATTCTCGAACTTGTTCTAACCGACATTCGTACCAGAGAGCCTCACAAGTCATGATATAGGTAACCGATTACTCTCAGCACTCTGACAGACCATGACTGTTGATTGCTTGGGAGACATGGTAACGCGCCCCTCGGCAGCTCCCTGCGCCTTCCTTTTGACGGAGCGATGTTGTTTTCTGACAGCCCGAGGTATACTAGCGATACCTGTTCAGAGCAGCCACTGTTATCATTGCAAAATCCCCTTCTTATTTTCGAATTCTTTCATACTCATGTAGTTATTGCCTGCAATTATTGCAAAAAGTTCCACTTCACTATTGTGGTAAGGACCTCGGGCCTCGCAGACTAATGTTTTACACCCTGAGCTGGCCAACATAAAGCTGAAAGCTTCATGAAACAAACCGAGGTGACGATGGTAAGCTTAGAGGAACTGACACAGAAACACCCTTAGACGTGGAATTGCTTAATCGAACACCCTGTTCCCTTAACCGTTTCAATAGTGAGCTGCCCCTATTAAGGAGAGCCTGGAAGAGTACCTCTAGAAAACACCATTTAGCATTGTCTACGGCGCTTCGGAAATTAGGGACTCGGTATTTTATGGACGGCGTCTGGTCTTGCTAGCACGTAGCACCATGATTCACTTGACAACCTCTTAAAATAGGCGACGCGCGTTTCCCAAAAGTGAAGACCCATATCGGGGCGATTGATTGACCTCGAGGTTACCGTAATGAAATTCAGCGGCTCACAACTCGGATATGTAGCTAGGTTCTGTTTCACACTCATTTAATGTTTATGGGCAAAGTGTGACATGAAACAGTACGTTAGAAAACAAAAGTTACTTGAAGTACTGTACAATTAGGGTAAACAAACTTGGATTGGGACTGAAACTCCAAAACCGATCACAGAAGCGATAAGCACTCAATGCTAAGTATTCTTTCAACCAGTTCCATCGGGCCATCCAAGCTATCGGGCTTCCACTATTCATTTTCACCAACATATAAATCTTCATTGTGCCTTGAGTGCGCAAGATTTTTATGATCAATGGTCCGAATTGCGATGTAGAGCACGACAAGAGCAAGCTGAGGGAATGCGAGCGAGAGTAGATGACGTGGAAGATGAAACAGTCTCTCCTAGAACACTCTTGGCAGCATCTGGAATATTTGAGCCGATGGCTGCCAAGGCACTGAAAGTAGGTGATCCGGTGCATGGTGGCTCGAATTCTTGGAGAAGATTATTCGGTTGACCATTGTACTCAACAATGCTTCCTGGCTGGGGAAACCGAATGTCCACTCCCTCTTTGGTTATACAGCCGTTGATGTTGGCGATGAACATGGCAGGGAAATTAGGCATTTGATCTTGCATACTCTTGCAGGATTGTGGCGACGAGCCACTGGTCACGGTGATTGGAGCGCAATTCATGTACATCTCACGATTCCCGATTCGGTTAAACCACGTCCAGGCCAAGGTATACTTCCCGAGGTGAATGCTCTCAGGGATCGCGAACTCGAGCTGAAGGCCATTGTCGGCAGAAGCGTCCCCGGCAAGATTCTTTCCTACATTCGCGGGGCAGCCTCCTTCGTAAGACTTAATGACCTTCCATTTGGATTCTTTGCTAGGCATTAGATCTTCCGTGAGGCTCAATTGGCATGATCCGCCGCCGTGAGTCGCACTGCCTTCGAACTTCATTGTATTTACACCGCCGATCTGGTAGATAGTCTCTGTTGAAGGGGCTGAAAATGCATCTGCGCGCAGCTTGCAAGGGAAATCACTACCGTCCACAGCAAGAGGCGAGTTGTTCAGCGTTTGATTGCTGTAAGGTTCGGGCGAAATCATGATTAGGTGTCCACTGACTGCCCGTAAGGCAATCATCTCGAACAGTAGAAAATATTTATTGAGCATCATAAGGGCGACAAGCTCGGTTGATTTTCGTTTTGATCAAATTATTCGCGCGCCACTTGACCAATCTAGATTCACGCAGAGGTCACGTAATTTGGAAGTCGGCGAAACTGTCAATTTATACAGGGCATGAGCAAGCCATAGCACCAACACTATTATTTTATCGAGGTCACTGCAAAGAGAAAGTGATGCGAGTCAATTCCTACTTGTCTGATTAGTGATACCACAAAAGATATTTGATTTGGAGCTTACACGACGGATATTGCGAGTGGGTTGAAAGCGAAACAGCGCAAGCCAGTTGCAGGAAGAAACAACGGCGAGAGACAGTGGTGAGCCACAAGGTAAAAAGTCGACGGACTCCCTGGCTACAACAGCAGTTGATTCAAGCCTGCATCCTTTTCATAAGCCCAACCAGCTTCGCCGCAAGAATGTAAAGTTAACGTTTCTGGTGATGCAACAGAACATTTAGTGTTAACAAAACACTGTAGGATTTCACAGACCGTTGATGATTTTCTAGAGGGTTGTTTCGGAGAGTTAAGGGCTTGGAATAACTCGCGATGCCCGCTGGCATTCAGTCAACAGGTATGGACGCACGTTTCTAGCTACTGAGCGTCTGAGACTCTGTATATTGATGCTGTCCATTGCGTCCTTTAGGAGATCACCTATCTCAACTTTTATCTAAATAACAATCACGTCGCTCGGTAGAATACACTTTCCACCAGGAACTTTTTTTGTCTTCGCTTTTGCCAGCATCTCACTAGGCCTTTGAAATGAGCACTCAAACAAAGTCGGAGACGAACCTGGCAGACTCAGTCAGCCAAAAAGCACGCAGAAGAAGAGAAACATTGTTCAAAAAGGCGACAGAATACTGTTCTGAATGTGTTGCAGACATTCAGCTTGTCCTTCGCATGAAGAAAACTGGCCAGGTGTACATTCTGACATCAAACTCAGAAGGCTGGCCTCTCTCAGAAGACCAACTGGTACGTTATTTCTCTCCTTACATCAATAGAAAGCTACACGAATACTTACTTCATATCTAGAGATTTTATCACCCTATTCCTGTTAAAAGGGTTTTGGATATAGGACTGGGGGATAGTTTTACTGAAGCTAGAGTCCAGACCAAGACTTGATGGACGTAGGAAAGCTTCTTAAAAACAACGATCTTACTAAGCTCATCCCCTATTTATTCTGCACTTTATAGTCTCTAGAAATCGCACTCTCAAGTACTTAATTGGCTATGCCCGTACTAGTCCATACTGTAACGACCACGTTCCGACAGCTATGAGCATTTTGATTATCTACCATACAGTAGGTATTTCAAATAGTGGAATGGGGATGGCTCGGTCACAGCCCCGCGGACCAGACCGGGCAACACCAATGAAGAGAACACAGACACCCACACTCGAGTTCTATAAGTGGCAGGAGGAAGGCTTCCTTAAAGAAGGGATCGAAATACCCTCATTATTGCATCATGAATCAGGGAATGTGTTGAGATCTATTTTGTATGAGATAGCTGCTTGCTCCATCCCGATCTCAATGGGGAGCATACCTTCGAGGCATTTGTAACACCTCAGGTCGCAACTCCACTAATTTGTGTGATTTACGTAACAGTGAACAGACTGAGCGCGATCGTGTTTTAATCTAGTCATTTTCAAAATTCTTCCTCTTGCTCGGCCACCGCAGTGACAGATATAGACGCCGCGATTGTAAAAGCTCGAATTCGCATTCGTAGGTAAGAGAAGTGGTGGCCTGGAACTGACTTGGGCGTGGTAGTCGAGTCCGGCATCTGTACGGTACTTTCATGTTATTTACATCGTGTAACGTTTTCCTTGAGTACTGTATATTACAGAAGCCGTGCAAGAGGCGGTCTGTAGGCGGTCCCAAGAGCGGTGCAACGAGCGGTGCAACGAGCGGTGCGACGAGCGGTGCTATGAGCGGTCTTGAGAGCGGTCTCCAAGCGTCCCAAAGACTGGTCCCCAGGCGGTCCCAAGAGCGGTCTCAAAAGCGGTCTCCATCCGTTCCAAGGACTAGTCCCCAAGCGGTCCTAAAAGTGGTCCCGTAAGGCGGCCACGGGAGCGGTCTCGAGAGCGGAGTTAATGAGGAGAATTCTCTTGGACGGCTTCCCAGGCAACTACAAGATGACCCCATTAATTGCTACCTGCCCGCTGATATATATGTAAACAAATCATGGGCTAGTATCATTTCGAGTCTCAATATAAGCTATCTGTCGCTGTGGAGATAGTTGAGTGCCAATAGGCTTGGGGCACACCGCCTTTGCACCTGTTCAAAATTCTAGTTATCTCAGTAATTCCACCGGTTCGGGAGACTTATTCCCGACACTATTCGACAGACACTTATCATTCATCGTAATAAACGCAGTGTAGCATGTTTAACAGAGCGTTTTTAAGAGCCTATCATGAGCTTACGCCGAGTCATTGACACCCCGAGCTTACCCTGAGCCTACCCTGAGCCTACCCTGAGCTAACCCTGAGCATCTGAGCCAATACTGTTTTCCACATTTGGCTTACTCTCCTCGACTCCACCAAAATATTCAATCTACAGAACAAGGTTGTCAGAAAATTATCTTCACATCATTTTACCAACGTGCTGCGCATTCCGTCTCTCATGCCCTGTCTTTCATCGAATATTAAAAGAGCACCATTCATGCCTACGCACGTCACGCTTATATAAGGCTCATACAAAACACGAGAAATGTATTCAAGGAGAGTTCAAAAATCATAGAAGCGATTTACAATTAGTTTAGTGCAAAGCCATGAATGTTTGACTACGCGATGTTGAGTCCAATACCCCCGACTTCGGTACGCTAGTTCTTGGCTGTGTGCAAAGACGGTGAACCTCCTCAGCATGTCTTCGAAGATGCATCTCATGCAGAAGGTCAACATTGCACATGTGACACCTTCGGTCGCCTAGGTGCTTCCTGCGAAAATGTCTCAGCGTCGACTTGTATTCGCTCCATTCCTGCATCCGGCGATGGTCTGGCTCCTTGGTGTTGCCGTAACACTGAAAACATCGTAGCGGTTTGTCAGAAGCCTTGATATGTTCTTCGGCCTGCTGCAATAGTACATCCCTCTGTGACATCCCGCGAGATGCGCACTTTATCTTCGGCGGGCGGATTGCATCTGATGTTTGCGTTTCATCGAACCCGTCATGGGGCGATGGTCGTTTCCGTCGTCCACGCAGCGGGCCGCCTTCTTGGACGGAGCAATACTGTGAAATAGCAGCTACCGCGGCATTTCGCCGTTCCCATTCGGCTTCCAGGGATTGGGAAGTGGGCCAGGTAAGCAGCCTTTCTATAAGATTGATCTGCTCTGGGGACATATGATCCTGAGTTCGGAGCAACTCTTTCGCGACCTCGTCATTAACAGCCGACCCGGATAACTGCCGCTTGATATCAATGACTGCCTGCTCTCGGTCAAAGTCCTTCCTTATCTTGTCTCTCAGCCTGCGCTCCAGTCGACCGAAGGTGTTCGCCACGTCACGCGTCAGCTTGTCTAATCGTAGTTGACTTTGGAAATTGGGCGATTCTCTGTGAGCATCCATTTGCTCGTCCCTTTGCTGCTTGGCTGTCAGGTATTCAGGGTGATTGCGAATGGACTTCCGCTGCTCTTCTGTTAAATGTCGAGGCCGCCTTTTGTCTATCCACCGACTCATGCGCGTGATGGCACGCATCAGGGGTTTGTTGGATTTGCGACCATTCATGATATTCTGCATATCAGTGTTGATGTGCCGTGGCAGGTAGTGATCGAGAAAGGTTTTGGTGTCCGAATGTTTCATGATCAGGTTCTGCTGCGCTTGGCTGACCTCATCGCTTTCATTCAGCATTTTTCCTCCTGCGTAACGGAATCGATGAGAAAACATTGAGTGCAGCCATCCGTGGATTTCTCCTGTGGTTTTCAGGCGGCCGGACATCGTTCCTGCGGGCATTGGGCGATCCCAGAGCATTTCTGGCTTCCCATTAACAATCTCTGTACGGCAGAAGATATAATACTCTTCGACTTCAGGTCGTATAGGCAATGGCATTTGCTGCCGTCCACCCTCGATTGACAGCCCTCGAAGCGTCTCCATCGAGGATAGCTCCGGGACTTGAAAAGCCTCAAGCCAGAATAGGATGCCAAATATGAATGTGTGAGGGCTGAAGATAAGCGATGGATCATCGATAATTTCGGGAAGCGGGAAATTGTTTCTGGTAAGTCTGTCTTAGTTCGATGGCTACTCGGAGAGAATGGAGAGCACGCACTTTTGAGACCTGCCGAGAAACTTCTTCGTGTGTTCCGCTTTGATCTCCACCAACAATATGGGAGGGCCGTCGTCAGGATCCTTTTGAATAGAGAACTGCAGGTGTTTGAACTGCAGTGAGAGCAGCGCACTGAGACGATTGATCGTAAATATTCCCAACATCGTGAACAGGCAAAGCTGAATACGCTCATATCCAAGATGGAAGCGCTTCTCCTGGGTACGGAGGATGGTCTCGTTGAATTCGGTCAAGTCTTGAACGTAGACCGGCTCCTTGCCGCGTTCGTCATCATCGAGCTCGAACTTGTCGACAAGGCTCCGAATACCCTGGGTTTGTCAGCTCGATCCAAGGCTTCTCAGAAGGTGGCTTACGGCATTGATTTCTTCGCTGTCCTCGGGGCTAATTTGCCTTCCATTGACTCTTTTATAGTAGCACCGAAACAACTTCCAGTCGAGTCGCAGGGCGCTCGCTTTCCGCACGCCTTTCAGATGTCTACCGTCTTTTCCCTTTTTGAGTTTGAGACAGAAATTGAGAAACCGATGAACGTCGCCTGGTGTCACCTGACGAATCGCCTCCTCGGCGCTCTTCCACTTGGGCAGCGCATCGGGCTCTTTATTTTTGACGTGACAGTACCTACACAAGTGTCAACAGGACCATAGCATGGGGAACCGGGACGCGCTCTTACGTTTGCCAGCGGGTTTGGATGCGAAGCATCAGTGCTTTGGTACCTTCTGATCGTCCATAGTCAAGAGGAATATTGGCAAGGTCTTCATCGGTATCGTCATCGGGATTGTCGTTACAGTCGAGGCTGAGACCAGGTCGTGCTTGGGGACTCACAGCACGTGGTGGATCATATGATGAACGCTTGCCAGCATCGGTGGGTGATGGCTTCCTTGAGGAAATTCGAGTCACAGAGTTGTTGGTGTCTGATGCTCCAGAGTCCTCGGTGGCCGGCTGAACAGATGCGCTTGAATCATCACCACCAGATTCTGGCGACTTGTTGGACTCTGAGGGCATCTCTTGTTTGGTCACGCGCCTCGTTCTCGACAACGAAGAAACTCGGTCTTTCACAGAAGGAAACGACCATGACAAGGGAACTTCAGATCACGTAGCGTAGTAGAAGACGGAGAAGGAAAGGCGAAAGGAGAGGAGCTGTAGAGCACGAAGCTGTGAGAGTTACTGAGCAGGATGGCGCGAGACGTCGACTCGTTTTATAACACCCCAAGCCAGAGGGCAGCTCCCCCGAGGCGTGCCTGGCTCAGCCATGTCCCCCGGGAGTCTTGGCAGGGGTTTGGTGTGACCCATCTGGGTTGACCGAAGAGGTGAGCCGAAGATGAGCAGAAGAGGATGGAAGCCCATCACCACGGGGCAACCGGCCAGGCGCTGGCTAGGTGGGTCGTCCGGTTTCGAGGACTTTACGGTACGAGCAACAAGAGGCCGGACGTGGTGGTAGCGGAGGGGTGCGTGGGCGGGCGGACCGGTGCCGGGCAGGCTGGATACGGCCGCCCTCCAGGCTGGATACGGCCGCCTCAGCACAAATGGTTTTTCTTCTGTAGTATAACCAGATTATTTACGTCCGGCATCACGAGTTTGAGACCTCTGTACACTCTAAGAATGCCCTTCTCGTCCTCCTGGTCCTTCTAACTGTACGAAGTAGTAATGGTGATCTGTGTCCATCGCGACCCCACCCAATTCCAGTTTTCCAATTACTATAGTTATTCAAAGGACCATGGGTGGTCAGAGAAGACACAAGAGGAAGACGAAGTCCCGTGTTAGTCCCGATATAGGAAGAGGCCACGGCTTGAAATGGCCTTGATGAAAGTTTTGGAAGACTCGGAATTTCAGAGTTCGAACACGAAAGTCGAAGTTTTTCTGGGATTGATATAAGTTGAAGGGCCAAGGCTAAAATATAGATGAATAGGAAGAAAAAGAGTGATCGGGTTTTCCCGGCGCTTAAAAGTGACACCTAAGGTTCGAGCACATGTAATTATTCCGCGGTATTCGCATAGGATGAAAGCTAGCGATTCTCTTGTTGAATACTGGCATGGAATTTTTACATGTCTAGCTCGATGGCTAGTTGATTTCTTTCTCCCTGACCTACTTCGCTTACTGAGCAAATTTACCAGAACTAGATAATCAAGAGATCTAGTAAATGAAGATATCGAATTGCACCATGAATGTGTGGATGGATATAGAAGTGCAGAGCTATGGGTTATCGGAAAAATGAAACACAGGAGCAAGTAATTTCTCTTTTACATGACATCGCTGTCTGATGATGCTCAACTTTGTCCCACTATTCAGCATACTTTTTCCTTAGGAGAGAGTAGCTTTGAGACCATGAATGTCTAGTTCTTCGCTGACTTCAAGCAACACACGTGCATCTTCTTGTACTAAAATAGTTGTACACAAAATATGTGTAGAGTTATCGTGACCCCGACCCATAAAAGAAGCTTTGGGACTACTTGCTAGTCGCCGAAACCCCCATATGCCCGAAAGAGCGGTAAAGGGGATCGTGCTGAAAACGGTGCTCAAAATGATCTTCTAGCTAACTACGTAGGTATGGATCTCGGAGCCTATGGACGACTTGTTTATAACGGATCCTTCAATGTCTATCAACATGTAAAGCTGGAACCACTCCCCGGGTGATATGTTCGACAGTATCGAGTTTATTCATACCTCAAAGTAGACTGGTCCTCAAGTCACCCCCGTGCTAAAGCTGATATTCACATCTGAAGAAAGTCAGACATCCGAAAGAGGCTGACGTTGTCTACCTTAGGATGACAGAGTCACACACCCACCCCTCACACGGTGGCGCACGCTTCATAAAGCATGCCAAGAGATCAGCGTTGGGTGACGATCGGATTGGACAACGTCTGGCAGAAGGATTCCCTCAGCTGGGCGGATGCTCCTAGTTTAGTAACCCAAAGAGATACTTCCCCAATCAACTAACTAGCTATGATACCTCGATGCTCTCGTTTATCGTCAATGATTCATCAGTGTGTGGAA
This sequence comes from Penicillium roqueforti, assembly GCF_015533775.1. Classification (NCBI taxonomy): domain Eukaryota; kingdom Fungi; phylum Ascomycota; class Eurotiomycetes; order Eurotiales; family Aspergillaceae; genus Penicillium; species Penicillium roqueforti. Next base: position 596,922 of record NW_024067572.1, read on the forward strand.
TGTACATTCGCGATTCGACGTGATGCAGCCACTCTAGGCGTAGTGACCTTGTTCATCTTGATCAGCTGGGTCAAAGTGTCCATTGCGACAGGCATGCTCTCCTGTATATATATTGTAGGGCAGGATGTAAGTATACCTATGTACCCCGTGCTCGCGACGCCACTCTGGACGTGCAGCGGCACCCCGGGATTCGTTTCGAGATGTTGATCGTAGGAAAAAAGCAGGGAGAGAGACCATCAAACCACCAGCACAACATGCCGAGCATTGAACATTCAGTAAAATATATTAAAGATACGCAAAATGACTCTAGTGGCTGGTGGGTCACTCTCACCTGACGCGTCCCCGCCGTTTCGATGGTCACCTCATCTTAAGACTCGGACCCTCTTTTCTCACCGTCCATCTTTTTGTGTTTTTGTGTTTTTGTGTTTTTGTGTTTTGTTTTTATCTTTCCGAAGAATATAACTTTTGGAAAGAGAATATGCTACCTAGTAAGTCGAGCTCCTTGATTTCTTTGCTCGTGTGAGTTGTTTGATGTGGATCATCTCTAGATGTCAAAACTGACTCCTTGCTAGCCCCACTGCATATAATTGAAGCATAAAGGCTTCTCGGCGACATGCCTCGCTCCCTTCCAAAGTCCAGTTTTGCCTCGCGCGAACAGGACGACACCGAAAACGTGCGCGTTCCCCAAACAGCTCCTCCCTCACCGAGTATCTACAGACGATCTCAAAGCTACCTCTCCGAAACACATACCGAATACCAGTCCCTCGATGCGCCGTTCGAGGTTACAGAAACAACGAGCCTCCTTGGGCCCGCCCAAGCCTTCCGCCGACGAGGTCCGCGACGGTCTTACACCAGCACCTCCGGGGTTTCGGACACCGGTCCGGACTCATTTAGACACGTTCTGGCGGCTGGTAGCCTGCGGCGGACGCTAAATCATAGCCGTGCCAACTCCATGAGTAGGGGGTTCAGCCGGCGAGGGAGCATGGACGGCGACAGCAGACCCGCTAGTCTTCCTCCGTCTATGAAGGACAATCTTACTGCCTCTTCATTTCTGGATGAACGGACTTGGTATGATCAATTCACTTCCACAGATTGGGTGCATGACAGTATCGCCGATGGAGCGCGGCTTCGCCTACTCCGTCAGCGGAAAGATGTGCGAGGCCGATTGCTGGCGGCTTTCGACGGTGCGCAAGGATGGATCTTGGTCGCGCTCATTGGGTGCATCACGGCCTCCATTGCTTACTTCGTCGATGTCACCGAAGGATCGGTCTTTGATCTGAAGGAAGGCTTCTGCACGACCCGGATTTTCCGCAATCGAAGGACGTGCTGTGAAGGGCTGGCTGCTTGTGATGCGTGGCGGTCCTGGTCGAGGATCTTCTCACCATCGGGTACAGAAAGCCAGTGGGTTGACTTTGTCATTTTTGTCTTTTGGGTTGTGGCATTAGCTCTCATATCGTGTGCTTTGACTCTACTCACAAAGACTGTTGTTCCTTCTTCCATTTCTCTTGCGACGCTTGATGAAAACCTGGGCGCTGACCCCCGTGGTACAAAATCTGGGAATGGCCTTGGTGCCTCGGATTCTCCTCTTTCGGAGACAGAGACAAGCCCACTACATGGAACTTTGCCTAATTATCCGTCCCGTCCAGCTATGATCTACTACTCTGCTGCTGGCAGTGGAGTGGCAGAAGTCAAAGTCATTAACAGTGGTTTTGTCCTTCATGGATATCTGGGCTTGAAGACACTAGTCATTAAAACCATTGGCTTGATTTTTAGTGTTTCGTCTGGTTTGAGCTTAGGCAAAGAAGGCCCATACGTTCATATTGCTACCTGCGTGGGCAATATCTGTTGTCGTCTGTTCGCCAAGTATAACAAAAACGATGGAAAGCGACGAGAGGTTCTGAGTGCCAGTGCCGCTAGTGGTGTTGCTGTTGCCTTTGGTGCTCCGATTGGCGGCGTCCTCTTCAGCTTGGAAGAAGTCAGCTATTATTTCCCACCCAAAACCCTTTTCCGGACGTTCTTTTGTTGTATTGCAGCTACGTTGTCCCTCAAGTTCCTAAACCCCTATGGAACAGGCAAGATCGTTTTATTCGAAGTCCGGTACCTTTCAGACTGGCAAATCTTCGAGATTTTCATTTTCATCCTTCTCGGTATTATGGGAGGCGCCGCTGGTGCGCTCTTCATCAAAGCCTCGAATCTATGGGCACGATCATTCCGTCGCATTCCAGCTATCAAGCGCTGGCCAATGCTTGAGGTTTTCCTCGTTGCGTTGTTTACGGGTCTTGTCAGTTTCTGGAATCGGTACACCAGGCTTGCTGTCACCGAACTTCTATTTGAGCTAGCTTCTCCGTGTGAATCAGATGTGGAAAGTACGGGCCTCTGTCCCCGCACTGACGGCATTCTTGAAATTGTCCAGGACCTTCTGGTGGCGTTTGTCATCAAGAGTTTCTTGACCATTATTACGTTCGGCATCAAAGTTCCTGCGGGAATCTACGTGCCATCTATGGTTGTTGGTGGCTTGATGGGGCGAATTGTTGGACATTTGATCCAGTACTGGGCTCTTAGACACCCGACTTTTTTCTTATTCGACTCTTGCCCTGCAGTTGCTGGAATTGAGTCGTGCGTGACTCCAGGAGTCTACGCATTGGTTGCCGCTGGAGCGACCATGTGCGGCGTGACAAGACTGTCGGTTACATTGCCTGTGATCCTGTTCGAATTGACAGGAAGTCTCAACCACGTGCTTCCTTTTTCGCTGTCGGTGCTCTGCGCTAAGTGGACTGCGGATGCCATTGAACCTCGCAGCATTTATGTAAGTTTTGAGATCCGCCTCGTAACTTAAATTTGACATTATACTAATTGAAACCAGGATCTCTTGACCGACATGAACTCCTACCCCTTCCTTGATAGCAAACTCCAACCGACCACCGATGCCTTGCTGGGGGATATAGTCCGACCAGTGCGGAAGAATCGCATCATCGATATCTCTGCATCACCATTTTTGCCAGCCACAGACCTCCGTTTGAAACTGGAACACCTGCTCATGGCAGGCGAGCTAGACAGCGGACTTCCTATTCTACGGGACGGTGTCCTAGCTGGTCTGATCCCGGCACCGGATCTCGAGTACGCACTAGATACGCTGGGCGAGGAAGAAGAAAATACGATCTGTCTGATGGCCATGGACGCTTCTTCAGCCGTCTTGGACAGCGATAACGAGGATGCCGACGAGGTGGATTTCAGTCAATTCATTGACCCTGTAAGTTTGGTTAACTTCTTCAATATCTTGGCCCATACTAATTTGTTTATACATAGGCTCCAATCGCTCTTGATGTTCATTCCCCTATCGATCTGGTCTACCAATGCTTCGCCAAGCTAGGTCTTCGTTACCTCTGCGTTACTCGGGACGGAAAATATGCCGGCCTGGTACACAAGAAAGCATTCGTGAAATTCATGAAGGAGAATAGCGACTAGGCCGTGGAAATCGGTCGACCACTGTACTACTTCTCATTTGCATTTTCCGGCGTTGCCTAGGCATTCTACTTCAATTGTTTGTATAGCCTTGCATATCCTCTCGTTTCATTCCATGTCTATCGATTATGTGTGCCTACTCAACCAACATTGGCACTGTGCATAGTTTTGTTGTATATATCTTTCTTTTGGACAGCTAGGCATGAAGTACAAACTTTGGAACATACTTGACTAGTCATTTATCAGGGAAGACCATATCCTACCCATGTCTAAATCAATTTTTCAAATCCAACCATCTGAACCTCAACATCCCCGTCCTTCTTCCACTCCAAATCAACACCCTCTCCAACCCACTCGGAAACCTCCCCGGGGCTAACAGGCCGCCACCCATTCTTCTTGTGAAGCCCATCCAACGGGAAGAATGTATCACACTCAAACGAAGTAGGCACATCTACAGCCCCCTTTCGCACAACATTCGTCATGACAACCCTAACAGGCCGACCACGTAGCTCCTCGGCACCCATATTCAACGTAGCATTATAAATCTCGGCCCCACCTATAACAAAAATCTTGCCAAGCGTCCCCTGCGCCCCATACACAGAGTCCAACTGCTCCAAAGCTGCGCCCAGACTCGGTGTAACAATCGCATCCGTCACCGGGCCCACCGGCGGAGCTGGAACAGCATCCTTGGGCGGCTCAAGAGCTTCCTTTTCCGCACTTGTGGCCTGTGCCTGAGCGGCCTTAGCCGCAATCTTTCTCCTCATATTCCCTAATTCGGCAGTCACGCTCTCGCGAACAGACCCGGATGTGTCACGCGTGACCACAACGTTAATGCGCTTCGCGAGTGGGCGCAGTGAGGCTGGCACTGAGTCATACGTCTTGCGGCCCATGATGATGGCGTTCGTCGTGCCTGGACCCGGTGGGCGGGATGTTACGCGAGCGAAGAATGACATGTCTGTTTTTATGCGCGGCCATGGGAGCGTGCCATTTAAGCCGATTCCTAGGCGCGTGATTTCGTCTTTTGTGGTTGTCGACGCGGTGCGGATCGGGGTCGTCGCCACGATCAGGGTGAGGGAGGGAAGGGGTTGCGGGTTGTGCGGTGGCATTTTGGTTTGCGAGGTGATCGTAGTTGCAATTAGAGAACAAAATATTGTTATTCAGAGACGGGGAGTGTGATATTTGGGTTGTGAGGGAGGTTGTTGAATAGTGGAGTGGAGGCTCGCGTCGCGAACAGAGAAATCGTTATCGGAGTTGGGCCGCTTATCGCCTCGCAGCTCCAGGTACACGATCCAATGCCAACAGGGAAACATTACACTACTCTATTCTAACTCGGTCAGCGAAGCAGCAGAGTGATAGTCAAAAATGTGTTTGTATTCAACATCACAGGAAAACCGAATACGCCACAACACCAGTCGAACGCCAGATTAAAGGGACCAAGTGGGTATCACGCGCGAGACAGCTCCAAGAACCAACGACCAAAATGCTTAAAGGAGATCCTCGGAAAATTATCGTTACTTATCGGATTGCTCAGAGTTCTTGGAATTCTCAGGGTCTTCCGTTTCGTGGTCCTCAGGTTCATCCGACGATGGCATCAACAATCCTTTGTCAAGTGCGCTCTGGATGGCCGTCACATCCTCCTCGAGCTTTTCACGACGCTGGACATCCCGCTCGTCTTCGCCAAGAGTATCGAGCTTACCGAAGAGCCAGAGCTCCTTCATGAGACGGTGCAAGGCGAGCAGGTCCTCCGAGGCACGGATCTGAGATAGCATAATGTCAATTTCGTGCTCTGGTGTGAATTCAGAAGCTCAACTGCATTTTTCTTGGGAAGGGGAGAGGTGGCCGGGTATGACCGGGGCGGCGCATGTCAACATACCAGCGCAGTGGATTCTACATCAATCTGGAATGCTTCTACAGCAGCATCAACGTGACTGGTGCCGTCGAACTTGTTGGCAGCAATGGCGACGATATTTTCGAACCGCTGCAGCAGCTGCGAGATATCATAGTCGACGCGATCTGCCGCAATACATCGTTAGCGGAAAGGTATGGGAGCATGGTATAGTTGCAGTGGCTCAAATATAGTACGCACCAAGCAACTCCTTGGCAGTTGGACACGAATCCATGGTTGGAGCGTACTTTTTGTTGTCTTCGGATGATGAAGGTAAATCCGCGATCCATGTTGATTACGATAAGAAAAATTGTGGGGCTGGAAGATACGGGTAGACACGGGACGGGAACAAAACCGACATTATCCGAACTTAACATCCTAACAAGCCAAGGAGTAAGCCATCGTCGCTCCATATCTTGAGGGCCTTGCTCTTCAATGCCTCCCATTCCTCGTCTTGGAATTGAAGACCCATCGAAGTGCTATGAATAGACGTGAAAGTGTCTGCATATCTAGGAAAGAGCTTTGAGGCCCAAGAGCGAAGAAGAGTCTTTGGGCCTTTCGGCCCTCGAGGACATACATAGTTGGTAAGATCTTCGCGGCCCTTCTCACGAAAGATAGCAGCTAGCCGCAATTGCTCCCCAGCTAGCTCATTAGAGCCGTTGTAGAACTCGGCCAGCGGCCACATCATGCACGGGAACAAAATGCGGTTTGGGTCCATTCCCAGTCTATGACTCCCACAACATCGAAACAATCATTAACCAAATATGGTCACCCTTACCATCCAGATTTTGCTAAGCCGTCAGGCGGTGAAGACTAATAAGTCACATTGATCACCTAGGCACTTCAGATAGGCTATAGCCATAGATGTATGTAACTAGAAATACTGAATATGCTTGCCAAATAACTCCAACGTATTGAGTAATGACTTGTATAGGAGCCCACAGTTTTTACAGTATAGGCTGTATCACACGGGAAAATGTGATATTTAGCCGTCAAGTGGTGGAATACCCGAAGCAGCAACACTAGTCTTCAAGCTGATATCCTCATTCAAATCTGATGGTGGTCATGTACTTTGCAGATCGGGAGGATGCCAGCTTGGTATTGAAATAAGACCGTATGACACTGGCCTGTGGCAATAGTTGTATATCTTAATTGGCCATGTACTTCGACATCTCCTACATAGTAGACTTCTCTTAGCACAAACGTTGTGCTCACTTTGTTATCGTAGTGTGCGAATAGTACCAGCGGTGCAAGTTGGAAGACATTGCACTGCTAGATATTGAGTAACATATGTTATGTAGAATACGAAATATGAATAGACGTTATGGAATGGTGGAGTATACAGCCTTGGAATGCGCGTATAGTAGAAGGTCTAGCCCTGGGGCCTATGATCGTCCTTTTTCCTCCACTTTAACTCTCCGCTTTACTCTCCGCCCCTACCGTGCGTCACCGCCTACACCCTTCGACAATGGTTCCTCTCTAAATTACTCCTCACAACAATAATCCTTTCCTCCTGTTGCTAGGTTTGCTACCTGGAACCCTTTCTCTCCGTGTCTGTATCATCCTCTTGAGGCCTCTATAGTCGCAACCTTGTGTTACTTTGGTCTCGATTTCGCATCACTTCGCTTGCACCGACGGCCCAATCATCCGCGACTCAACTTGTGCCTGGCACATCATATACCATACGTCACCGAATACTTCATCGCGTCTTTCTGTGGACTTGAGATTGCTCGTGAATCGCCTCAAACCCATCAATAATCTCGATTACGATACCAACCATCTTGAAACGCGTTCCCTTCATCTGTGCCAATACCATCGTCTATCTTCCCTCAACTCCCTGCTGGATGTTCTGATCAGGTCTCCAGATATTTGTCCTTCGAAGACAGGGTGGACGGCCGGTGGGCCGTCTCACAGATTGAAGGCGGCAGGAGATATTGGAGAAAAAGGTGTCGAATTGAAGTAACGCCGTTCGCGCCCCTGCTCTTAGGGTGGACTATTCCAACTACCCCGCGTCACCTTCTCTGCTTTATTTTCTTTTTATCTTGAGTTCTCAACACTGGAAACTGGACTGGCGATGGACGCGCAGTATCCCTTTGCTTCCCGTGACGACATTTGGCGTGTTTTTGACGAGTTGAAGGAGCTCCACATTGCCCAGTACGAGCAAGGAGAACGGCTCGCGCAACTGGAGCGTCGCCGGGACGAGGATGCCCGACTGAGAAGTCCTTGGTGTCCTGTCTCGCCGTTTCCGCACTCGGTTGGGGCAATCGCTCCAGGTAGTCCACCTCTGCCCTTCACGATCAGCTCGCCACTTACCAAGACATCCCTTCCAGACCCCACTTTCCACTCCCCCCCGGATGCTTTCAAAGGATTCGATCAAGGTCATCATTCCGCAATGGCCAGTTCTGCGATCGGATTCGATGGCGAAGACGAGCCTAGACGGGGTACGTCACGAGCCAACAGTGTCCGTTTTGACGAAAGTGCTATCCACGGGAACGGCCAGGCTAGCCGTTCCAGCAATGACCTTCCTCTGCGGACCGGCAGCGGCTTGAGCACCCACCCGCTTCTTGAGCGGACATTTTCACACCAATCTGATGGACGATTGAGCTCCTCTGGCCACTCACACCATTCCGCTCGGACTAACAGCCTGCGCCTGAACACCGCTCGGCTGCTTGGTACTACGCCTATCGAGTCCCCTCTGATTCCCCCTCCTGGACTCTTCTTGCTTGGACCGGTCCCGTCCATCATTCGCTGCTGGTTGACTGATACTTTCACTAATGGCTCTCTCCTCTATGCAGCCGTTTGCTCGGGCTCTTACATCTCAAGTTTGGGTCTCTCTATGGTCCGCGAATTCGGGTTGGAGAACATGATTGTGTGCGAGGGCGATGTAGAGTACATCAAGCTCCCGCTTTATCTTCCCGAAGCACTTATTCATCCATCTTCATCACGCCCCGGAACCCCTACTCACCAAGTTCCTGCCGTGACCATTCGCTTTGTGGTTTGCGAGACAGAAGTCGGCGATAATTCGATTCAAATCATCATTGGAAGCGATGTGATGCGTGCGCACAATGCTGATATTTTATTCTCACAAGATAAACTGATCATGGTGGACGATGACCACAACCGCGTGTCTGTTCCCCTCGTTCGTCCCGAGAAGGACTCCGTGTTTAAGTCCCTCCGCACTTCTCCTAATACTGGAGACATACGGGAACCTCCTACTAACGGACATCCATCCGTTGGTATCATTGGCCGGCCTGCCAATGTTCAACAGAAACAGGCCTCAGCGCCCCCATCGACTAGTCTGTCTGGCAGCGAGAATAGCGATCCTCACAAGTCCCACCTACAGAACCTCCAGGCTCATGCTCACATTTCAGCTGAAACGCGCTCAGCTACTGTCAATCCACCGACTCCTGAGCCTACTAAAACTGAGGATATGCCATCTTGGGGTGGCCCATGGCGTCGCGATGCCAAGAAATCCGCCAGCACTGCCCAGAAGGTGGCGGATAAACGCGAGATGAAGGTCTTCCGCACCGGAAAATCCACGAGCCATGCAAACTCCACAACTTCGGGCTCGGGTCCTGGCAGTGCTACCACTGAGCAGGCCGACAAGTCGTCTTTGCCGATTGCTTCTGTCCACCACCCAAATACTCCTTCGGACAAGTATGGCACGCTAAATCCCGTGGGTGGTGCATCGGCGTTTGGATGGCTCAACCCACCCCATCATAATGCCTCCTCCTAGATGAAACAGACTAGGCTTGGCTTTTATGTTTGATTACAACCGAATCTGAAATGATCTCGGCTTATGGCATGATACGCAAGGGTTGCGATTCCCTGGAAATCAGGAAAAGTGAGAGGCGCTGAGTTAAAAGGCTGCCAACATAGAAGGGGAACCACTTTTTCTTTTTAGCTTGTAGTATTGCTGGAATGACCTACTAAGTAAAAGAGAAAAAATTGAGGAAAAAATGATATTCTTACCATTTAATTCGCATGACCAGGACAATATCAACTGATTCGATTCTATTAGTATATGTATAATCCTCCTCATCTCCCATACATTCATAGGTACAGGGCTGGACGTTAGTAAATATTAGTAATCAATACTCCAGGGGGCTGGAGTGCAAAATTTACGGGAGGAATTTCAGCTTCTGCCTGGCAAGAATACGTTTTACTCGTTCGTTTAAAATCACAGCCAAAATCGAGATCCAGAATCAGGACGATTGGCCTTGAGAGCAATAATAATGGCAGGTCTGCTGGATCTTCCAGCTGAATTGATTCTAGCCATCGGTGACTACCTACAAATGGGTACGAGACAGATACCACTGCCATTCCATGAGCTTGGAGATGCCTACCGCTACGCAATAGAGCGTGATCCACCACCTAGCTCCAAATCCCTTCATTCTTTCCTACTCGCCACCTGTCGCCTGAATAGTCTTCTACAACCACTTTTCTATCGTGATATATTTGTCCGCAGATATGGTCATGTCGGCGCACCATCGCCACTGCAGCAGCTAAATCGGAGTCTTGAAAAGGACCCAGGTCTCCAAGAGCACATCATCTCAGCGATCATTCCATGTGACGACTCTATTTATGATATCCATCATTTCTTTTGGTTTTCCAACATACGAGACCTTACTATTCACAAGTTCAGTGATTGGGAGCCTTTAGAATTTCCAAACAACTCACATATTGGCACTTCACCTGTGGAATGTCTAAAGCTGATTGATTGTGGGGCGCATGAGGGAGCTCTAGCCGCTGTATTAAGCTGGCCGGCATCTTTGAAGACGCTTCACTACGACGCCGAGCAAGGTGAGTGGGAGGGCCATATTGGAGACGAACCAGCCAAAACCTGGACATGTGCTGCTTTTGTGCGCACGCTGCAACCGCAAAAAACAACGTTGGTAGAACTGACGATGACACGGCCACCGCTTGTCCATGAAGGACTGGGCAATGGACCTCGCATTGATCTGAGCGAGTTCATGGCCCTTAGAATCCTGCGCATTTATCATGTCTTCCTCTGTGGGTGGGATGCTCCGCATGGGGTCTGGAAAGGCTTACCTCACAGTCTGGAGGTGTTGGAGATCTTTTATGACGATACCGAGCTCACTGAATTCCTGAGTGAGACTGATAATTTGGAGCACGACAATTTCATGCTCGATTTGATCCAGCATAAGAGGGTGCATCTTCCATATTTACACACAGTGAACATCTACTCGACTGAAACAGTTCCTAATTCTGAAACAGAGGAGGATGTGCTCGAGGGAAGCTGGAGGCTGGCACCATCTTTGCTCGCGCGCGAAGCGAAATCTGCTGGTGTAAAGCTGAAAGTATGGCTGGGATACGGGGATAATCAAGACTTCGAGAAACCGACGTTTTCGAGTCACTAGTCAAACCAAATAATGTATTCAGCCAAGTGGTAACCACTTATCACATGCATTCTTTCCTAGAACATCTACTATGAAAGATTAGTTAAGCACTGTACGTTACTTAAACCAGGTCCCATCAAATCAAATCTTTGAAAAAACCCCCAAAGCCCCCTTCGTATTATCCTTCGTTTCCTTAACAAGCCCACTAACAGCCCGGAACGCTTCGTGCGAAGCATCACCAAGAATCTCAAAAAGGACACTCTCACTACTCGTAACAACAGCCCCAGCATCCCTCAACCTGGAAAGCGCAATCCCCCTCTCCTCGGTGTTCATACTGCTGACGCCATCAACAAGGATGTAAACGCGGTGACCGCGCTCGAGAAGATCAAGCGTCGTCTGCGTCACACAGATATGAGTCTCGATCCCGACGATTATCACGTCAAGGGGCGCAGAGCCGGGGGCCGGGAGCAGCTTCTCGATCTCCGGGGTTATCATTGAGAAGAGGGTTTTATCTACGTCAGCTCGGACGTGTGTGTCGCTGAGGTGTTGCTGGAGTTCTGGCACGGTGTTGCCGAGTTTCGCGCGGTTCTGGGTTGTTACGAACACGGGGATTTTGAGGGCTGAGGCTGCGCGGAGCATTTTTTCAGCCGTTAAGACCCTGTTGGTTGGTTGGCTTTTTGGTTTCAATTGTTCTTGGGATATGGGATTCGTACAGTTTGGGGAACTCGTAGATTCCATTGCGGAATTTTTCTTGGATGTCGCAGATGCTTTGGAATTGAGTCAGATTTTGAAGCTATATATCCTTGTTTGATACTGGGGTTTTGCATACAAGAGTGCCGGATTGCCTGGTCTAGTGTTAACTTGCACTGCATTAGGATTCGGGGGTTTCTTACGGATCCGAGATGAGCGCGCAAGGGTAGCCATTACTGCAACAGTTTGTGGTTCCTATGTGAGGTTTTAGGGACTCGGTAAAATGTAAAGAAGAGAAGAATTGGCGGGGACGTGGGGAGTCGGAGAAGTCGGAAATGCGGGGAAGAAGCCGAGGGAAGACGAGCTGGTAGACTATCTTTGTTTCTTTTACCGTAAATTTCAATCGATTATGGTCATATTTGGATCGGTATATATCGCTCGTCTACTAATCTAGGGATCTATAGCTTCACCTCATGCACCTTGGCCCGACCGACAAACCAGCTGTCATCACCGTTTGCCGCCGCTGTGCGAATGGCATAAAGCTCGTCGACGAATGCCGGGACGAAGCTTCCCGGGCCGCGAACATAATCTTTGGCCGCTGCGTTCTCCGCTGCAATCTCGTACATGAGAATCCCAGACAGCACTGCGAGGAGTCTGTCAGAGCGGTGGGCAACCAGGAAACAGCCGGAGATTGTGCCGATGGCACAGCCGGTCTGTAAATTCATGTTAGCTGTGTACTAAAAGGATGTGTTTGGGGAGGTTGCATACTCCGGTCACTTGCCCCAGGTATGGGTGGCCATTCTCGACGGCAATGACCCGCTCGCCATCGCTGAGGTAGTCCGTTGCTCCGGTCAAAAGCACAACGTTCCCTATCTTAAATTAGAAAAGAGGAATCACAGCTAGAAAGCCTAGAGAGTCACTTACGCTCCCGGCGAGCCAGGTCCCGAGCCAAGGTGGCTTTTTGATTGCCGTCAAGGGTACTAGGTCCACTGTCGACACCGCGCTGTTGAACAGTACTGCTACCCCAAGCTTGGCGAATTTCGCCCTCGTTGCCTTTGATCAGATCAAAATAACCCCCGGCCATAAGCTGGGTCACTGCATTGCGGCGAATGTGTGTCGCAGCCGCACCGACCGGGTCGTAGACGACTGGGTTGCCCCGCTCATTGTACGCCTTGATGGCTTTTAAGTAGTTTGAGACACTCTCGCTAGTCAATGTACCCATGTTGATCAAAAGAGCACCATCAAACTTGCACAAGTCGGTGGCTTCATCGCCATATGGAGACATGATGGGAGATGCACCACTGTAGAACGGTTAGCATGAAAAATGGCTGGCCAGGTACAGTATACTGACATAGAAAGGGCAACGTTGGCTACGAAGTTTGACACAACAAAATTGATCATGTTGTGTACGAGAGGATGCACCTCGACCATCTTACGGATGATTTGGGGCACCTCATCCAACAAGGCCTCGCTCTCGTTAGCACGAGGAGGATTGAGAGCCTGTGCAAACCGGGGAGGGTTTCTGATGAGCCCGGCGAGTTTCTCGGCGGATGCTTTGGGGTCATCAGCTGCCACGATCGCACTAACAATGGCTACTCCATCCAGTGATTTCTTTGGTGACTGAGACTGATAGAGCACTCGTTGCACATTAGAGTGGTTGATGCCGCCGATAGAAACCGTGCCTATGGCGGAAGATTTAATCGCATCTAGGATGGCTTGAGTACCTGCTGTTCCGATGACTGACTTGGTATTGGTTTTGCTATGGGTGGTTAGCGTCTATTGATGGGTGTTGGCATATTGAAAATGTGGACTTACGTGGGGGTGGCAAACATAGTACCAATTCCGATATAGTCGGCGCCATCTGCGGTGGCTTTTATAGCCTCCTCGACTGAGGACGTACTGATACCAATAATGGCATTCTCGGGAAGAAGCTTCTTTGCTTCCGCGAAGCCTATATTTGACATTAATACATATATTTTTGTAGAATTGTAGCAACGAACTCATGTCATCTTGACCTAGATGCACGCCCTCGGCACCAATGGCAAGAGCCACATCGACCCGGTCATTAATCAAAAGAGGCACATTGTACTTCTTGGTTATCTGGTGTAGTTTCCGGGCAGTTTCCACCAAGAGACCAGTGTCATTGGTTTTGTCCCGGTATTGCACCACTGTCACGCCTGCAGTAGGGGTTAGTTGAATAATTGGCAGGAAGGCTGGAGCACCGTTCACCTCCTTGCAAAGCACTTTCTACCACTGTGCATAAATCTCGTCCCTTGAGAATGGCCGGCGTCGAATCCGTGACCAAATAGAGCGACAGATCTACGGGCATGGTGTGTTGGCCTTGGGCCGGACAAAAGCGGGGAGTTTCGGGGTAATAGATCCGAAGTCGTTCTGACGAAGAGAATCAAACCGAAATGAACAACGGATTGACAAGTCCAGCAGAGGCTGTACAACGCAAGACACTGTACTTAAGTCACTGAGGAAGATTGCCGTTTATCGTTGTGTGGTCATGGTGGGGTCTTGCAAGGTTCGGCCTGTACTCGTCCGGGTGTAGAGAACATTGTAAAATTCACTCATAGCACCTATATATGCTTCAATATTGCCAATGGTTTGCTTTCAAAGTGAAGAGACTCAAACATAAGGCAATTCTTGTCAAAAGTCACCTCCCATGTACTACTATACCCAACGTTCAGTGGCCATTTATACTCCGAGTTATTTCCGGCACGTGCCCGCTGACATAACCGTGATTTGTCAAATTCTGCTTTTCATTTTCTTCTTCTACTTTTTCCCAACAACACACAAACACTGACAGGCATCGAGAGATTTTCGAAGCCTTTATCTATCTACCGCGTGGACTTCCAGTTCTACGCTATTCATTATTGATCACTGGTTAGTTCGGCCTCGCCATCATCACTTTTCACCGTCCGCCCCAAGGTCTCCGACCTCTGACTCGGATTCCCGAAAGAACTTCGATCGTTCCCAGCAAGCAACACGTTGAGAAGTTTCCCGCGAACTTGTCTATGTATTCGTCCTCCGTCCAAAATTTCGAACATCACCTGCCGCTCAAGCTGCAAACGTTTCGCGCGCCGAAACCTTGCAGCATACACCTTCGATCCTGTGGCTGAATACCCCGGATCTTTCCTCCCCAATTTGTTGTGACTTTTCCTAAAGAAATCACATTCTATAATCTTCAAAAAAGAAACTTGACACGCATGTCTTGTCTCGTCAACAAAATTCTCATCCAGAATCCTCCCAGCTTTCCCTCAAGCAAGCCCACTGTTTCATTCTAGTGAACCAACCGCTCAGTTAAACCGTCATCATGGCCACCGTCAATATTCGCCGGGATATCACGGATCCCTTCTATCGCTACAAGATGGAAAAGCTCCAGGCTAAAGTCGAGGGCAAGGGCAACGGTATTAAGACCGTTGTCGTCAACTTGAACTCGGTCGCCCAGTCTCTCAGTCGGCCTCCTGCCTATCTCATCAAGTACTTCGGGTTTGAACTTGGTGCCCAGGCCAACGCTAAGCCCTCCGACGAGCGTTGGATCATCAACGGTTCTCACGATGCCCCCAAGCTCCAGGACTACCTTGACGGCTTCATCTCCAAGTTTGTGCTATGCAAGAAGTGCAAGAACCCTGAGACCGACGTCTCTATCAAGGACGACAAAATTACCCTGGACTGCAAGGCCTGTGGGCAGCGGTCTGATGTTGACCCTCGCCTCAAGCTAAGCACTTTCATTGTTCGCAACAACCCTAAGGGTGGCAAGAAGGAGAAAAAGAAGTCCCGCCGTGAGCGAAACAAGGAGAAGGCTGCCAATGGCGAGGATGCTAGTCCAGGTGACAGCAACAACTCCGAGAATGGTGATGATGGAGATTATGCTCTCGAGGCCAACAGCGATGATGAAGTGACCCGTCAAGCTCAGGCCATCGAGGCCGAGGCCGAGATCAAGGATCACGAGTGGGCCGTTGACGTTTCCGAAGAGGCCGTGAAGGCTCGTGCTAAGGAGCTCCCCTTGGACCTCAAGCGTGCCCTTGTCCTTGAGGATGTCGACGACGAGGGAGCTGATGGACCCTCGTCCTACGAGCAGTTGGGCAGCTGGATCGTTGAAACCGCTGCTGAGAAGGGCGGTGTTACCAACGTTAGTGATGTTGAGATCTACATGAAGGCTAAGGAGTTCGGCATTGAGAGCAAGCACAAGACTGTTGCCGTTCTGGCACAGAGCATCTTCGATGAGAAGATTGCTAAGCAGATTGAAGGTCGCGCTGGTTTGCTCAAGAAGTTGATCACCTCCGATCGCCATGAGAAGGCTTTCCTCGGTGGTACCGAGCGCTTCGTTGGCCAGGATCATCCAGAGCTTGTCGTCCAGATCCCTGCCATATTGCTGGGCTACTACCAGAATGACCTTGTGTCTGAGGAAACCCTCAAGGCGTGGGGTGCCAAGACCAGCAAGAAGTACGTTGATATCTCGACCAGCAAAAAGATCCACAAAGCTGCTAAGCCCTTCATTGAGTGGCTCGAGAATGCCGAGAGTGACGAGGAGAGCGAAGAAGACAGCGAGTAGACGGTCCACGCTGCGTATGCTATTCTGTACCCTTGGCTATTTGCTTTTTGCCTCTATTCTTAATTGAAAATGCAGTTTTGGGCCTTGGTCTGCCCATCTGGCATTAAGTGCTCGGTTCGATTTTCATGTTAGTTTAGCTCATCAATCCCCACTCCTTTACAATGAATATCTATATGGTATCAACCATCATCAATTTTCATCCACACTAGTCGTACTTGAGTACTTGTACAAGTTATGTACGAAAGCAGAAACTTTTTGTCATGCAATGCTATCAACGACGAAAAGCAATAACTAGAACATTATCTCAGCAAGTCTGACTTGCGACTCCTCCCCATTGACAAGGATATTAGTAGCACCACCACAGTTACTAGCATTGCCTGTAGGGACCACATCCGCCCTTAGGCGATGCCGCATAAAGATAAACCACGTTAAATCCACATTCCAAGTCTCCATCGCCCGAATCGCTTCCTCGACAGAAACCATATTTTCACCATAAGTATCATTCACAGACATAGTCGTCCTCGAAGAGAAGAAATAGTACTCTGGCCCCACAAACAACGCAATCCAGCCACCAAGGATCTCGCAAACCCTATCACCCACTTCCAACGGTAACCGGACATGCAAAAGGACAGTGATAAAAAGAGAGACCAACGCGCGCCACAGACGGTGGTGCGGCGTGAAGAATCTCGATCCCGGCGTTGAGGGGGAGAGCGAAAGGGACGAATATAGGGCTAAGTGTAGAGTGGACGCCAGATCTCCTGATTCAGCGGCAGTCACGGTCATGGTCGTAGCCTGGGACCGGGCACGGCGTTCGTTCGCGGCCACGGCGTCAACGCGCACTTTATCCCATACTTGGCGGTACAGCCGATCCCAGCGGGAGAATTCGGTTTCGACGCGCGTGGCCATAAAATCACCCGCGCCTTTGCACATTGCTTCCATGGCCTCGCAGGCTGCTACCGTAACGAATGTTTCTTCTTGGTGGTCTGGGATTTCGGGGTTGCGGGTTGATTCTGTGGATGAAGTGGCGATGAGGGATTTGGAGGTTTCATTTTTTTGTGACGAGGGGAAGATTATTCGGCTTGCTACTGTCGGCCAGAGGTCGTTTATTAGAGGAAGAAAGCTCGTTTCGTTTTGGGATAGGGCGGGTAGGACATCGATAAGGATTGAGAGGAGGGAGCGTCGAAGGTAGGGAGATGGTGAGGTTAGGTGGGACGGGATAGATTTGACAATGTGGAGGAGGAGGGCATGGGTTTTGCTAAGCGGCTTCTCGGCATCTTCTGGCTCTTTGGGGGGTGGGAGTGACGGCTCGTCCGATTCGGCTTGGTTCAGAAGCTCTTCAATGGACGGCTCTGGAGGAGGCTTGTCGTATGTTTCTGACCATGGCTTTTTGGGGTGAGGGATTTTGCCATCAGCATCTACTAATTCGTCCTCGGCATGCCGTTTGGCTTTGCGGTTGGCAATTTTCGCGGCGATGATTGAGATTGAGAGATTCTCGTATCGAGACTTGCGGGTGTCGTGGGAGCCATTCTCTTTGCTTTCCTCGATTGTGAGCAAAGAGGGTTTCTTCGCCCCTTCCTCGACGACTGCAGCTAGTGTTTTGAACATCACCTCAACGAGTTTGGGATAACCGTGATATAGATCCAAAATACCAAATATAGAATCAACCAGATCATCCAGATAAGGTATCAACGGGGCACCGCAAAGCTTGACCATCATAAACAGGACTTGTGGCGGGTAGGGTGACACGTCAAATGTATTGAGTTTCAAGGCTACCGAGTTCACCAAATAGTCCACGTTCTCAATGATCATCGTACTCGTGTCTGGGTAGTTGCAGGCATTGGTCAAGATATTTAGGCATGTCATGGCGTGGCGTTGAAGGTTAGGATTATGTGATGCCAGCAGCTGTAAAGTTGGGTAGAGCGCATCTATGAGCTCAGGTCGGAAATCCTGGCCAAGTTGCTGAGCTTGGAGAGCCACGGATTCCAAAGCCAGTGCTGATATACGCCAGTCATCTGTTCCATCGACTGACAGTTCGTTCAGTATATTTAATGAGATATAATACAACTCTTCAATCATGCCGCCACGGTCAGTTGATGAGACAGACGCCTCAACATGCTCAAGACAGATGAAATCGTCAAAGCTGGCTGTTGCTGTAGTGCTGTCCCGCAAGAAAGTCATCGCCAACCAGAAAGGCGCAATAACAGAATCACTTGATGTCGTGTGCATACGGTTGACAATCGATCGAGTGATCTCATTTCCAGACTCAGACAAATTCAATCTAGTAATCATTGACTGTAGATCTTTGAGAGTTTGTTGCTGGCTTTGGTGTTCCAAAATGATGGGAGGAAATAGCTTCGATCTAGCGTCGGTGTTGAGCACCTCCCAGTTGAAGCTATCATCCATTGAGGCTAACGGCTGGAGAGCATTGGTGTTTCGCTTGACAACGGCACCGAGGCTATCACATAGGCCGGATGCCAAACCGCTGGTAAGCAAATCTGATCCAGATTGAACTTGAGATAGGACCTGAAAGACCGTGGAGATCTGACGAAGCCCCCACTGCTTAGCAATCTCATCGTTTCCTTGCATGATTCGAGGGAAAGAAGTGAGCCAGGTATGCAGAGATTCTTTTAAACAATCCAATACTGTGGGGTATGTTGTGGCAAGATGAGTTACGTTCTTAAAGGCTTCATTCGCTCCCTCGTCCTCTTTATCTGCCAGAACAACAACCGTTTCAATCATCATAGGCAGAGAATCTGAAAGTGTGGTTTGGCACTCTTCAATTACCATCAGGGAGAGGTCTAGGACGGCAGACTGAACCTCTGGCCGTTGATGGCGGCGAACTTGGATAATACTGGCCAGCGCGAGCTTGATCTGCGTTGTGGTGGCTTTCAGCCAGGCTTCATCCAGAGCTATCTTGTCGCTTCGCAGCTCGGGCGGGGAGACTTCCAAGGCGACACGGTCGTTGAGAACAGCTCTTAGGAGCCCCGAGAGAATCTGCAAGGAAGTCTGGAGGAGCTTGTATGACCTGCGAGTCTGTGTTGACGGCCTTAGAATCTTAGCCAGTGCCGACACAGTCCGGGGCATGATGCTGGCAAGCACAACGCGGTCCGTAACTCGAGCATAAAGTGCTTGCAAAGCCTTAGCAGCTGCCAGGGAGATCTCATCTGATCTATCATCGACAATTCCCTCTAGCAGGATATATACTGTTTGGTCGACAACCGTCGCCGTGCCGATCTCGTGATAAATTGTCCGTTCTGGGACAGGCCCTTCCAAGACCGTAAATATAGCACCGAGGCAGTCGAATCCAGCAATACACAGTTCTTCCGGAACCTTGGGCTTCGGTAGTTGCTTTTCTTCCGTCTTGTTCGGAGATCCCCCCACGATCAACGTCAACAGGATTATGAGTTGCTTGCCCATCGCAGGAGATAGCCTCTGCCGCCATCCATCGGCGACCAGTATTCGCAAACAGTGGACAGCGGACTCTAAGCATCGTGTGGGTAGTCTTTGTGTTTCATTGAAGATATGCGACAATGGAAAGAATGCATATTCAGCGAGCTTCTCGTCGAGCGTATTGTTCCCCGCAAGTTCCTTTAAACAGTTGTGTACCGGCTCAAGGGCTCGGAGTATGTCGGCAGCGGAAGCTTGATTTCCTCGGAAACGGAGGCCCACGGAGCTGAGTTCAATGCATGGTGCTCGAAGCTATTCAGAAATCAGCATTGGTCGTCCTAAGAGCCGAAGAAGCATATCGTACCTGCTTGAAAGATTCCTGCCGGAGGTTTTCCATTGCAGCCGAACAAGGTCGGACGGCGTCAGAGTTGCAAGAAAGTAGGCTAAGTGTTGAGTAGTATCAAATCAGTAGTGCGCCATGGAACACCGTCTAGCAGAGCCATCGTGATCGAACTGCATCCCCAAGCTGCACCGCTCTGTCATCTGCCGGCATAATAATAAAGCGGTGAGTGTAATCTATCCCAAACGGGCAAGATAGCACTGCACGTGATACGTTAGCGCGTCTCAACGCGTGGGAAACCCGACAGCTGCCTGCGACACAGAGTAACTAGCCACTGTTGCCTTGGCTATTTCCATTGCGGTTCTTGTCTGCTCGGGGTATTTATTGAGCCGTATTTCGTGCCCATTTGACTTCGACAGAAACTTCTATGCGGGTGTTGCGAATTCGAGAGCTTGCGCTGTTATCGCTCTCACGCTCGCGACCAAGCTTCTACATACGATCTGCAGGACAACACAATTCCTTGACCACATCAATTGCCAAGCTATCTACGGTCTTGTTATATGCCAGTAGTATAGCTCACCAAAATCCTACTTTGAAGAAAACAGCATCCTCACAACCGCGAATCATGGCCGATGACAAGAGCAGGAAACAGGCTACCCTGGGGTATGTACGGGATGGCCAGCAAACGATTGGGTGCGTCGACAATATTCGATGGCGCATGCGCCCTCTTAATCTGACCTATTTTGACTCTTATTTTCATTCACTCGGCTAATTCGTTGTGTTTGTCTTGTAGGAGGTTCTTCGGTTCGGGCGCCAACCAACCGCCGAAAAAGCAGACCACATTAGCTTTTGGCGGAAAGAGACAAGCAGCAAGCAGTAATGCCGCTGATACTGAGCTCACGGATAACACCAATGGATTTAAGGTGGAGGACGCTAGCAATTCAGCACCAACTGCAGAGCCAACGAAGGGCGTGAAGCGGGAAAAAAGCCCCGAGGCGGAAGAAAGCGATGGTTCTGATATTCAGCCTGTCTCTAAGAGGCGACGAAAGGCTTCGTCGAAGAGCTCTCCCGCTGCTAAGAAACAATCGGCATCCCCGGAGAAGCCTGAGTCTATAAAGCCAAAAGTTGAATCGCCATCACCAAAACCAGCAATGAAAAAGCTCTCCGATGTTACTCCTGAAGAGAAGTCACCTTCAGTAGTAGAAGACGAGGACCCACTGGAAAGCGAAGATGAAGATGACCTCAAGCCGGAGCTCACGAGGAAATCAATCGAAAAGTTCCAAGCAAAAATACAAGCCAGTGGTAAAGATCCATACCCAGACTGGGAAGCAGGCACTCCTGTTCCCTATGCTGCGTTATGTACCACATTCTCTCTAGTAGAGATGACCAGGAAGCGTTTGGAAATCACAGACCATTGTTCTCTTTTCCTTCGCCAGGTTCTTCGCCTGACCCCTGCCGATTTCCTACCCACTGTTCAACTGATGATTAATAAACTTGCTGCCGATTATGCCGGAGTTGAACTGGGCATCGGGGAGTCACTCATCATGAAAGCTATTGGTGAATGTACCGGCCGCAGTCTTGCCGTCATCAAAGCCGATCAACGGGAAATCGGAGACCTGGGACTGGTCGCTGCCAAAAGTCGGTCAAACCAGCCTACCATGTTCAAGCCCAAGCCTTTGACTGTTCGGGGTGTACACGAAGGTCTTCTTGGAATTGCCAAGGTCCAGGGTCATGGATCTCAGGACAAAAAGATTTCAGGCATCAAGAAACTGCTGTCTGCAGCCGATGCCGACACTGCTGGCAAGGGAGGCAAAGGGGTGGATATCACCAAGGACAAGGGTGGTCCCAGCGAAGCCAAATTTATCGTTCGCTTTTTAGAAGGTAAACTGAGATTGGGACTCGCAGAGAAGACAGTTCTTGTCGCTGTCTCTCGGGCAGTCCAGATTCACGAGGCTGAGTCAACCGGAAATAAAATTCCTTCGACAGAGCAAATGGCCGCCGGTGAAAACATCTTCAAAACTGTTTACAGCGAGCTTCCTGCCTATGAAGTGATCATTCCTGCCGTTCTTGAGCATGGTCTCTTTAAGTTGCCTGAAGTGTGCAAGCTTTCTCCCGGAATTCCTATCAAGCCTATGCTTGCCAAACCGACAAAGTCTATCACCGAGGTCCTTGACCGTTTTGAAGGGAAGGAATTCACTTGCGAATACAAGTACGATGGAGAAAGAGCACAAATCCATTTTGTATCTCCAGATTCTATGCACCAGTATCCTGGAGCCTTGGAAACATTGCAGAAAGACAGCAAGGGGCTGTCCTCAATATTTTCCCGCAACTCGGAAGATCTTTCAAAGAAGTATCCCGATGTTTTAGGCAAGCTTGGCACTTGGGTCAAAGCTGACGTTAAGAGCTTTGTTCTGGATTGCGAGACTGTCGCATGGGATACCGAAGCCAAAAAGGTTCTTCCATTCCAGCAACTGATGACCCGCAAGCGCAAGGATGTCAAAGCGGAAGATGTCAAGGTCAAGGTCTGCGTGTACGCCTTTGATCTGCTTTTCTTCAATGGAGAGGTAAGACTATTATTCTATTTGATGTCTATATAAGAGCGATTCGCTGGATCACTCTTCCTCTCTTCTCCTTCCTCACGATTCGGTGTTCTTTCGCGTTTATGGTGAGGATGATGAGAGAGAAAGGAGGCACACCGAGTCGCTTTGGGCTACATTTCTAGTTATTCTCGCTAACTTTTCGACAGCCCTGCGTCAAGAAGTCTCTACGAGAAAGGCGAGAGCTTATGCATGAGTGCTTCCAACCGATTGAGGGGGAGTTCCAGTTTGCCCAGTATGGCAACTCTAATGTTCTCGATGAGATCCAAGAATTGCTCGAGGCTAGTGTTAAGGCATCTTGTGAAGGTCTTATGGTGAAGATGCTAGACACAGCAGAGAGTGGCTACGAGCCAAGCAAGCGGAGCCGCAACTGGCTGAAGGTATGGTGCCTCTGTTTGTTGGTTATTTCAACCGTGCTAACTTATACAAAGGTCAAAAAAGATTACCTCGCCGGTGTTGGTGACTCTCTTGATCTTGTTGTACTCGGGGCCTACTATGGTCGTGGAAAGCGTACTTCGGTTTACGGTGCTTTCCTTCTCGCTGCCTACAACCCCAACAACGACACATATGAGACTATCTGTAACATCGGCACTGGCTTCTCTGAGGTGCTACTTGAAGAGCTACATCAGACGTTAGTTCCTCTGGTAATTGACCGCCCAAAGCCATTTTACACTCACTCGGCCGTCCCCAAGGACCAACCGGATGTTTGGTTTGAGCCAAGACTGGTGTGGGAAGTCAAAACTGCGGATTTGACCCTCAGCCCACGCTACCAAGCCGCTGCCGATGAGTTCCAAGGAACAACCGGAGGTGGAAAGGGTGTATCTCTGCGTTTCCCGCGATATATGAAATCCCGCGACGATAAGAAGCCAGACGAGGCTACTACCACCCGTGCCGTGGCAGAGATGTATCGGAAACAAGAAGCAGTCACCAAGGACACTACTAGCAAGGGAGGTGTGGATGATGACTTTGAATATTGAAACGATATTGTCAGACGCACTATAGCGAATGTAATTAAATTCATTTGGTATTGATATTAAGGCCTTGACAAGTCGTACGCATTTTCTAGAATGGCACCATTGCTTAGATGGGTGCATCATCACGGGGCAATGACAACTGGTTGGCACCAATTTATCAATTCACTTTTAATCCAACTATTCCTTTCTAAGACAAAGCCCCTGCTGATCGGCATCCAATATCATGACTTTATTCTACAGGTAATCCCGGCTATCAGCGGGCTATCAGCGGACTCCGCGATGCTTGGCGCTGCAAGCCAAGCAGCCGGACCCTGCTCGGGCCCTGAGTCGACCTGCGCCCGCCTTTCTTTGTCCGCAGCACGTCTTGCCAGTGCCTTGGAAGTAACTGATAGCACGAAATAACATCATGCATATCTTTCTTGGCACCGAGGAATGTAACATGCCCCCCTCGACGCTCCGCCATGGCTACTACTAGCTCACAACGCGTGTGGAGTCGCAACACTTATATTTCAGTGTCGGTCCGGAATGCAGCCCATCTGGCTCTCTGCACATTTTTCTTGGGCTGTGTGGTTACATACTTCATTGTCGATATGCGCGTGTTTCAATTGACGACGGCCATTGGGTCGATCATCGTTTCTGCGGCAGCTCTTACTCCCGAGTCAGTGCTGGTCTCGCCCGATTCATTCGTTGTACCTATTGGTTGGTAGCTGATTTTTTTTTTGTAGACAGCTTATCGCGGCTCCAAGACGCGGTGAGGCTATTCCCAACCCATCAGGGGTAAGTTGCACAATTGTATGTAGATATCGACAATGTTATTGACCTAACATAGGAAGTTGCACTCTTTTCCACCTCTGAATACTCCTTCGAGACCCATGCTACATCGTCATGGTGGAGTCTGCTGGATCTGGAGACTGGGAAAGTGACACAGCTTACCAATGACAGCAATGTCTCCGAATTGATTTGGCTAGGGTCTACTGACTCGGGTCTCTTATATATCAACGGCACGAACGCCGAGATTCCCGGAGGTACCGAGATTTGGGTGTCAGATACCTCTAATTTCGCCAACTCGTGGGTTTATCTATGACATGTTTGAATGAAACGTTAATAACTTCTGTGCAGTGCCTACAAGGCAGCTTCACTGCCGGCGCCGCTTTCTGGCCTCAAGACGGCCATTACCAAGTCTGGAGATATTAACTTCTTGGTGTATGGAGAGTCCTACTCTAATGGCACTGCGTACAATGCAGAGCTTGCTGCCACGCCCCTAAGCTCGGCGCGTATCTACGATAGTATTTACGTCCGCCACTGGGATACCTGGCTCACGACGAGATTCAATGCTATCTTCTCGGGGACTCTGAAGAAGAAACGAGCCGGACACGGAGCGACATCCCGCTACATCTCTAGTGGATCTCTCAAGAACCTCGTCGCAGGAGTGAAGAATCTTGAGTCACCCTACCCACCATTCGGCGATTCATCTGACTATGACATCTCCGCTAACGGGAAATTGGTTGCATTCAAGAGCAAGGCGCCTGAATTGCCACGTGCAAACAACACTGCTTCATATATCTATCTTGTGCCCCATGATGGATCTAAAAAGGCCGTGGCTATTAACGGTCCAAACAGTCCTGGTACACCGAACGACATCAAGGGTGATTCGAGTAGTCCTGTCTTTTCCCCAGATGGCCGTCACATTGCATATCTCCAAATGGAAGACATCTCCTACGAGTCGGACCGTCGCATTGTCTACGTTTATACCATTGGCTCCAAGAATACTATTCGTACATTGGCCAGGAATTGGGACCGGTCTCCTGGTGCAATAAAGTGGACTGCTGATGGTGAAAACCTAGTTCTGAACACCGAGGACTCTGCACGTTCTCGGCTTTTCTTGCTGCCCGCCAATGCTGGTAGTGATTTCGAGCCGAAGAACTTCACCGACGGTGGCGCAGTGGCTGCTTACTATGGCCTGCCTAATGGAGACTATTTGGTTTCTAGTTCCGCTATCTATACTAGCCGCACAGTTTATACCGCGAAGCCTGGCAAAGGTATCACGGGTGTTATCTTCTCCGCCAATGAAGTTGACCCGGCCCTGAAGAGCCTTGGTCAATCAGACGTTGATGAGTTCTACTATAGGGGCAACTGGACAGATGTAAGTCTACCGTTTTTTCATGGAACTGAAGAGATATTAACATTGTAGATTCATTCCTGGATCATCTATCCCTCGAACTTTGACAAGTCGAAGTCTTACCCGCTTCTATTCTTTATTCACGGTGGTCCTCAAGGTTCATGGGGTGACTCCTGGAGCACTCGGTGGAACTACAAGGTCTTCGCCGACCAAGGATATGTGGTTGTCGCGCCCAATCCGACTGGTAGCACTGGATTTGGTGATAAACTTACAGATGCGATCGCGAACAATTGGGGTATGCCATTCTCATCACTCATTTTCATTCTCGCCTTCTAATGATCAACAGGCAGCTACCCTTACGATGACTTGGTTAAATGTTGGGAGTATGTCCGGGACAACTTCGACTTTATTGATACCGACCGCGGAGTGGCAGCTGGCGCCAGCTACGGTGGCTTCATGATCAACTGGATCCAGGGTAATCCCCTAGGTCGCGAGTTCAAGGCACTGGCTAGTCACGATGGCACATTTGTCGCCGACGCAAAGATCTCGACTGAGGAATTATGGTTTATGGAGCATGAGGTATGTATCTTATTCGTGGTATTTTCATTGTTCTTATGCTAACTCTTCAAAAGTTCAATGGCACGTTCTGGGACAACCGAGACAACTACCGTCGATGGGATCCATCGGCTCCAGAGCACATTAAGCAATTCGCCACCCCACAGCTCATTATCCACAGTGATTTGGACTATCGACTTCCCATCTCTGAGGGTCTGGCACTGTTCAATGTCTTGCAGGAGCGAGGTGTTCCAAGCCGGCTGCTTAGTTTCCCCGATGAAAATCATTGGTAAGTATAATGGAGACCTTTGGGTGGATGGGATGTATCATCGCAGAGTCATAGAACTAATTATATTGCATTCAAATAGGGTCATCAACAAGGAAAATAGTCTCGTCTGGCATCAACAGGTCTTGGGATGGCTCAATCAGTACTCTGGGATTCGCACCCCTGGCGCTGTCAGTTTGAATGACACAGAAATCCCTGTTGTGGATTATAATCCTCAGTTTTAGGCTCGTTTGCTGCAAACGACGGCCTTCTGCATGCCATGTCTCAGATGGCTTGTTTCGTAGCTATCTCTTTTTTCGCAGTTCTATGCTGTGTCCAACTTCTATACATGAACAATGGAATCATCACAATATAACCTCTTTTTTTCTTATGCCTTGTGTTCTACCTCGTGGAATCTGCCGGTTACTAGCAGCGAATATAGAAAATCCCCAGTTGCCTACAAACGGCTCTCACCGTAGCAAACGAAATACCCCTCAAAAGCATCCTTCTCCCACAAAATTTCGTCTTCTTTGCTATCTCTGAGTTTCATCAAAATCCTTTCCTACTTATCAACCATCATGCCTCCCAAACCTTCCACCCGTAAGGGCGTCAAGAAGGGTATGTCCCATGCTTTGTCCCCTCATCTATCATCATCGCCCATTAGAAATAAGCAAAAACGCATACACTCGGCTATCCTAGAGAGAGCTAACAAAAGCTCCCTGTCAGAAATGCCTAAGACGGAGCCCTCTACTGGAACCCATTCCCCAAGTGAGTACTGGAATCAGCTTACAGACCTTCAACTGGCTTTCTTCGATGATGCTACACAATTCAGGGTTTCTAATCCTTACGTCTTTGGTACAGAGATCAAAGCTGAGGTGTCTTCTCCCACTCCCGCTTTTTTCGCCAATGATGGGAACGAGAGTGAGTACAATTTTGACATGACTCCTGTCTCAGGCCCAATCTCGTACCTACTGCCATATACCGAGGATTATTTTACCTTATGTCATGCTCCCACTGCCGATGCCACTGGCTACCCTATCTTTGTTTCCCGAAATGGCCGCTGGGACTGGTTTTATCTAACAACAAGACTACAGAGTCTCCCGCTATCCCCGCCAATGATACAACGAACTTGAATACAAGGAACACAAAAAGTGAGTTTCTCGATAATCTCAGTCTTTTCCCAAATCTATTTAGATGTACTAAGGGCGACTTCACCTTGTATCCTTATCCCAAGCCTGGTCTCAATTCCGCCAACACTCCCACGTTCTCTTCTCAAAACGGATGTTGGGAATAGATCTTTCTCCTATCTAACACGGATACAGAGTCGTCCCCTCTCAGTGTCAAAATGGAGGATATCCCCGAGGCCAATCCGAGGATCCAGCGACCGAGCAATCCCGTCTCCAGCACATTCTCTGACAACCTGGGCCACTTGATCTTCACACGCGGTGTCCCCGACAGCGACGATGATATCTCATCGGTACCCTCGCTAGTTGAAAACATAGCCGAGCAAGCCAGGACCGCGAAGCATGTGGGGTTCTTCATGAACACTTCCCACAACAAACACTTCATCCCCATTGAAGTACCCTCCCTCCTTGGAAACGAGAACTGGGAATACTGGTTGGCCGCCATGCTCTTACTCTTCCGCCAACACTCGGTGTGGCCTATTGTGACTGCGGAGCTTCAGCCACTATCCCCTAGTCACAATCTGTACCTATGGTACCAGCGCATGCGCGATTGTGCAATCGAGCTAATATATGCCAACGTCTCCGAGGAGGTTCGCAAGACTCCTTGTTTCATCAGCACCGTGCACGACGATGATCCGAATGTTTTGATGCGCCACCTGTACGCTCACTATGCCTCACCTGATTCGGATCACTCTGATGACGAGTCTGAGCTTGATTAGTGTAGTGATTGGTGTTTGGCAAGAATTTTCGTGTTTTCCACTGCTCCAGGGTTCCCTGATATCTAAGCAAGGGAATATTTTGCCCGTTTCATCCAAATCTTTCAATATCTGATGTTTGGTGCTATTTTATTTGCAGGTACAACTTTTTGTCTTAATAGATTATTTAGTGGTTTTCCTATTGCTAGTTCAGTGTTCTTCTACTACATTCATAAGTGCGAATTACACGAAATTTGGAAGCAGTACAGACATTCTCTCAGCAATGACAATAGTAGTGGGCATTACCGTTCAATTCAATGGAGTTCTAGTAGTAAGTGTGTATATAAGAAGAACCCCCAAGAAAAGCTCTAGGGTGTACTTGATGATGCTTCCCTTTGCCTTCATATATCGAAATTTTTTTCTACGTCTGTGTCTATCTACCTTTCTCTAACAAGACAAATGATTATGAACTTACAATATGATATATATTTATGGGAAACCATAGCACGACATCCCAAATCCCGATCTAGAACCCATTTAGATTCTTCTGCGCTGTAATAACATCCCCCTTATCCACAAAGTCCACTAGCAGCACATTCGGCGCATTCCCATACAACTTAGCGCATAGTCCCGCCTGAGCACCAATACACCCAGGCCCGGTTGCAGTATTAGTAGTGTCTGCCTTGTGGCGAGCTGGAATCTTTATGCCGAAAATATCGACATCAAGGAAGTGGTTGACAATGCCCATACGGCCTGTAGCAGCGGTATCAGAGGGTCGGTCGATGCTGCAGTTTGAGAAAAAGGAGTCTGTGACGTCATAGGCTGTCTCGAAGTAGTAGGCGAACTCGTCTTGAATGAAGTTCACTTTTGTAGTATCAGCACCGTAGTCTGAAAATTGTTAGTCGAGGTATAGCCTATCTCTTTGTGATTGGTGCTTTTTACCCAGGAATACCACCAATCTCTTTCCTCTGGATATCATGTCACCCAGTGTGGGCCAGTCTGATATTAATAGCGGATTTGCGAAGGGAACGTAGGCGTAGTTATCAATCCCGCTGCCGGAGAAAGTGTCTCCAAATTCGGTGATTGCTATTGAGTCGCCGTTCGTCAAGAGAAGACTAACAACTTCATTCGGGTTTGTATCCAGCCAGTTTTTTATAGTCGTCAAGAATGATTTGAGTGTTCCTGCATCTTCGAGCAAGCATGAGGTATGGCACAGCTCTATGATGTTCCCGTCAAGGATGGAGCGGTGTGTTTGCACTTGCAGATACCGGATTCCCATGTCAAGTTGGGCTTTTATATCGATGTTTTGGTTCTGCTGGGGTAAGGGTCCGACAAAGGCAGAGTCGTGGGAGCCTACGAATGTGATATTCGAGTAGGACCGGGTGCAGTACTCTGAGCGGCCATTACAGGTTGTCACAGCTAGGTTTGACATCGAAGGAGTGGTCGAGGAGATTACTGAAGGCTCAGATGCTCGCGGTACTAGTATTCCTGGTTCTGACACTGCAAGCACAGGCTGAAGTAGCAAGAGAGTACTCAGCATTGTACATCTCAATTTCTGGTGGATTTTGGTCATCGTGTTCAAGGTCGCTTTGGACTATACTTGACTCTGAGCGAGAAGGCGCGCTGTTTCGCCTTTTATTCCAAGACTTCTTTCTTGTCTTAGCAGACACCGTGATTCATAACTACTGTCCCCGGTCATGCAGGAGCAACAGCTGCCCCCGCGAGATGATTATCAGCTGCCCCTGCAAAAGTGGTATGCTCATGCCTATTCCTACATACACTCCACATGCCGGTCCATGACCAAACGAGAACCCTAAAGCAAAAAGAAAAGAAACCGAAACTGACTATAATCACGTCGATACCTCCAGTGATAGAGTAGCAGAACATGACCATAAATATCCCAGTCTCCTCGTGACCGCAGTCATGCACCAATAAACGGCCCCAGCGTGTGCGCCAGATATTTGATCTTAGAGAATTCTCTGTAAACACAAGCGATTTGAGATATGACAGGAAACTTGTTACATTATATCTCGCTAATACCTGCTTTACAGGTAAGGGTAGGTTCAGACGATAGTACGACAGACTTCAGTACACATCGATAATCGCTGCTTGGATGGGACTGGCCTCATTGCATAATCGATGGAAATTAGATACCTGTAAAGATAATATCGAGGTTCATAGTCATTAACATAGGCCAATGCTCGATGATTTATATGGTGTTGCGAAGAGCAAATATCCCACGTTATACTATAACTACCCCGTCACATTCAGAATTAATTAATTCATTTATAGTCTTCGACATACCTTTGGCACTACTGAGTCTTTCCTTCTTCTCGTTTTTATTCTTACCAGTCTGACACATTTGCTTCCCGATATCGGATTCAGCGCCATCAGGCTGTGCTAGATAGCCACACAACGTTTCCCCTTGAACATACAAATGGCCATTGGCAAATCGAATTAAGTTATGTGCCTTTGAAGATTACATGGTATTATGCTGTTTGTCTTTTTGGGCCCTTCATATCGTATCACTGTCTTAACACCGCTTGTTGGGAATCGCCGATTGACGTGATGTTGTAGAGAATCAGAGATTATGTTCATGCAGTACTCCGCACGGAGTACCGATCAGGTTCAATTGTAATAGAAATTATCTCATCATGCAGATGTACAGGAAAGCTAGAATGCACTAGCACATAATTAGAGATGTTCACCGTGGAAAATATTCGAAGGGCACTAGACGTACGTCGGGGTATATCGGCAATGCTATCGCGGTCGCCCAAAGCATGTGTGATGGCTCTTCGCATCCTCCGTCTGATGCCTTACAAAATATTCATGTGCCAAAGCCTCTCAGTTTGGTAGGGCCGAAAGATATCTGGCGGACCTGCAACGTTGCCCAGGCTCTTCAAGAAGCATCGGGACATATAGACAAGCAGTATACACAGGGCGCGATCGCAACAATGCCCCGCGAACGTGATTGGGGTTCATTCGGACCTGGGTGGGGGGTGAATTTTCTTGTATCTGATATCAAATCAGCATCGCCTTATATGAACTTTGGGCCACTCGGGGACCTTCAGTTGTTCGACCTTCGTTTCAATACAGCTGCTGGCTTTTGTTGGATACTCCCTAACCTTCCGTCGGATTCCGCGTCGTCATATCCATGCTGGAGATTGAGATGGATTTTGGAACGGGCGGCAACGGAGTATCTATCGAGGGACCCCCTCTTCCAGTGGGCTTCAACTCCTAGTACAACCTCTAGACACGCCAAATTCTAGGCCAGTTGAGCTGTTATTTTTCGGGTTATATTAGTTAGATTTTGACATATTACGATATAGGGCCAGTTTTTGTTTTCAACGAATTTATACTCTTTTCGGGAAAGCTTCTGTGTTTAAGTACTTTACATACTCTTCATCAGCATGTATGATGTGAGATAAGCACGTGTATATGAAAGGCTATCAAGCTTGTGCATACCCCATATCTGCTTTTCGTATGACTATAAAACAGAGAATCAAGATAGAGACTATAGTAAGATGTTCCATATATCGGTCCCAAGCAGTGTGAAAAAAGGTGACACTTATCAAAAGAGCTAAATAGCCGTGATAAAATACGAGGGCACTCATTTGTAGCTTTCATATTGAGAAACTCTCGATATCTTCAAGGTTGGTTCAATGTTGCTTGCACAAAGATGTGTAACCACCTTACTACTCAAATATTCTTCGACAGTTCAAGGCAGAAAATTACCAGAGAATAGATTAAAGATAGAGAGTCCATGTGTCAGTGTTTTTTTGACTATCATTGTCCGTACAATTGTGAAAGCATGAAAAGTACCTGGCAGCCACTTGTGGCTGGTGTTCGGCCCCTAAGACGGGCCCGACCCAGACAACGGAGCTCTGAACTCTCATTCTCCACTGTGTTCATACCCCCAAGCTCGACATTCCACTCCTTCTCTCTATATTGTACCTCATAATTCCCCTCCTGTTCTCCGAAATAACATTCTGATCAATTCCACGATCGTTCTCTCCTAACACGCTATCACTGATTCGGCCTCGTCTCCACCTAGGCTGCATAACGGGGAGCAATGGTCATTCGGAGATTTCGCTCATGAGCTCGATGGCTGAGGGCAGTGAGGGTTGGTCGCGCGAAGACGAGCTTGACCTAGGCCACGAAGGCGATCACCGACAACCCGACCATGGTGCCCTCGATCAAACATTACCTTCCCCGCAGGAACCAGTGGAAGAGGAATTGGACACGATAGACGAAGCGGGGAACCACGATTCCGAGAAAATAGCGGGACATAACGATTTCCCAGAAACCCCTCCGCCGCGACACGCGGACTGGACCGCGTCAGGGAGCGCGGATGGAACAGGGTCAAACCCCGACGATTCCCCATCGCTACATGTTAGTGGTACAATTGGCGCATAACCTGGATAGCTAGCTGATTGACGGCAGGGCTCTCTTCAGTCCTCTCTGGATAGCAGTGCTCTCGCGCTCCGCGGATCTCCGCGAGTCAGCCCAAGCCCGGCTCGTCGCCCCTTTGACCTTCGCTTTCAGTCCCGATTATCTTCATCGCCGCAAAGTTTATCTAGAGCCGGCTCGCCATTCCTAGCGCATCTTCACTCCAGACAGTCTTCAATAACCAGCCAGGTCTCCCCGACCCCAGAAACAGAAGCCGAACCGCTCCAGGGGCCTTGGGATGTGGTGCGATGGACAAAGCTTCGGAAAATCACTGGGCAAGCGTTTTCTGAAATCGGGAAGCGCAATTTCGGACGACCAACTTGCCTTGCAGTCTCCACGTCGATTGTAATAGGTACATCCAAGGGTATTATTCTCGTGTTTGACTATCAGCAAAGTCTGAAGACTATTATTGGAACGGGCACACCAGGTTTGTCAAAAGACGTGTACACCTCTGGCGCATTGTACTGATGATTTACCTAGCTGTTGAATGCGGTGCTGTCACATCACTGGCACTTTCCGCCGACCACTCTACCGTTGCAGGGGGGCATGACTCTGGCGATATCTTCACCTGGGAGATTTCGCGCTCGGCAAAGCCTTTCCTTCATATCCCGCCAATTCCGGCCAATCAAGTCGAGACTCGAATATCCGATGGCCATCTTTCAGGTTCTGCAGTCATTCATATCGGCTTTCTCGGCACCAGGCGAACCGCGCTGGTCTCGGCTGACACACGGGGCATGTCGTTCTCACACCTGGCAACAAGAGGGATGGGTGCAGTGGGGAGAACAGTCAAGACGACTCGAATTCTGGGTCGATATCCTCAGGCAACGGCAGATATCATGCGGCGTAAGCCTAGCTCTGTTCTTGCTTTCTCTCCTCTGCCACTCGGCAACGTAGAGCAATCCACTGATTCGTTGGGCCTCGTTGCTATGCTGACACCCTATCTTCTTGTTATTGTGTCCACCACACCCGTGGCACAAACCCAACACAAAGCACCGAGACCAAAGGAAGTTCCCGCTCACAGTGCCATGACCGGCGCCTTGGCATGGTTTCCGGCAATTCGACTGAAGGGCAAAGACACCCAAACTTCAAACACAAAACTTGTCTACTGCTGGTCAAATGTGCTGACCGTGCTCGAAGTCTCAGAAGCCGAGTCAGACGAACCTGCAAACAAGGACAAACCCCCCAGTCTTGTCTTCAGAGCGCGCAGCAGATGGAGAGCAGATGAAGCCATTGTGGCTGTTCAGTGGCTCAGTCGCTCGGTACTCGCAGTCTTCACAATAACGCAGCGGCTGCTAATTATCGAGGATTATTCCATGCATGTGACCGACTCGGTCGATCTCGCCAACAGACATATATATCACACCGATCTCTTCTCGTCGCAACTCCATTCACTGGTTGAACAGTTTGACGAAGAGGACGAGTCGATGCACGGAGTGGTAGCAGATGCATTCCATATGAGTTTTCGTTCTTATAAAGGGCGCTTGTTCTTGCTTGGTTATAATGAAGCCTTGGTGGGCAATCTCTCAAATTGGGCCGATCGCTTGCTGGCGCTTATGGAGGCTGGTGACTTCATTGGGGCCATTCGACTAGCAACCTCGTACTATACGGGAGAGTCAGAAAAGCTGACGGTTGGGCTTCCTGAAGAGGATGTTTTGAGACAGCCCATTGTGCAAGAAAGGCTTTTGGAAATGATTTCCGCCTCCCTCAAGTATGCTTTTGGTCGAAATTACGAAGCAAGCAACGGCCGACTGGAGAACCAGCAGCTAGAGGAGCTAGCCGATGTTTCTATCGCGGCTTGTATCTACATGGCTGACGAAGAGTTCCTCTGGGAAGAAGTCTTCAACTGGTATGAGGAGCAAGATTCGGCGGGCATTTTCCTGGATGCACTCGAACCGCGTATCATTGATGGGACTCTGCGATCACTACCCCCGACCGCGGTCAAGGCCTTGATCAACCATTTCATTGGAACTCACTCGACCGGTCGATTGGAGGAGATCATCTGCCTTCTTGACACGACTACGATGGACATCGATCAAGTCACAACGCTGTGTAAGCAGCACAATCTTTACGACGCCTTTATATATGTATGGAACCGCTGTCTAATGGATTATGTGGGTCCCCTAGAAGAGCTACTACATCTGATTCCCTCACAATCCGAGCCCTTGGCCAACGGCGACTATGTGATTGAAATGAGACGGCAGAACAATGCGATGAAAATGTTCCCCTATTTGTCATTTATCTTAACGGGTCGCATCTATCCCACCGGTGAGGACATGGATGAGGCTGAAGCCATGCGAGCCAAAACAGATTTGTACCAATTCCTCTTCTCGGGTCGTGCGTCCGGTACGGTACCTAGAGACACCAGCGGGGCAGACTCCTTCTCTCAACTTCGAGCCATGCTCAAGTTTGACGCTTCCAGCTTCATGAGCATGCTCAATGAAGCATTCGAGGATAGCTTCCTAAATGAGCCCGAGAGCGAGGATGTCTCCGCGTCCGGCATGTTAATCAATCGACAGTACCTCATCAGCATTTTGCTCCAAGTCATGACCGCCGATTTTTTCACGCCTTTTGATACCATATACCTTGATATGTTTGTTGCGCGCAATCTGCCAAAATATCCACAGTATATTCTCCTTTCTGGCACAACTCTCCACCAGGTTCTGGTCCGTGTATGCCAATATCCCGATCAGGAAATGGCAGACGATTGCGAATTGAGTGCAGAATATCTGCTGTCTTTTTACCACCCACCGGACATCCAGAGCATGATTCCTCTATTCAAGGAGGCACGATTCTTCCGGATTCTCAAGTCGGTCTACCGTCTAGAGAAGCAATATCCTCTGTTGGTCATGACTTACCTAGAGGATCCAAGTGATCGCGATGCTATCTTCACTTGTCTGCATGACTGCCTCCGTCCAGGCTCTGGGCTTGGAAAAAAACAGAGACGCGGTATCGTGGATGTGGTCAAGGAGCATGCCCGGGAGATCGCTTCGATTGACGTGACGCACGCTGCACAGACGATGCAAGACCTGGCCCCTGAAACACACTCTACGTTTTTGCGGGTTTTGCAAGATGATCCCCAGCAACAGTACCAGTACTTGCTGGTGCTCATCGAGCCGCAGGCTCAGACCGCGGACACCCAATCTTCGCCCAATATTGAGAACTGGATGATCGAGCGATATGTGCAGCTCTTGTGCAAATATAACCCCTCTCATGTGGCGGACTTCGTCGACGGATTGCGAGTCGGTGACATCCGCTTAGATGAACTACTCCCGTTTATTGAGGAAAGCGGAGCTATCGATGCTGCCGTCATTCTCCTCGCCCGACAGGGTCAAGTCCGCGAGGCCCTTGACCGTCTTGTCGCACACCTGAACACCCTCGAATCCGGTCTGGTAGGCATCCTCCAGAGCGTGCGCGAGAGCCCCGACTCAGCGACTACCGCCGAGGCAATCGACGACCTCATGGAGTCTCTGAACAAGTATGCAGGTGTCGGAACGTGGCTCTGTCAGGGCCAAAGTAAGACAGTCAAGCAGTCGCGCACAAGCAGCGCCAACGGCAAACGCAACGCGCCAACTCTCGATCAACCTCTAACGTTTGAAGAACTCCTTTGGCTCGACCACATTGAAGCCGTTGTGCGCATCGCAAGCAACGTCTTCGCCTTCATACAAGGAAACAACCCCCAAATAGCCCTTCCCACCCAACCAACCACATCCCTCACCGGCGAAAGCGGCCGCCTAACAACCTCATTCCGCACCCTCGTCCAGCAAGTCTTCACAGCTCTCCTAGCAAGCACAGTAAAAAGCAGCCCAGCCACAACCGAAAGAACAGACATGTCCTTCTTACGCATCCTGCGCGCATTCCTGAGTCGCGCCGCAACCTGGTCGCCCTCACTCCTCGAGCTGCGCGCCGTGCTAGCATCCATCTTTTCCGCCTACTCTTACGAGAAATCCCTGCTGACCCTCGCAAACGGCATGTTGGACCGCGACCTCTTCGTCCACGTCGACGAAGTCACCCGTCTACGCCAGCACGGCTGGCGGCCCCGTGGCCACACCTGCGAGCTCTGCCGCCGTCGCATCTGGGGCCCGAGTGTTGGTGACGCGCATTGGTCCGCATGGGAAGCGCGACGCGCCGATGCCTATTCCCACCGCATCGCGAGACGCAATGAGGATAGCTATGACCCGTCCGAGCGCGGGAAGGGCAAGGCTGCTGATGTCGGAGTCGGCCATCCGTCCCGTCTGGATGCGGGGCGTGCGCATGCGCATACTCATAGCGCTCGCGCTGGTGGTATCTCCGATGCGAATGCTGACCATGATCGTGACCATGACCACGACCACGCCGAGGATGGAGCTGGATCTAGCACCGTGACTACAGTCATAGCCAGTACCCCAGAACCCATTGTGATTTTCGCCTGTCGACACCTCTACCACCGACGCTGCGTGCTGGACGCCGTCAGCGCGGGGGCCCGACCCGCTGAAACCGCGTTTCGGCGCGACCATTTGCCCGACTGGTCAGGGGCCGAGCTGTTCTGCCCAGCCTGTACATAGTTTTCGGGGGACACCGGGAATGATTATTTCCTTTGTGTCTAGGGGTATTCTTTTGTTACTTTTTTTTTCTATCTCTTTGTTTTTGCCTACTTTAGATGCTGTTCGGGGAATATCCCTAGATGAGGATCATCTTGTCTTGCATATAGCCATTCTCCTTCTTTTTATCCCCCACTCTTTGTAACTCCCAACTGACCGTAATATAATGTGCTATTAAAGCCAGGTCTATCCCTGTCATAGTCATCCGTGCTAGTCTTGTCTGTCTTCCGTCGGAACAGGTGATACGAATGGTGATGTTCTTTGCTTCAGCTGTTCAGCTCATTTCCCACATGCGCTCAGCTGTACTCTCAATGTGATCGAATAAAAATTTCTACTCTGATTATTGTTCGGTCCCGCTGCAGGGGTTCGCGGGAACACTGATATGGCACGGCTTTTCTTCCAGGTGGATTCTATGATTGTGTTATTTTGATCCAGAGGGTCCAATGCTCTTTGCTTTTGGTAGTGATCTACAATAGATGGTGTATAGGGCCGGGATGAATCTTGGAATGACACTGTCATTTTACTGCTGTGTTTGATATCAGTTTTGGGTAGGATCTCCGTGAGCACTGATCATGTACCGGGGGATACATGAAAATATGTACTTCCACTGGTATATCTGTATGTGTTGGTACTTGTGTCTAAGTACCTCAAAATGGCCAGAGAGACCTGGTGATGTTCACGAATTCCACCTGAGTCCGCCACTTCATTTTTAATTCCTCAGATTCTCGATCTGACTCTTCACTTGCTGAAGAATTGCCTGACAAAAATTCCCGGTAACAAAGAAAGAAAAGCCCAAAAAGGCTTGATGGCCGAGAGTCTTCAAACAGCTGTTGACCTATCATCTTCCTTCTCTTCCCTTTACTACTACATATGCAAACCTTAGATGTTGGCGGTACTCACTCTGATTGGTCGTGGATAGTTACATTACTGGTTTGATCTATATGTCTCTCCTTTCTTTCTCCAAATCCGAAACATTTAAGGTTGGTGTTTAGCGCTTGAGATATCCATGGATCCGATACGGTTGAAGGTGAATACACTACTATATTGTGTACCCGTGAACATTGTACGTTGTTGCTTGCTATCCTACCCTGAATGTCAATCTGAGCACATTACAGAATAGACCGGTTCAATCGGCAAGATCGAAATGATCTACTGACAGCATTGATACAGGGCTCGGAGGTGTCAGACTGATTAGATGTTTCAACATGCCCCCTTTAACCGCATATCTTCGATTAGAGTGTCTGGTGGATGTATCACGCTGCTCCATTCTTTTTTCTGTTTTTCTTTTTTCTTTTTTCCTGTTTACCATTTTCTTCCTGGGGGAGAGTGGAGGCGTCTGAAGTATAAAGGTGGTCCCTCTCCCTGTATAAAGCATCGATCAATCTGTAGTCCATTGTGCATGTTATTGTGCCTAGGCCTATTGTCCCTCTCTATTGTGATTTTGTATTCATTCCTTTCCTTCTATTGTTTCTTGCCATTGTGATCAGTATCTGGGATACTAGATCTTTCCCAGTCTTTGACAGACTCTCTCTTTCCAATCCCTCTTTCTCCTCACAAACATCCTACAAACCCCCTATCATTTAAGCATAATGCAGCTATTCTCAGCCCTTCTGCCCACTGTGGGCTTGTTAGCGCAGGTATCTTCCGCTGCATACACCCTACGCGATGACTATGGTACCACCGACTCGTTTTTTGACAAGTTCAACTTCTACACGGTATGTCTATCAGCATTGGTCCCGACTTTTTGCCTCATAATAAACTCATCTTATATATAGGACACTGACCCCACTAATGGTTTTGTGAGCTATGTCGACCGGAACACCGCATCGGGCAATGGTCTCCTCGACACGAGCAACGGCATCTACATCGGCGTTGACCACTCCAACACCGCCAGTACGCCTGGCCGCCAGAGCGTCCGCCTGGAAAGTACCACTACCTACAAACATGGTCTTGTTATTCTCGATCTGGCACATATGCCTAGCAGCACATGTGGCACCTGGCCCGCCTTGTGAGAACCCCAGCCGCAATCCCTTTTTATTAATCAGACAAGGAAATAAGAAAAAGAAAATCGCTAACACCCTCCAGCTGGATGCTCGGTTCTAACTGGCCCAATAACGGCGAAATCGACATAATCGAAGGCGTAAATGAGCAAACCCAAAATCAAATGGCCCTGCACACCAGCGACGGCTGCACTATCAACAACGGCGGCTTCACAGGAACCCTCGACACAGCGAACTGTTACGTCCAAGCCAGCGGCCAATCCTCAAATAGTGGCTGCTCAATCCAAAGCGACAGCACCCAGTCCTACGGCACAGGCTTCAACAACGTTGGAGGCGGCGTCTACGCCACCGAATGGACCGGCTCCGCCATATCAGTCTGGTTCTTCCCCTCCAACGCCGTGCCGGCTGATATTTCATCGGGAACTCCAAACCCGGCGGGCTGGGGCACGCCCACAGCACTCTTTTCCGGTGGCTGCGACATCGACTCGCATTTCAACGATCTGCAGATCGTGTTCGATATTACCTTCTGTGGAGACTGGGCGGGCTCGGTTTGGGGTTCGTCGAGTTGTGCCAGTTATGCCGCATCGTGTGTCGACTTCGTACAGAATAATCCCACGGCTTTCCAGGAGACATACTGGAGTGTGCGGTCGCTTAAGGTATATCAGGACTTGACTAGCTCCACGAGTGGTGCTGAGGGTGACGATGAGGAGGTGGATGCTGATTGGAATTCTACGGCGTCGTACGAGCGCTCTGTGCCTAGGAGTTCTATGAGGCATCGCCGGCAGCCCAATCATCATAGGCATGGCCATGCTTAGATGCTGATGCTGATGGATGGATTGTTTTCTGCGTTGAAAGTGATATGGGTTCGATCTGTTTTGCATTTCGATAGTGATCTTCGATTGTAAATATCCCCTTTTTTTCAGCCTGTTTCTTGATTTTCGTTCATCTTACGGTCTCTTTACTCGTCCGGGCTCCGATGGTCTGTGCTGGTCCACAGCTGTGGGAGGACGAGCACATTTGATAGGCTTTATTCTTTATTCTTTATGATGACTTTATGAATATCTCTTCCATCTTGATGATGGAATGAAAATGGGCAATAACAATCATGAGCATGGTTATGCTCTGTATATATTTCTTCTGAGCTGTAAGTGCTGAGCAGACTACGATTGATATACAAGACAAGAATATATACTTGAATATATGTACCAACTAATAGTCATATTAACATTAAGATTAACCTCACGCCCCAAACCCAAGAACATCGCGTTGATCATCCGTAAGCCGACCCCACTCCAAAAGCAACCGGAAGAAGTAGATCTCCATATCCTCCTTCCTCAACGCCGTATTCGCCCACTTCCGCCCTTCCTCCGCAATCCACTTCCCCTGCTGATCATGCGCCTTCATGCGCATCTTCAGGGGCGCATTAGGATCACTCTCCTCGGATGCGGCAGCAGGCACGCCCGCAAAGTATGCAAGCGTACTCCACAGGCCATGGAGACGGATATCGACAGGCACAAAGTGCATCCATGAGGTTATACGGGAGTCGAACCACTGGCGGAACAGGCCCGTTTTAAGGGGCAGGCTGTGGCTGTGTAGGAAGGGGAGGAAGCGGCCGCTGAAGCCTGCGCCATCGAGGTCGAAGAGGAAGCGGTGCGACCAGTGTGCTTGGAAGTCTGCCCAGCCTGCGGTGCCCAGCTCTGCAGCTTGTTCGTCGCAGTCGCCGCAGCGGACGATTGGGTCGGCGAGGTGGACAGCGGTTTGGAGATGTAGCTCTGCAGCCGGGGCGCTGCCGTCCATTGTCTCGTATTGGAAGGAGTTCTCATTTGAGTCTGCTGGGAGGAGGACGGAGACTTGGTTGTTGGTGTTATTGTTGATTAGATGGGCGAAGCGCTGGCGTGGCATGCCTTTCCATTCACCGAAGCGGCTGACGCCTTCTGATGTACTGCCGAGCCAGTATAGAGAGTTCTCTTTCTGGCCATAGTCCAGATCCGGGTATTCGTCTGTCGGTTGATATTTCACCTTGTCGATGTAGTTCCATGGGCTTGGGAAGAGGATGTCGTTGAACCCGGTGAGAGCACTTTGGCTGAATACCGGAATGAGTTCCTGAGACACCTTGAAGGAGGCCGGGGAGATTAGGAGACCATGGAGGAAGGCAAGGTCAGGTTGGTGGCAGATTTCGGAGGCGAGGTTGAAATCTAGGGGGAATTGACCCATGGAATGGGGAGCCACGCATGAGAGACATATATCACGACGGTTCCAGATTCGCTGAGAGCGCACCTTCGATGACGGCGGGCAGACAGCGCTCACATAAGGGTCGAAAACACCCCTCCACGCTCCGTCAGTGAATACGGTAATGTTGGTTTGATCGGCCGGTTCAATCGGGTCCCAGCCCTCCTCTCGGTTGTTCGACCATGTCTGCACCATGCGCTCTTTGGGGATCATTGCTTGCATCCCAGTCTGCCGGTTCAGCATCGATATTTTCTCCCAGGGAACTGCAACACGGGGTTCATCGTTCAGATTGAATACCAAGTCCATATCCGGGAGATATTTGGTAAAATTCTTCATCATGTCCGCGGCACCCGCCACCATCCACGCATGGGTCGGTTTTATGCCTTCTTGCACCATGGCCGTGCCGTTGCGAATTCTGATCCCACCGAGATCGTTGAAAGGGTTTGTGGCTAGCTCGTGTGTCATTGCACGGATGTGCTCCGGAGCCAGGGCTCGAAAGGGAAGTAGATCATGGTATATCTGATCGAAATCATCGATGATAACTGACGATTGGGCAGTGGCATATTGATACCATTCACCAAAGCCCCTAGACAAAGATTAGTTGAGTTGTGCACATGGGTATTCAAAACTTACGGTGGTGGATGCTGATTATATCGCCTCTGGTATTCGGTGACAGCGTCGCCAAGAGTCTTGCTTCTAGACGCCTGAGCGAGATAGTTGTGATGATGAATTCCACCATCCTTTATGAGGAACTCAATCGGGTGTATATTATCAAGGCGATGCTTTCTCACTGCAAAAACGAGACTGATCCCACATAGCACGGCAAACAATATTTGTATGGCAACGTTGGTGCGATATAATTTCGGCTCTTCGTCATGAACCACTCGCGTAAGAAGAAACAAGAGGGTACCTGTTAAAGATGCCGCCAACGGGAGAACAGCATGAGTTAGAGAGATAAATGGGAAGGGTGATTGTCCAGTGAGAGCCGATAAAGAGGAAAAGTATACGATCATGAAACCGCCTATAATTGACACCCCAAGGATGTCGAAATGCGGCAACTAAAGAAATCAGTATTGGCAGAGATGAGTATAGATAATTGGGAGGACCAACAATATGCCAGGCAGACAATACCAGTATTACAACCAACACAGACTGGCTGAAAGCGCCGCGCGAATACTCTAGATCCAACATTGGTTGACCTGCAAGTTCAGGCGAGCTATCCGGTACCCAGATGGATATAATACTCCAGACCAAAGAAAGACCCTAGAAAGATCATCAGAAAAAATACTCCCCACACGATCGTACTCGTCTGCTTACCAAGAGACCAGCTCCAAGGAACGTTAAAGTTCGTTTTCTGCGCGCATCATCAAATTGAGTGCCAATCCGACATAGCTCGGTAATACCGATAAGTATAACAGAATCAGCAAAGAGGTTGAACAGCCTATATGATCGTAGGTGCGATGCGCCATTTGATACAATAGGACAGATATAGGTTGACCGGGTTCCAGCCGAGAACGATGAAGCCAAGAGCCCACCAGTCGACAAGAATGCGGCTGCAATTAAGCCTCTGAAGCGGCTTTGCGTGAGATAATAGAAGCTCCGGCGTGAAATGGAGTATATCACCTGTAGCGGCGGCTTGTCGAATCGCTGGGTGGGGACATATCTGTCCACTTGTCGCGATCGATGGTTGCGCCAGTAGTCATAGAGCGAAATAACGAAAGGAATAGTGTACTATTCATGACGCCGTATTAGTCGCATGAGAAATTGAATGATAAACAATGTATTCAGCCACTTACAGCGTATCCAGCAGGCGCGCATTCAGTGTTTCGAGTTACTTGGCGGAAAGACTCGATTCGCAAGCCACACAACCCCAATAAGAGACCGAGCTTTATCCACCACGATTGGACCCGTAGCCGAGGGCGAGTCTCGACATCACCCAGTACAAAAGATGAGGTTGAGACGCGGGAAGGAAGCTCAAATTGTTCCGCGAGAGGGATAACAGGCCGTTTACTTGTCGGCGAGGATGGCGCCGACCCCAATGAGATGAACCGACTCCATACCAAAATAGTGGCCCCCGTAAGGAAACACACCAGAACTGATGTACTAATGGGGCGATCTATACCGGCGCAACAGTCAGATCAAGTTGTAAGACATTGATATCCACGGCGACGACTCACCAAAAGCGTATGTGGTATTATAGGAGGTAGTAAGGAATAGCGAGCTTAAAAGAAATATGCTGCCCATATAATGCGATCATGAGCCTAAGTCTCCAACAATGTGAGATAGCTTGCTAGATACTCACCCCACACAGACCTTCAACCCGAGGTCGGAAGATAACTGGATCATATTGCGCCAATCAGTTTATGATCGTTCTAAAGCGTCCCAGGCCATTTCTGTGAGTCCAAGAATTAATTGAACAGTTGAGAGGTGACAAGACAAAGACACCTCCTGTAGATCTTCAGGAGATTGACAGTGTTCGAAACATGGAAAGAAAAAGCAGGGTAAGGAGGGCCAAGAGGGCCCTTTGATCCACTGGCGGCTAATCAGAGGCAATCCGGAGTGCTGATCCATTAGGGTTGCGTCAACGGACGGGTTATGATGTATTTCACGGTTGGACCTTTTACTGCGCATGTAACGATGGGCCCTGCCTTGCATTGCTTGTATTCTAATAAGGTATCTTGCCAATGAGTGGTGGAACATCTCCAGCCACTATGCT
The DNA here is from genome assembly GCF_015533775.1 of Penicillium roqueforti. Lineage (NCBI taxonomy): Eukaryota > Fungi > Ascomycota > Eurotiomycetes > Eurotiales > Aspergillaceae > Penicillium > Penicillium roqueforti. The sequence goes on from NW_024067572.1 coordinate 640,967, forward strand.
CAAATCTGTTAGCTCCTGGTGGTTAGCTGGTTTTTACCCGGAGATACATTGTATTGCAAAAGCAGGTCAGCAAGAAATGCCGAGCCATTCAGCGGCCAGAATCAAGCCTTGGTCAACTTCACGACCCACTTGAGTCCTGAGCGTCATGTCGCTTGTGCGACCTTCCAATGCATAAGCTGTTGTACTTCGTACATCATGTTCGGCTTTCTAGGCAGATCCTGCAAGCAGCTGTCCTATACATCGATGTACTTGACGAAGGTACACACAGCCAAGGACTAGGACACGCGTCATATTAGCCAAGAACCTGTTTGTTGTACCCTGTCGGCTCCATTCGCATGTGGTGAAATAAAGATGGCCCAGGCGACCCATGGTTAGCGCCAAAAGAGCACTCAATTAAATTTGACTAAGCTCAAAGCAGTTCGTGGATTTCCTAGCTGGATACTCCACGTCATCCATAGCCACGTGATCTGATAAGGGTCCAGGCGGTCCACTGTCTATCCAATGAAATGTAACCGCGGCTAGTCCGTTTCGAGCATTCGACCTCAACATAGAGTATCCCACGTGACTTCCCAACCCCGCAAGACCAATCATATGTACATACTAAAGGCCATCCGTATAACCTCTTATAAGGGACCTTAGAAAAATGGCTTTCTTATTAAGCGTCTTTGTTGTATATTCTCATTGACTACAACATATGTTGTATATGCCCGAAAGGACGCAGGGCTGGTCTGCAGAGCTCATCAGATATATACCGCCTACTTCTTTGGGGTGACCCTGGCAAATCACAGCCACGTGACAGGATATACTTATATAATCAAGATGGAGGCGGTGTATACCTCGGGCGGTATCAGAGAGCAGTATCATTTTTTTAGCCGCTGGGAAGTTTTTTTTGGTCGCAAGACGAAGCTAGGTGTTTTTTCCAATCAACACTACTCCTGAATCGCCATGCCCCGCAAGGCGATTGACTCGCGGATTCCCGCTCTTATTCGGAATGGTGTGCAGGAGAAGAAGCGCAGCTTCTTCGTGGTTGTTGGCGACCATGCCAAAGATGTGATCGTGCATCTTCACTATATCATGTCCAGCGTGGACGTGAAGCAGAACAAATCAGTACTTTGGGCGTACAAGAAAGACCTTCTTGGCTTTACGAGTCACCGGAAGAAGCGCGAAATGAAGATTAAGAAGGAGGTCAAGCGTGGCATTCGCGAACCGAACCAAGAAGACCCATTCGAACTTTTCATCACCCTCAACCAGATCCGCTATGTATACTACAAGGAAACCGAGAAGATTTTGGGTAACACCTATGGCATGTGTGTGTTACAGGACTTCGAGGCCATGACTCCCAATTTGCTTGCACGAACCGTCGAGACCGTCGAGGGTGGAGGTTTGGTCATCCTGCTTTTGAAGAGCATGACCAGTTTGAAGCAACTTTATACCATGTCCATGGATATTCACTCGCGATACCGAACAGAAGCACACGATGATGTTGTAGCTCGATTCAACGAGCGATTCATCCTGTCCCTCGGAAGCTGCGATTCGTGTCTGGTGGTCGACGACGAGTTGAACGTGTTGCCCATCTCCGGCGGCAAGACCGTGAAGCCCCTCCCGGCCCCCGAAACAACGGACGAGTCAGCTTTTGGCACGAAGAAGGAATTGAAGGAAATCAAGGAGAGCTTGGCAGACTCGAAGCCCGTGGGCCCTCTGCTCAACTTGGCTCGCACCGTGGATCAAGCGAAGGCGCTTCTGACCTTTGTTGATGCAATCGCTGAAAAGACGCTGAAGAGCACTGTTACACTGACTGCCGGTCGTGGACGAGGAAAGTCCGCCGCTCTCGGTGTCGCCATCGCCGCGGCTGTCGCTCACGGCTACAGCAACATCTTCATCACTTCTCCCAGTCCAGAGAACTTGAAGACACTCTTCGAGTTCATTTTCAAGGGCTTTGATGCACTTGGATATCTCGACCATGTTGACTACACCATCTTGCAGTCGACAAATCCCGACTTCAACAAGGCTGTCGTGCGCGTGAACATTCACCGCAATCACCGTCAAACCATCCAGTACATCCAGCCTCAGGATGCGCAAGTCTTAGGACAGGCAGAGCTTCTCGTTATCGATGAGGCTGCAGCTATCCCTCTACCATTGGTGCGCAAGCTGATGGGGCCTTACCTGGTGTTCATGTCCTCCACTATTAATGGATACGAAGGTACGGGCCGGTCCCTATCTCTGAAGTTGATTCAGCAACTGCGGGAACAATCTCGAAGTGGAGTCAAGACAGACGACACCGACGTCGCCGACCGCAGCACAGGCAAGTCAGCCAAGGGTGCCGACAAGAACCTGAGCGGCCGAACCTTGAGAGAAATCACTCTTACAGAGCCCATTCGATATGCCCCAGGTGATTCTGTCGAGAAATGGCTGAATAAGGTCCTCTGCCTTGACGCAACTCTTCCCAAGTCGCACATGAACACACAAGGCTGCCCTCACCCCTCGCAGTGCCAGCTGCTTCAGGTCAACCGTGATACCCTATTCTCCTTCCACCCTGTCTCCGAGAAGTTCTTGCAGCAGATGATGGCGCTCTATGTTGCCAGTCATTACAAGAACACACCTAACGACCTTCAGCTTATGAGTGACGCACCCGCTCATCAACTCTATGTGCTCGTCCCGCCTATTGATGAGGGGGCCACCAAGCTTCCCGAGCCACTTTGCGTCATTCAGGTCGCTCTCGAGGGTCGCATCAGTCGCCAAAGTGTTCTCAACAGTTTGAGCCGTGGCCAGCGTGCAGGAGGTGATCTCATTCCCTGGTTGGTCAGCCAGCAGTTCCAGGATGAGAACTTCGCCAGTCTCTCGGGTGCTCGTGTTGTCCGTATAGCGACTAACCCCGAGTATGTGGGTATGGGATACGGTTCCCGAGCTATGGAGCTTCTGGTCGACTTCTTCGAGGGCAAGTTCACCAATTTGGAGGAGGAGGCCACTACCGCCGAAGAGCAAATGGTCCGTGTTACGGACGAAGAGCTCGCCGGTTCTAGCCTCTTGGATGACAACGTCCATGTCCGAGACATTCGCTCCATGCCCCCGCTATTCGGCAAGCTGACCGAACGTCGCCCTGATGTCCTTGACTACATTGGTGTCAGCTACGGTCTTACCCCATCCCTCCACAAGTTCTGGAAGCGCGGTTCTTTTGTCCCGGTGTATCTTCGTCAGACCCCCAACGATCTCACAGGAGAGCACTCTTGCGTGATGGTTCGCACCCTCTCCACTGGCGAGACTGACGACGCCTGGTTGAGCGCCTACGCGCGCGACTTCCACAAGCGATTCCTCTCTCTGATGTCCTACCAATTCGGGCAGTTCCCGTCTGTCCTCTCCCTCAGCATCTGCGAGTCTGCCAACTCCGGTGCCAAGAAGGACCCGAAGTTTAAGCCGCGCGTGCTACAGAAATCCGACCTCGATGCCGCTTTCTCGCCCTTTGATCTCAAGCGTCTGGATAGCTACGCCAACAACCTCTTAGACTACCACGTCATCCTGGACCTGGTCCCTACTCTCTCCGACTACTACTTTGGAAACCGTCTCGATGGCAAGGTCAGCCTCTCCGGCGTGCAGCAATCCATTCTCCTCGCCATCGGTTTGCAGCACAAGAACCTCGACGACCTTGAGAAGGAGCTGAACCTCCCCTCCTCCCAGCTCCTTGCTATGTTCCTCAAGATTGTCCGCAAGATTTCCACCCACTTCCGCAATCTCATCGAGAACGATATCGAGCAATCTCTGCCCGCACAGAAGGTTCGTATCGAGACCTCTGCCGCTCACGACGATGAGCCCGAAGTCAACCTTCAGCCTCTGCCCATCAGTCTGGAGGATGAGCTTCTTGAAGGAGGTAAACAGATCGATAAGGAGATGCTCGCCAAACAGCGCGCTCTGAGCGCATCTAATCCGTAAGTTTTAATCGCTTTGTCTGCCTATCGAAACAACAATAACTGATTTCCAGCCCACAGTGATGGACCTGACAGTTCCAAGTCCTCTAAGCGCAAGAAGGTCGAGACTGCGCGCGATATATACGACAAGGAGATTGACTCGAAGAGACAAAAGATGATCAAGAAGGGCACCGAGGGCCGCAAAAAGCGCTGAATTATTTGGGTTCTGACCAGTTTTCTTTTTGCATTAATGTACGGTGTTCGGTTTCTTGGGTCTAAAAAGACTTGCTTGTGTCTAGTATTTGTCTGTATTCTTCAAGGTTCATGTTTTCACAGGATATCCGTCTCTTGTACATACATATGAATCATGTTTATTATGCCTACAATGAGTTGATTGTTCCTAGAGATAGACGTAATATTCCTTAACCGCTTGATACATAAGCTTATGCGATTCGCTCTCAAATTTTTGAATACTAGATAGAGGTCATCAGACTAGCATTGACCACTTCCGGGGACTGAGATAATCACAGCTCATCATGCTCCACGGCCTGTTCGTCGGCCTCAGGCTTAGGTTCAGCATCAGCTTCGACTGTCTCAGCATCAGGTTCAACCTCAGCTTCCGCCTCAGGCTTAACCTCAGCCTCATCACTGACCACAATACCCTCAGGCAACTTCTCTTTAGCACCCTCACCCAACCGAATGGCATCAACCCAAGACTCAATAGCGACAGCCCCAAAGTCCGCATCGGCGCCACTGAACCGACGCCACCATCCGCGACGCGCATTCAACGCGATAATTTCAACCGTCTGGCCGTCAGCTAACGCCAATGCCTCACGCAGAGTCTTAGACCTGGTGTTGATAGCAGGGACGGCATAGAGCGGGAAGAGGTGCGTTCCGCGCTGGGCGTGCTTGTGACCGATCTCAGCTAGGCTTGCGAGCGCCTCGGTGGCAGGCGCTGGAAGCGCGGCGTCAGGCTCGCTCGCCTCAGGGAGAATGACTAGCACACAGGTGCCGGACTTTGATGCGAGACAGGCTGAGTCGAGGGATTCGGGGGTAGAGAGGGTTGGAATTGGGGGTGCGGGGATAGGGACTTGAATCGGCTTGGCGGAGGGGTCTGTTGTGTCCTGGTTCTCGGAGGCGGTGGGTTTGAGGTCCTCGGCATCGTCGACGATGGAGGTAGGCTTGGAAGCGGGCTTGGACTTCGGTTTCGACTTGGGCTTGGAGTCGGACGCGGAGCGGGGGGACGCGTCGGGGTTGGGTGTTGCCGCTTGGCTCAGGAATTCTGTGATTGGCTTCTTCTTCAAGTCGCCGGTGTAGATTTTGTGCTCAGTATCAGCGCTGGGGACGAGGACAAGCGTCGGGAACTCGGTTACGCCGAACTTCTTCACGGAGGCGGATTCTTTGTTCCGTACTTGGGCGATGTCAATTGCACCGAGGAAGTCAACTGCCAGAGCACGGATCAGAGCACCAGTTGTACCCTTCTCTGTGAAGAGGATGGCCTTGGGCCGGTCCTCGTTTTGTCCAAGCCATTTGTCCAAGTCCTTGTCTGTTGCGCGCTTCACGTGGTTGGGGATGCGGTCGACGACTGCGTCGACGATACCTTTCGCGCTGCGCGCACCTTGGTAGTCCTCAACACGGGGCTTCCCGGGCTTCTTGGAAGGTGTCACTATTTTCAAGGTCGGGAAGCCCTGGACACCCATCTGTCCGCAGAAGGCTTTGTTTTCGTCATCGTCGCAGTTGATCGCGGCGACTTTTGCGAGTCCGTCAAGGTTTTTCGCGGCTTTTTCGAATGCGGGTTTGAGGTTCTTGCAATGGCCGCACCAAGGCGCGTAGAATCTAAGTGGAAAAGGTGAGTGAAGGTCGGAGGGTGGAGGCAGAGAGCTAGATAGCTTGAGTGCGGGAGAAGCTTACTCGACGATCTATGCAACTATTAGTCGATTTTGCGCATTTAGGAAGACCATAGGCACTCACCGAGGTATAATTCGAATTTGCAATAAGCGAGTTGTAGGTTTTAGGATTCAACTGGATCACCGGCGAATTCTTGGTGTATAGTCCATCGGCGTTAACAGGCAATGCCGCAAGGAGCGACGTGACAAGCAAAAGACTGGCACTGTGCAGCATAATTGGTGATTTGGCAGCAGGTATGAAACTCAGCAAAGAAGCCAAAGAAGCCAAAGAGGAATAAAGAAAAGACAGATGGTCCGAAGTATTAACGCAAGGTGTCCTGAAGCTCTTGGCATGCGGAGGATTACTAGGTACTCCGTCCTGAAGATATTCGAGTAGCAAATATCTCACTCAATATGCATGCTGTATATATATCTTGAATTAGTGTAATGATGTTTCCCATCTCACATTAACTAGGTCTTCACGCTGTTTAAATGATTCCTTCGATTGGCATCCGGTGGACTTGTACAGAATCGTCTCCATAAGTTCCGAGTTCCCTTTCTCTTCAATAAACACAACCTAGCAATGGCTAGACCAAAAGAGAGCCATGGCCTGGCCTTCCTACCCCGCGAACTCTTCTGGATGATTCTAGGCTACTTAGAACCAAATGAACTGGTCCGCTGTCGCCGCGTCTCACGTGCCTGGAACGAAGCCTTTAGCAACCCGGCCATCCTACTCGCACTCCTGAGGAAACATTTCCCATGGACAAAAGAAGTCAAAACTTTGAGCCAAGAGACATCTCCTGAAGAACAAGAACAAGGTCGTCGTCTTTTCGACCAGGTTGCATCACGATACGACTACCTAAAACGAGGAAAACCCCGCTCTATCCAGAAGTACCGCCTCTGCGATGACTTTGGTGGCTCTGGAGACCGTGAATGGTATCAGGTGCAGCCATGGGAGTCACACGCCAGTCATATGAGGCGCTTCATTGACCGCCAGTTCTCTGAGGCTTTGTGGACTTTCGAGGATGGCCTGCTAGTCTACCCCAGCGCCGATCATCAATTCCTCGTGCTCATGGATTTGGAAACGGACCGGCAGTTCATGGTACCGTTCATTATTCGTGGCAAAATTGTTCGTCGAGTGCGGCTACAGAAGAGCTTGCTCGTCGTTGAGTGGGCTGAACCAAAGGCCTTTCACTGGCTGAACGATAGTGATGGCGTGCATCGTCACTTTGCGTCTTCCTTTGATGTGACGAGGGGTGAGGACCAGGGCTGGAATATTGTCCCGCGCAATGAATGGAAGATTATGTTTTTAGGGCATCCGCTGAGCGAGCGAGATCGGTTCTTCTCCTCGCATAGCAACACTCACTATGTCATTTATATATGGCAGCCAAATCGCAGCTTGTATACCGCCGACGAAGATGCACCCATTGAGTCTTTGTTTGTCTGGGACATATCGAAACCATCATCATATCGACCTTCATTGGATCCCACTGGACGGCTGAGAGACGACTCACCTGACTCTCCATCAATCGTGGCACGATTCGGATTCCGAGACCTGGAGTTCTTCGATATCCGGCAACGAGGCTGTCCAAGCATTCAACGATTGGAGATTACGGTTGATTCACAGGCGGTCGAAATTACAGAAAACGTTTGCATCTGGCCGGAAGACGAAGCACCGGAGCCATTTGGCTTTCCTCGGCCTATTACTACAAGCATTCCTCTGGTCGGAAATGGGCCTCATCGGCGCCGGGATTTTGACGGAATTCTACCGCCTTACCGTGGGAACTGCAGCATGCTGGCAGAGAGTATGAGGCTAGATGGGTGCATTATGACGGACCCTTGGTTTGGTGTTATTGCTCACGTGGCTATACTCGAGCCTGATCTTGGCTTTTGTCTTCACTTCGATCCTTGGACGTGGGTCCAAGATCAGACTATCTATTTGACTATCCAGACACCTCGCTCGAGCGTCACTTGTGACAATTGGGATTTCGTCGGTAGAGGAAAGCTCGCTGGTAGTGAGAAATATCTGGTGGGCGAGAATTGCAATCGAGAGCTAGTGATTTACCGGTTTGATAGATGAATTGAAGGACAAGCGGACTGGGCCACTTCTGCGGCCTTTCTCCTTCACGACGCAATGACCCTACAAATCCGATGATATAAGAAACGTTATATATAAGAGCATACAGACGTGATTTTGGAAGTTCTTTTTAGATGTCTTTAGATGCAGTACAGTGACTTTTCTATATATAACCAGGGATTGGTTTTCGTCAATTCACCTCTGCTTTCTCAAAGGCTATATTGATCTCCTTGCGTATCTATCATATACCTCTCTCACTATTTCGTCGGTTTAATGGCAACCGTACTGAACCGAATTTTACACCGTACCAATCTATGGGTACTAGGTAGAGGAAGCGATTATTTATGACACAGTTGTCTTCCTCTCCTTATTATACAACAGCTGAACGCAATACCCAAGAAGTGCAAAGAATTTGAGCTAGCCTAGGGGATACACGGCCTCAATGCTATGGAATCATAGATTTGGGTATGAACTTGTCCCTGATTCTGGGGTTTCTGGTATCCATCACGGGCTATCCAGCGTCACCGACCAAAACCGCACCTCGCACCCGAGTTAATGGCCATTGGTGGATATGGAGTGTTTCAAACGAGAGAACGAAGGAATTAAGTGACTAAAAAGTAATTTATATACCTTTATTTCGGTCAAATCAAGCACACAAAGACGGAAGATTCGTTTTGTGTGATGGCGCGTAGGGTAGAATTAGAAGCCGAAGTGAATATACAGGCAAATCAGTTACGTACCAAAAAAAAGATAGGTGCATGAGAAGGAAGTGGTCGTTTGGTCAGGATTCAATAAACTCGATTGATTATCGGGTGCGTAGTCGGCCATGATATTGGCTATGATCTCTTTTTTTTTTCTTTTTGCAGTTTAGACAAAAAATGAAGATTGAAAAGTCTCTTCCTCCCACCACCCCCGGGAGACCGAACAAACAAAAGAGAAAAGGAAATGTGACCCAACATGGATCAATCACTGCTCCTGCGTAACAGACTCCAATAGAAAGCCGTAGCTCGTGAACTTGCATCTGACACAGGCCTTGATGCCACAGCCAGGGCAGGTGAGGGTGAATGAAGGCATCCACAAGTTGCAATCACTGCACATGGGACGGCAGAAGTCCTTGTACCATAACCCAAGGTGGGAGCAAAAGCTGGGATCGTTCCCAATTGTAATAGGCGAGGCGTTCGGGACTGAAAGACGAACTTCTTCCAACCATCCACAATAGATCTCCAGCATAAGGCCATTAAGTTCACCAGCAAGATCGTTGGGGGTGTAGCGTCCATGGGGGTCCGCGAGCTTTTGCTCGAGGAATGAGATTAGAGGGAGCAACGAATCATGGCCCACCATGTAGGAGTTGATCAGTTTGTCAACATCAAAATTGGAATCGTCAGTGGCAGATTCGGGATCGTCGGTGGGAGATTCGAAATCCTCAACGGTGGCCTTGAAATTCGAGTGCTTGTTGGGTGAGTCAGTGAAGCTGGTGGAGTTGCTAATTGTTGAGAAGCCAAAGGGCGAATCGGTGAAGTTGCTGGAGTTGCTACTTGTTGAGAGGCCAAAGGGCGAATCATTGTTAGCAACAGAAGCACAATCAGAGTGAATTGGATACTCGTCATAGGAACGGAGCTTTCTGGAGTATTCGTAGGCAAACGTGTCAAATGTGTCGGCAGGATTGCAGGTCTTGATGTTCTTCTCAGGCAGGAGATGCACCAAATTATGCTCGTAGCCAAATTCGAGATCGTCTAAAGCTCCTTCGATAACATTATCAACGGTATCGGCAAATTTGGTATCTCCATCGTGATCCTTCGCCATATCTGCTAGATCACGTTTCATTCGAGCCCGCATGTTTTCCCTGCGGAGCTCTGCCCGTGCCTTCTGCACTTCGGGATCAATGCCAGCCCATTCGTTCTCCCACTGGACATTCTCTGCTTCAAATTGTGCCCGTCTCGCCTTGGATTCGGCTGACTCTGGGTCCATGTGCACACTTGTTCCGTAACTGTAGTAGTAGGTATGGCTGTGCTGACGTCGATCCCTTGGCTTGTGTTTCGATGCTGGCTCGCTACATTGGCTTGGCCAGTTGGACTCGTATCCATGGCGTTCTCGCTTTGGCGGACGATTGTAGTTGCCCTTGTAAGCCCATGTTGGTGTTTCATCCTCGGGGGCTAGATGTCTCTTGGCCTTCTTTTGCAGGGCCTCATCAAGTAAGCGTCGACGGTCTTCGTCACGGAGAATCTCGACAGCATCTTGAATCTGTTTTTAATGGCTTGTCAGCGATATTCAACAACTTCGTATGGCATTATCTTGGTGTTGTAGACATACTTTTCTGAATCTCTCAATGGTCGTTGCAGAGTTTCCAGCCTTGTCTGGATGGAGCTTCAAGGCAAGACGCTTGTAAGCAATGTTAATGTCAGGGAGTTTGGCATGTCGCTCAACTCCTAGGATAGCGTAGGCATCAACGATCACAGTGGCAGTTGACATGTTTGCGGTCACTAGTGGATGTCAGTGTTGTGTTATATGTGTGAGTTGGCTTGAGATTAAATGGTCGTTGCCAGTCTTTGGATAGGCAGATGGAATAAGAGAGACAGAGAGAGTAATGTGAAATAAATATGAAGGAGTGTGAGCAATCAGAACATGCTAGTGAGGAAAGTGTGGGAAACTGTTGGGATGACAATGACTATATCAAAACTCACCTAGGCACCGCCCAAACGTAAGGAGTCAAATTAGAAAGAAGGGTCACCGTAGCGACTCGAGAAAAGAGGGAGATGAATGATGTAACAGAGAAGACGACGAGACTGGAGATGAGAATGAGGATAGGGAAAGAACAAGAGTAGCACTGGAGGAAGCTGAACAAGAGGGGAATAGAGAACAAAGACGCAAAAAGGATCTTTAGAGATTCGAGAACAGAAGGATCAAGAAAGGACGAAGAGAGAGGGAAAGAAGGAAGGATGAGAATTAGGGTATAAGTATGAGGGCGAGGGATGCGGGAATCCTATTTAAGTAGATAATCCTATTGTAAACCGAATCCTATTGATGAGTGGGAGCTATTTATCGCTTCATCCTATAATCGCATTGAAGAACAAAGAAACTGACCTAGTCTCCAGGGTTAGGGCTATACACAAACAATGCAATCGCACGTGGCTATAAATCAGATGGTTCCTGTTGAATGGATTAGGTTAGGGCTAGCAAAATCTGTACATATGAAATGGAAATAAATTGACTCTGATTTTACACAAGCTGAAGGTCGATCTAAATATGAACAAGTCTACACTAAAGGCGACTTGGTCCTGTAAAAGAAAGCTTCTACATATCCTCACTGGCAGTGGCACCGGTGATAATCTCAACCAGCTCGCCGGTAATGGTGGCCTGGCGCTGACGGTTGTACAAGATCTGGAACCTGGAAAGCTATTAGAGACGAATCTTGAAAACATTGGAGGTAAAACATACTTGTTGATCATCTCACCAGCGTTCTTGGAGGCGTTCTCCATGGCGTTGCGACGAGCGGAGATCTCGCAGGCGTGGCCTTCAGCCATGGCCCAGAAGAGGTTGTTGGCCAGAGCGTACTCGCGGAGGCTGCTCAGAACCTGATCGTCAACCTCGTAAGAAGAGATGTTGGCTACATTGGATGTTAGTTGAAACTTGATGAACTGCTCGGGCGTAATGAAGTCTCACCGGACTGAGTGATAGCCTCCTCGGAGTAGGCCTCGAGAGTGATGGGCTCGTAGCTCTGAGCGTTAACGAAAGTGTTGTAGATGATACGAACGCTGGCGTAGTCCTCGGGCAGGAGAGCGATCTGGTCGGCAATGGCCTGGGCATCGGCGAAGGTGGGGATGTCCTTGCAGACGTTGGAGAAGCTCAAGACGATGTTCTCGGGGGCGGCACGGGACAGCGAAGCCTTGGCCTTCTCACCGAGAATAACAACGTCGGCGTTGGGGATATCGGCCAAAATACGGCGGGTGGCCTTGCTCAGACCGGAGTGGATACCACCGCAAAGACCCTTGTCGGAGCTGGCAACAACCAGAAGAACCTTCTTGTCCTCCAGAGGCTTGGTCTCGGCCTGCTCGAACAAGGTGTTGGAGGTCTTACCGTAGACGCGGGATTCATCCATAGCCTTCTGGGCACGGGTGAGACGAGTGGACGCGACAATCTTCATGGTGTTGGTGATCTTCTCAATGTTCTTGATGGACTTGAGACGACCCTCAATCTCACGCAGAGTCGCGAAGGTGGCGGCATTGGCGGGGGCAGGGCTTGATTTCGCAGTCAGCAATTGTCGTTCTCAACTCCTCTGACATCCAGCGTATTTTCCACTGTCAATGGTGTCGAGGTCGTTGCGTCGGAGTACGTCGGGTGGAAGGACTTTAGCACGAGGTATCGGATGAGAACTTACCGAGCGACGGCGGCACCACCAGCCCGCAGGGCCGGGCGGACGGCACGGGAGAACATTATGCGAGAGATTTAAAGAGGAAAAGGAACGAGCAGATGGTGACTGCGAAGAGGAGGGGAGTGACGAAGGTTAGACGGGAATGCCTCGCTGGTCGGGAAGGAAGTTGAGAACCAGGGAGGTTCTGTCTCCGTGCTGCCGCTAAACTAGAAAGGGCAAGCATCTACGGTGCGCCATTCCGACTTTCACCGCAGTTGTGCCTCAGGCATTTAGTATTTACATAACATCACTTGACGCCTCAGGCATCTCACTTGTAGTCCTTAGGGCCTCTTTTCCCATTGCATTCCTCCATTCCAATTCCCCCCAACTTGTTTCTCTCTTTTCTCGCCTCTTCTCACCTGTCTTCTCTGTTCCTCTGGATTCACCCGCAACAATCCTCTTTACGCATGTATCATTGATGCAGCAGATCTTATAACCATATTCTTACTCTTCATTGGTCAGAATTTCCTTGCTTTCCTCCTTCTACCAGGCGTCTCGATTTGCCCGACTCGGCGCACGAGGACGCCTCCCCTCACCAAAGCACCGATTTCTCTCATTTTACCCTCATTTCCGGCTTGCTAGTCCAGGGGCTATCATCATGAGCTCCTCGGAGGACGACGCACCCCTTATGCGCGCCAATGGCCGTGGTAAAGGTGCGTTCCTCGGGTTATTCGGCTGCACATCTACAATTTGTCGCAAACCTTCGCTCTCCTTGCACTTTGTCTTCTCACTTCTATATCTCTACTTTGTACACAATCGCACTTTTCTCATAGATCAGTTCTCGATGGTGCATCTCACACTTTGACGTCATTTTCTTCACACTTTGAACATACCTCGAACAGCATTCTAACATAGCGTTTCCTGCACTTCTAGTTTCTTCAAAGTCTCCCGAAACCGTCAGAATGGCGGATTCCGCCCCTGCCACAAATGGCCATGTTGATCCTGGAATATCCATTCGATTCGGTCCTGTGGAAGACAAGGATGTGAAGATGGAAGATGAGGAAGATGTGCTGGGTGCCGGTAAGCGCAAGTCTCGGACCAGTGTGGGCGAAAAGAAGTCCTATGCAGAAGCAGAAAGTAGCGAAGAAGATGAGCCTTTGGTACGCCTATCCCCATTTCGGGATGACCTTAGTTATTCCCGGTGCGACCATACTGTTGCTTTCGGCTGAAGCGTCTGACAATTCGACAGAGCAAACGCCGACGCACACATGTGAAGCATGAAGACCCCGAGACCGATGACGATGTACCCTTGGGACGCAACGGACGCAAACTTCCCAACGCCGCCGAAACATCCATCGGGGATGAGTCTGATTCCGACGTCCCCATTGAACGGAAGCTTGCTGCGCAAAAGAGAAAGATTGAACAAACTGCGGAGAAGGTGGCCAAACCTTCGCGCAAACCTGCTGCACCAAAGAAAGAGGCTAAGCCTGCGGCGGCCAAGAAACAGACAAACGGAGTCAAGAAAGAGCCGGCCGCCAGCAAAGCTGCCCCCAAGAAGGTGAAGGCTGAACCTGCAAAGAAGGGCAAAGCCAAGGTGAAGTCGGAAAGCCAGGACGCGGAAGAAAGGGAGGCGGAGGAAGAGGAGGAGAATGAGTACCGCTGGTGGGAAGACCATAGCAAGGGTGATGGAACCATCAAGTGGACAACTCTTGAACATAATGGCGTCGTGTTCCCTCCCGAATACGAACTGCTGCCTCAAAATGTCAAGATGAAATATGACGGTGTTCCGGTCTCTCTTGCACCCGAAGCCGAGGAGGTTGCTAGCTTCTTCGGAACCATGCTTAACTCGACCCACAACGTGGAAAACCCTGTGTTTCAGAAGAATTTCTTCGGTGACTTCAAGGAGGTCATCAAGAAAAGCGGCGGAGCGAAGGATTCCAAGGGCAACAAGATCGACATCAAGGAGTTTGCGAAATGTGATTTCAAGCCTATCTTCGAATTTTACGAGGCTCAGCGTGATGAAAAGAGACATCTGCCACCAGCGGAGAAGAAGGCTGCCAAGGCTTTGAAAGATGAGCAAGAAGCTCCCTACCAATTCTGTGTGTGGGACGGTCGCAAGCAGAAGGTGGGCAACTTCCGTGTGGAACCACCTTCTCTGTTCCGGGGCCGTGGTGAGCATCCAAAGACCGGGCGTGTCAAGACGCGTGTGCAACCTGAGCAAATCACCATCAATATCGGCAAAGATGCGAAGGTCCCGCCGCCACCTCCAGGCCACAAGTGGAAGGAGGTGAAGCACGATCAGGAGGGCACCTGGCTTGCCATGTGGCAGGAAAATATCAATGGCAACTACAAGTACGTCATGTTAGCCGCCAATTCCGATGTCAAGGGCCAAAGCGATTTTAAGAAATTCGAGAAAGCCCGTGAACTCAAAAAGCACATTGAGAAAATCCGCAAGGATTATCAGAAGAACCTCAAACATGATATGATGGTGGAACGACAGAAGGCCACGGCAGTCTATCTTATCGATCAGTTTGCCCTGCGTGCTGGAAATGAGAAAGGTGAAGACGAAGCCGAAACCGTCGGTTGCTGTTCTCTGAAGTATGAGAATGTTACCCTGAAGCCCCCAAACACTGTTATCTTTGATTTCTTGGGTAAGGATAGTATTCGGTTCTACGATGAAGTGCAGGTCGATCTGCAAGTCTTCAAGAACCTGAAGATCTTCAAAAAGGCACCCAAGAAGAACGGTGATGAAATCTTTGACCGCCTTACGGTATGCCCTCCCTTTTTCTTGCAGTCTTGAATGTTACTGACGAAAAAAGACTTCTGCTCTCAATAAACATCTTGCCAACTACATGCAAGGTCTAACTGCCAAGGTTTTCCGTACCTACAACGCATCTTACACCATGGGTTGTGTTCTCAACGAGATGAATGCTAGCGGTGGTACTATCGCCGAAAAAGTGAAAGCATACAATGATGCCAACCGTAAGGTTGCCATCTTGTGTAACCACAAGCGCACTGTCACTGCTGGCCATGCGAATGCAATGGAAAAAATGGGTGAACGAGTGGGTTTTCCTCATTCCGCCCTCATGGCGAGAGTCACAATACTGATATATGTTTTACCACACAGATCAAGGGCCTTCGATACCAGAAGTGGCGGCTGAAGCAGCAAATGCTTGACTTGGATCCAACTTTGAAGAAAAAGAAGGGCGCGGCGTTCTTCGAGATCGATGAGGATCTCGACCAAGAATGGATCGAAGAACACCAAGCCTTCTTGATCGAGGAGCAGAGAACTAAAATCAACAAAAAGTTCGAGAAGGAGAATGAAAAGCGCGTTGCTGATGGTGAGAAGGAAATGAAGGCTTCCGAGCTCGAGGAGCGTCTGCAGGCTATCAAGGAGATGGAGAAGAAGTTCAAGAGGGAGAACAAAACCGGCAAGGTCGAGGCCGAGGCCAGAGGCGCAACGATTGAAAAGCTCGAAGGTGCCATCACCAAGATCGACCAGCGGGTCGAAACAATGTCCGTCCAAGCTCAGGACAAGGAAGACAATAAGGAGGTTGCCCTAGGTACCTCGAAGATTGTGAGTTCTTCTGTTCTGATTTTTACAATATCACCAGCTAATTACTCCCATTAGAACTACATTGATCCTCGCCTCACGGTCGTCTTCAGCAAGAAATATGACGTGCCCATCGAAAAGTTCTTCTCTAAGGCGCTGCGTGAGAAGTTCGAATGGGCCATCAAGTCTGTTGAGGAGGAATGGGAATTTTAGTCTACCGCTCGTCGCCTTGATTACTTGCGATCTCCGTCTTTCTCGCACATTACTTTCTTCGTACTATATTTTCGGTTCCACCTAGTTTGCCTTGGTCAGACGATATGACTTTCGTTTGTTTGTCAAGCGACTCTTTCAACTCTACCAATTGATCTATTCGGATCTTTGGTTGCATTGGGGTGCTTGGGGAAGAATTGACGCTGCCATTGGCTTTTTCATGATTTTCGTTACAGAGAGGCTTGGCTCAGAGTACAAGCCTACGTTATTGGTGGTCGTGGGTACGATATGATCGGTATACGCCAGTATGCACGAGGGAAAAAAAAAACACAAAAAAAACACATCAGAAAAGGACTCATCGATTCGGTTGGCTGCATGACTTGGTTAAATGCACACACACTCATAGCAGTTGGGCACCTTGCACAGTTTCTGTCCCGCTGCTCTTTGTCATTTCGGTCATAGGTCAAAAATTTCGAATACTTCAATTCAATCGTTTCTTTTCCAATTTAGCATAAGCTATTGTTTCCCTCCACTCGTAGTCCAACGTAGTAGTTGCCCGGTGACATGTAACTAGGCTTGTAACGTAGTTCTTATGTCTGAGTTGTGGATATGTCCTCTGTGGAACCTGCACAACATATCTGCAGGGTCTATGCATAATGCATGACATGAACGAGACTAGCGCTGTGTGTGATTCAAAGGTACAACTTTGCAGGTTGTATGTGGTTGATGTCTAAAACATACACATCAAAAGTATACAAGGGAACGTTGATTTGAGATGCAGATAGAATATCAGAGAAATGGAGGAAGGGCTCAATATGCTGCCAATGCAGGGCCATGCAAAAGGTAAGAATGAGGGAAGAAATCGAAATCGAAACATATATGCAGAAGACAAGAGAAACCCCCCCCCTCCCCCCCATATAATAGCGATTATCAATTACAGTACAAGGTCGATTCACATCTAGCGATGCTAGACAGGTCTGTCTGGATAAATAGCTTCAGAGGTAGGAGGAGAGAGAGAGGAGAGTAGAGGTGGACAGGAGAGCGTATGGAGATGCAGATCATGAAAGGGTCGTGTCGTAGGGGATTCAATGCAACCTTTTTCGGACACAATGCGATGAGATGACCGATTTCCTCATCGGGTAGTGGAGACCGTTAATGAATCATGGTGGGGGATAGAAAGAGTAAAATAACCGACGGACGGGATATCTTGAAAAAGAAAAAAAAAACGACGAAAGAAAAGACAAAAGATCCGAAAACTATTCGAATCCTCTCTCAACATGGCCACCAGCCCATGCGCTTATAGCTGTCCACAATTTCGCGGATGCTGTCAGCCCCGAAGTTCGGGTACAATGGCTTCCAGCCAGTCTCTTTCTCGAACAATGACCCGTCAACGCACATATCCTGGTCCCTGAGAATATCACGCTCCAAGAACGGGCTGATCGGTCCCGGTCGCGTGATATTTGCCCTCTCGACGAGCTCAGCCCAAGTCTGCAGACCGACTTCATTCATGTCATCGAGGACATCGTCGAGGTTCAGCTTGGCGATCTGCGAGGCAAGCGACCCGATGAACGAGACCTTGAGGCCGAACACCTCCGTCAAGGCCTTGGCGACGTGTTCTTGTTTCGTGTCGTTGTGATCGACAATGTTGAAGGCAACAACCCCGTCCTTGGGGTCGATGAAACCCTTGGAGGCGCGCCACTTGGCAGCCTCGAACAGCGCGCTAGCGGCGTCCTTGACGTGCAGGGTGTTAATTTTCAAGTCCTTTGTGTGCAGAAGTTCCAGATCCTGCTTGAGATCAACGTGGACGGCGGACAGACAAATGCCTGTGGCGAAGTAGCCCGGGTCGTAGGCGCCATACACGTGGGGCAGGCGTACCGCGCAGTACTGCAGGTTTGGGATTTTCCGCAGTTCATCCGCGGCCTTGAGCCTCCATGCGGCCAGCTTGTGCCACGGAACGAGCTTGTCGGTCTCCTTGCGTGGCGTTGAGCCGCCCTTGTAGACATGC
This sequence comes from Penicillium roqueforti, assembly GCF_015533775.1. Classification (NCBI taxonomy): domain Eukaryota; kingdom Fungi; phylum Ascomycota; class Eurotiomycetes; order Eurotiales; family Aspergillaceae; genus Penicillium; species Penicillium roqueforti. Next base: position 658,945 of record NW_024067572.1, read on the forward strand.
GCGGTCGAGGTCTCGATGAAGGCGGGGATGCCGCGTCGGGCAATTTCCTTGCCGAGCGCGACTGTCAGGCCGTAGCTGCGCACTTCGTAGACATCGTCGGGTTGGGAGTGGCGTGTTTCGCCGCCGCAGTTGAACACATAGTCGAATTGTTCGCCATTGGCTCGGTCGAATATGCGCGGGAAATGTTCTGTGGGAGAACCGGCCTTGAGGTAAGAATTTGCTACGGGGTGAGGGACTTAGCGCCGGGCCACTCACGTTCACGGCTGGCATCTGCCTGGACAAACTTGTCCTTGGAGCATGCCTCTTCGAATTCTGGGGCCAACCAAGCCAATTGTGGCAGAACTTTGTCTACCAAACGGACTTCCGAGGCTAGGTTATTCTCGTGGATGTATAGCGCGAGGTGTCGACCGATGAAGCCTAAAGACGGGGAGTGTCAGTTGGGAGGGAATCCTCTTTTTGAAGACAAAAAAAAAACATACCGAGGCCACCGACAATCAGCACGGCGGGTTTTTTTGCTTCAGCCATTTGGAATGTGAAAGATAAAAAAGCCTCCCCGCAGGTTCAGGAGGATGAAAGGGGGGAAAGGCGAAGGACGGGAGAAAGGAGGGGGGCGGACTAAACGGGCAAAGGGGAACAACTAAAAAGAAACAGAAACTCAGAAAAGAATCCGAAGAATATTATTTGATGGAATAAGAGGAAAAGGAAAAAAACCCCAAAATTTCATTATTCGGGATTCGCATTCTCCCCTGCCAAGCCGGTTAATCCACGACGTTGACTACGGAGTATAGCGAGTGGGTTACAGTGGAAACACCAGCATCTACCTGTGACGTCGGAGGGGAGATAGTCCGTCTTAGTGAGATTAGTGCGAGGGGACAATTCCACTTCTTTTAATTATACAGAGACTAATGTGCACAGTAGGTTGTACCATGTGAATTTGTATGTAGTCCTACTACTTACTACTCCGTATACTTCGTACATATATAGGTAAATCCATACATCCCTGTGTTCGTTGGTCCCATGGTACTGGGTTTCCGATCAGCCGAACCATAAATGTGAATGCTAAGCCTCTCCCATGCTTAATTCGACTCAATATCCAATTGGGTTGGTTTCGGCTATTGCAGGATTTTCGACTGAGCTTTGGCTTAAAATAAATACGTACAAATGTTACATAGAGTCATTGGAAGCAATTTCGGCATATTCGGGATATTCGCCTTTGGAAATTGCAGTCGTACATAGTGTTCTTCGAGATGAACAATTCGAATAGTTTGGTCGAAACTTCACCAGAATCGGCCTTCGGACACACAACCAAGAAGGGAGGGGACAAGAGGACAAGAGCGGGGCACTGGCACTTGTCAACGGGCGCAGGGCGATCTTGTGGGCACGGCACACAATCGAACAGCAAGGAAACGGTTAGAAGAGGGGTGAGCGGCTAGGTAAGGGGCTTGCTCACCCGTGTCCAACTCCATAGAGTCTGCTTTAGAGGCCTGAAAAACATATGGAACAAAATGTAACTTAAATTAGAGGGATGTGGTGATATCGGAAAGATGTTGGCAGATTCTTCAAGAACGGGTCTGGTCTGTGCCTTCTCGAATCATATCGCATGCTAGGACCCTCATGCTGATAGCCACATCTCGTGGTCTGTAGAACAGAGATAAAATTCGTGATAACAACATAAATTTAGCTAATATAGTGGAGCCGCATTGTAAAGTTTGATATAAGCCTCGAAAATTCTAGAAGGAAACCTCGCTACGGCATTCCGAATTTATATGGCCTCTTTCATGATTAGCGACCTCCAAAGCCCGCTTGTCGTGACTACAAAATACGTCGACTGGAATCGAAGCTAAGCATATAGAAAGCGAGAGTGTACAGTTGTGATGTATATATCTTGACAGGCATAAGAGATAACGTAATGTAATGGTATTAAATCTCGTTGTCTAGCGAGAAGTCGGACACTGTTCTTCTATGTTTTTGAATATCTTTCGCTCATGGGTTCTAGGAAAGCGACCGATGGACCATGGGTTGAGTTGAACAAGCCAATTGCCTTCACAGGTTAGTAGTCTACTATGTTTGCTCATAAGCGTCGAGGGTGTGGGAAGCGTATTCTCGGCTTGTTGCTAGTCGTGCAGCTTAGCAGTCCTAGCTAACACGCATTATAATGTTGTTAATAATTAAGGACGATGGTCATAAGGTTGATCACTCGGCATGTCGTAGGTTTGGTATACACAAAGGGTGTTGTACATTGGAGTATCTGGATGGTCGAAGGGAGCTAACACATTCTCATTGGTAGATGAGTATATCCCTCCTACAATCAAGTCGCAACCAAGGGATTCGGACATTCTTTTAAATGCACTAAAACATAGATCATATCGGCAGCGTAAACCTAACCACTACCAGGGTCCAGCAATTTCTATGTAAGATCTCTCAGCCTTTGATTTATACGAATGTGGAATTGGCTCATGGTTGATCACTAAGAAAGAGTAACATTGGAATATAGGTAGGCCTAACTATTGTCTCCCGGCATGCTACATAGGTATCAAACCTCTTGCCTTGAATCTTGGAACGGTGGAGTCGGAAAGTGGGGCCGATCTTGTACCTTACAGACATGACCTATTCAATCACATAGACGTAATTATAGGTTGAACACCTTTTCCATACATATGTATGTAATTATTCACTTTTAATGATGAGTAAGGTAATATTGCAGGTATCTATCCGAGCCTATATTCTCGTTATAAAATTATGCCACATTAAATTTCCTAGCGGGACGTCGGAAGGACGCTCGAGATGAATAAACACGAACAAAAGATAGATTCATCTTGGATACGAATCATGAACACGAAAGAGTTCCACTCAAAGCCAATACATTTCATAATAGCCAAAGTAAGATATGTTCATACTGCAAAAGCAAGATTGAGATCACACAAGCCCATAGGATCATGATGCGCCTAGACACTTCAGCGAGTTTCTGAGCTCCTTGATAGCGGTGTCAACATCGTCGAAAGTCAGAGCAGAGACCGCCCAACGAGCATGTTTCTGCGCCAACTGCACAGTGCTATCGTCTAGGCCATGTGATGGTTGGGACGGGAAATAGGGAGCCGAGGCAACCGGGACGCTCGCAGCTGAGGGTGGAACATATGTCGGAGCAGCGGGAGGCTGGATAGGAGCACTAGCACCTGAAGTATTGTAGAAAGAAGCCGGGTCCGGAGTGGATACAGATGGATCCTCGGGTGGCGGAGGAAAGGACTGGAATGCAGTCGGGGTATCTGGAAGCTTAGGTACCGAGGACGAACCGCCGATGGTCGCTGGGGTTGATGGGAGCTCTAATCCGCCTGTGTTGGGATCGGCATCCGCTGGCTGCGGAGGATACCCAGGTGCGTTGCGAGGAACAGAAGGGATCTCAGGCGGAGGACGAGGTGTTGACGATGTCCGTGATGGATGAAGCGACTCATCGAGAGTTGATTTCCGAGCCAGCTCTCGTCCAAGACGGTCAGACTCGTCTGGGATCTCTTCGATGGAGGCTTGTCCTGGCTTGGAGGCCTGTTCCGCTACCGACTCGTCAAAAGCCTCAACATCAGGATCGTTGACTAGTTCTTCTTCCTGCTTTGGCGCGGGATTTGTCACGTTGGGATCTTCACCGGCTTTGAAAGCCTTTACAATCCGAACCGCGTGGAATTTGGCGAATTTGATCCGCCCAGCAAGTTCTGGGTCTAAGGGGCCCCAGATTGAACAAAGTTCAAGGAACGTAGCCGCTGCCTGGAAAGTATCTGCCGTCTGCCTTTTTGGCGATTAGTCATTTATAGCCCAAAGTATCACACGTGGAGCTCACTTTGTGACTTTGTTAGCGTTCATAGCGGCCTCAGCACGGCTGAAGACCTCCAACCCAAATTGCTCGACATAGGCACTCGCCGCAACAGTGTCTGTCACTGTATCATTGTCTGGGTTTTCTACTTTGAACTATTTCATGCCAATATGATCAGCTGCTAGATCTCAACCACGGGATGCGGAATAGAGACTAGTGTGGGGAGCACGACTCACTTGTTCCAGCTTGTCCACGAGGCTTGTCGTGTAGAGTTTGATCGCATCATCGGAATTGTGAAGACCCCTTTCGATAATCTGGTTCACAATATGAAAATTGCCTATAGAATAGGGTTCAATCAGCTCAAATGTTCAGTTGCGCTCTGCGCGGGGTCTTGCGACTCACACCAATAGGCAATCACAGGTTTGGCATTCTCGATCTGAGCTGCCCTGATTGCAAATCGCCCAATATCTGCCGATCGGAGTCCAGCTGGTATATTACTCGTCATGGTTCAGGATTTTTGTGATGTTAAGGAGAAGATGCATGTAGTGAACAAATGACGTTTGGAGCTCGCGGAGTTTCCACCGCCCGTGCGGGGGCCTATGTAGGGGCCCTTATCGGATCTTATCTACTATGCGGACCTTATCTACCACGATTTGAAGATCTATGAAATTGCGAAACTATTTCATGATATATTTGTCCGACTGTACTGGGTATCATTCATCTTCATTCGTCCACTTGCCAATCTCCACTCTCTCCTCGGCCAATGCTTCCACTTCAAAATGATCCTCCACCTGCCCTCCTGGACCCCCGATGCGCTCAATAACAATCCACACACAGCGTGACTCGGCATTGGGTAGCAAATCGAAATCATCGATTCGTACCCCGGACGCAGCATCGCTGTGAGTTCCATCCTCTGACGTGGCCAGTATCTCCTTATATGGCCCCTGACCCAGCTCCACGGTCATCAACACAGGAGATGGAGCAACAGCGCGAGAGCCGATCGTGGACCGCTTATTCCTCGCAATAAGTCGGATGCGTGTCAAACGGGAGACCTGTAGCGAGGCCAGCATCCGGTCCTTACCCGGAGATAAAACACCCACTTCGGATAGTACGGCGCGCCGCCCAGCAGACTCGGAAACCAAGGGCTGGACTACACACGGGATCGTGGATGAGATCCATAACGTGAAACGGCCAAGCTGGTCAGGTGCAAAGGTAGAGCAGATAATGGTGTAGGTGCCTCTGTCCAAGCATCTAGTCTCGGCCAGTGCGCATCCGCGACGGTACTCGCCACTATCTGCAATGATGTCTCGGCTTCGCACGCGCGATATGCGCTGCCCGTTTGACCAAAATATTTTTACGTGGGTCGCTAGCTCCGCTTCAGTGGTCTCGACCAATATCGAGATATCTGTCGGTTCAGAAATTCGTATACTGAATTGTGGATTGGAGTGGTATCGAGGTGACTCGGCATTCCCGCCAGCTGTCATTGTTGTCCAGGAACCACTTGCCTTGGTCAAGCATAGATATTTATCTAGCGATCGTGCCACGGCCACAGGAGCGGTTGAAAATGCAGAGAGAGTGAAATTCTGGGTAGATGATGGGAGTGATTGCTGTGAGACCACTGCGGTGTAGGTTGACTTGGGAGGCATTTCCAGCCTCATAAGCGTGTTCGGAGAGTCCACGTATGGTCCACGATGGAGCGCACCGTCATTGAGAGACACTCTGCGGCCATCTGCTTGAAATATGTAGATGCTGATAAAGCCCGTTCCATTCTCCGATCCCCCAGAACTAAATTGTTGCTGGTTTGTCTTAAAATGTTTCCCAAGCAGCAGCCAGACCGTTCCTCCATCACTGGAGATGGAGAATTGGGGATTCTTCACGAAGCAGCCGGTCATAACTTGACCGTGCGACAAATCCCAAGTAAAATGAATGTCCTCGCGGTATTTGAACAAACCAGGATTCCAGTTAAGGTAAAGGTTCTCGAAATTTTGGAGAACTTGTTCACAATCCATCCAAAACGTCCCTGGGGAAAGGGGAGGTTTATCATTTAGGCTGAGTGAGCCGAGATCAGCCGTAAGGCTGCTTTGTATGTGGGGTTCTGCACCGGCCCACGGGTTCTTCAAAAGAAACCGACGACGACCCTGGACTTCCTTTAAGTCCAAGATAGCATAATCGTGCTCGCCCACCAGCCCCAGGCCTTGTTGTTCTCGTTCAGTCAGCTTCCCAGTGCCGATAGTCAAAACTACATCGCCATGTGAGAAGGCACTGTATAAACGTCCCCAAATCTCATCGGAGGTCAAATCGTCGTGGTGTAAACAGACTTGTTCCGGGATCCAACCAGTAAGCACCCAAAGGTCGGTCCCTGAGTTACTTCCTGGGAAGTCATAGCCTCCACGGACCTTCAAGTAGGCCTTCTCCACAAGAGCAGGCCACAAAAAATTCGAGTTATTGCGATCGATTACGTGGAGTGAGCGTGTAGTCTTTGACGATGGCAATCGATCATCTATCACTACCTTCCGGAAAGATCCGTTGAAGTAGAACCGAAATATGTACTTCCCAGAATGCGAAAGTATCGGGTTCCTATCCTCACTGCACGGGTACAATGTCGGTGATGCATGCTGCTCGGATTAGCTTTTCAAGATTCCTCGACGTGGGATCAAGTAAGTCCATACCTGCCCTAGACCTCGTTCCGATCGAGATGTTGTGGCACAGAGGCTCGCGACCACTGAGCAATCTGTCAAGACATCCTGCACGAGATCTGTTTGTTTTGAAGTCGACATAGCTGGTTCAATTGCATCATGTACCTGATTGGCCGCGTTATTTGTTCGTAGCAGATCGTGCGGCCGTTTCCAGCCCGCGAAAATTTCTCTCTGGCATTCAGAGAGGTGCAAATCAGGCGCATCCCTATACCCGGTTAGAATAGATCAGCATTGGGCCATCTTCTCGACATACGTAAAAGGCTGCCCTTTGAATACAAACTCATCCTGAAGCGGGGCGCGACTCCATGGTGGAAAGATGTAGCCATTAAGTTTGGCGCCCTCGAGGATAATGATTTCTTCACGGGTGGTGAGCTTCCGCGTGGATGCCGGCGGCCGTAGGCTGGGGAAGGCTTTCTGGGGCCCCGCACGAGCAGCCGACTGCCAGTCAGCAGCAGCCTTGATCTTCTCAGCTTTGGACAGCAATTCCTTGCATTTTTTATCTAGTTGTTTTTTATCCTCGGCGGGCGCCAAGCGCAACGCTTTCATGTAATGCTCCGCGGCATTGATGGCTGCCTCCAATGCCGCTTTCTGGGAGGTCGCTGTGGCTACTGCCTCTTCAGCGCTCTATCAAGTCATTAGCTTCCTTCAGGTATAATTGAGAAACATAATTCGGTACCAATGCTTGAGATATGTAGGACTGTGTGGGAGCAGGTCTAGACATACTTGCGTTGACCGGTCGTGGGGTATCCAGGTAATCAGATCGAACAGCAAGTAAATTACCGGATTAGGCTGAGCCGAGAGGGCCCTTTACAGATTGTGAAATATTCCGCGACTTACTATTGTAGAGATCGATACATTTGGTAATAATTGGTATATTGAGAATACTGTACACAATATAATGAAAATTATCCCATCAAGCACATATTTAGTTAGTTAACTCTGTAAAGTGAAGTGAAGTCATGACATAAGCCCATACCGACCTCACCCCGAAGTGGACCTCGGCTTGTTTTTTAGGTGATAGCGCCGAGGTGCATTTGTGAATTCCCGCATGAGCTCGGTCTCTCTTTTTTTTTATGGTTCGGGTGACTTCGGTATGATCATCGTCTCTATCCATTTCCCCATTGTGCTTTCTCCTCAATCTCACCTTCTCCGTTGTTCGGAGCCAAGCTGTGTCGAGCCCCGCTCAATATTTCTCGTGTCGCCCGGCCGCTAAGAGAAGCGAGCCCTCTCCCTATATCATATTCTTAATCGTCGCGTTCATTTGATTTCGAATACCCTAAACCGACATTATGACTGGTCAATCCAAACCTGTGCTGTCGCCATGGGGCAGCGCCGTGGCGGGTGCGACAGGCGCCGTCCTCGCGAACGCGATGGTGTACCCGCTTGACTTGTGAGGTCCCAGATAAAACAGTCCTCAAATTATCAGATCAAATCTCGCTGACTCTATCGCTCTTCATCCTGTAGAGTCAAGACAAAACTACAAGTACAAGTCAAGGAGAAGAATGCATCCGTGCAAGCCGACGATGTCGAACATTATGAATCCACCATGGATGCCATCACCAAAATCGTGGGGAAAGAGGGCTATAGTGGTCTGTACTCCGGAATGGTTGGAGCCCTTCTAGGTGTCGCCTCAACAAACTTCGCATACTTCTATTGGTACAGCGTCGTAAGAACGCTCTACGTGACTTCTACCAAGTCGTCTCAGGCTCCCGGCACAGCGATTGAGCTTTCCCTGGGCGCCGTCTCTGGTGCCGTGGCTCAGATTTTTACTATCCCGGTGGCTGTTATTACAACCCGGCAGCAGACACAGCCAAAGGGCGATAAGAAGGGGTTGATCGAGACGGGTCGGGAGGTGGTCGAGAGCGAGGACGGCTGGACCGGCCTGTGGCGCGGCCTGAAGGCCAGCTTGATTCTGGTCGTTAACCCGGCCATCACCTATGGTGCATACCAGCGCCTGAAGGAGGTTATCTTCCCGGGGAAGAACAACCTCAAGCCCTGGGAGGCATTCCGTGAGTAGTGGCAATCACCGGGGTCAACAACGACTTGCTAATTATGAAATTAGTGCTTGGTGCCATGTCCAAGGCTTTGGCCACGATCGCAACCCAGCCTCTGATCGTCGCAAAGGTTGGACTGCAGTCTCGCCCACCGCCTAGCCGGAATGGCAAGCCCTTCAAGACCTTTGGCGAGGTCATGAAGCATATTGTCGATAATGAGGGTCTCTTTTCCCTCTTCAAGGGCATTGGACCTCAGATTCTGAAGGGTCTTTTGGTCCAAGGTCTGCTGATGATGACGAAGGAGAGGTATGTGTTTCTGTTCATAATTTCGCATTTGCTTGTGCTAACTCTCGCAAAGGATGGAGCTCCTTTTCATTGTCCTGTTCGCCTACCTCAAGAACATCAAGAAGGATAAATTGCGTAAGGCAGTGGACTTGGCAGCGGAAAAGGCCAAGACTAGCATGCCTGCTACCCTAAAGTAATTGTTTTATAGTCAGACGGTGGGATTTTTCCGAACTGTGTTTACCTAACTGGCGCGTTGGCGTGCCATTGGAAATTTTGGTGGGTTTTGAACAGTCTAGACATTTCCCGGCATTTTCTTGTTGGAAACACTTGATATGATAGATACTTGTGTTTCCAGCTTTTCAATATCACTATAGATCTGTACATGGTCATGTCATGCCTTACTTGCTTAAGCTCCCATGTAGTACTTGTTTTTGGACGCACTATTTAGCTAGTTATAATATCCCTGATTACACATGTAGAAAGGTCCTCTATACGTCAATACATTTCACCACCTTCGTATATTATACCCAAGTAAAGTCTACAACTTCCATGTCAATGGCGAGTATGGTAGTAATGGCCGCTGAGTACCTACATAAGAATGAAAGACATTTGAGAAGCCACGTAGGCATCATTTTGGGCATCATTCTACAACGATCCCTCCAATAGTTAGTTGTAGTTATTTCAAGGTCATTGGTTGTTTACTAATAAGAGGAATTGGTGGTTGCTGCTTTACCGCTTGACTGATCAACTTTTACCCCAACAACTGTCAACACCCCTCACCAAACCCTCGTTCTCACACCACGTAAACTTGCCACTTGTGTGGCATGGGTCGTGATGCGATGGCCGCCATGGAGCTCCGAGTCGACCAATGACGACCAAAAACAAACACCCGGCTCCTGGCTCTCCTCCGCGGCGAACAACCCGAGTTCCATCTTCGACTGGACAGCATTCACAGAAGTCAGAACCATTGTCCCAACCCTCGTCCTGACAAGCGGCATTCTTATTGCAGTGCGCTTCCACCGCCGCTACCTACGGCGCATCCCCGACGCGCCCAGCATCTCGTCCTCGTATCTTCGACGGCGGAGCATCTTCGGCCAAGTCACAAGCGTCGGCGATGGAGACAATTTCAGGATATTTCATACACCGGGAGGCCGCATGGCTGGATGGGGCTGGTTACCGTGGAAAAAAGTTCCCACTGTGAAGAAGGATCTGAAGGATAAAACCGTTCGTCACCCACCACTCACCTATTCGCTTGCTGCTCAGAACAGGCATAACTATGCCTCTACATATCATACCACAGGCCCATTCTTTATATCTACAAATAGCTTACATATTCACTCAACCCCAGATCCACATCCGCCTCGCTGGCGTCGACGCCCCAGAACTAGGCCACTTCGGCCACCCCGAACAACCTTTCGCGCGAGACGCACACGCCTGGCTAACATCCTACCTGTCAGGCCGGCGAGTTCGTGCCCTCGTCTACCGCCAGGATCAATACTCGCGCGTGGTAGCGAGTGTTTTCGTCCGGCGCGCATTTGACTTTCCGCCATTCCGTCGGCGGGATGTTTCTTACGAAATGCTGAAGCGTGGCTTGGCTACTGTATATGAAGCGAAGGTTGGCTCTGAATTTGGCGGTGAAAAGATGGAGAAGAAATATCGCAAGGCCGAGTGGCAGGCTAAGAAGCGAGCCAGGGGGCTTTGGAAGGATTATGGTCGTGTCGGGTCTGCTTGGGAGAGTCCGAGAGAGTATAAGAAGCGGATTGGTATGGAAGATCCTCCTCCGATGGAGAAAGGGAATGGGAAGGGGAATGGGAAGGGGAATGGCAAGGGGAATGGGAAGGGGAAAACCGGGCAGAAATAGATGAACGGGTCGCGGTAAGCTGGGCTTGCGATTGTGGCTATGAGCGTTTATATGTTGTTTTTTATGTTCTGGCATTTGCATTTGCATGTGACGAGATGGCACGACTACCATTTCACTATACAGCGTTGTAAATGTATGGATAGTATGCGACAATCATGATCAAATCGCACTTTGAATGCTGAATATGACACCAAGTTTCGTTAATCTATACATGCGCGGGGGGTTTTGTTCCAAACCAGGCCCCAATTTCTAAATGGACATCAAGACTCGAGTAATCCGCCTATAGATTAGGAGAATACAACGACAAAAGTCAGTATGCAGGCTATTATTTGCTCAGCAGAACCGCCGCTCAACCTCAGCGAACAATTTTGGGCTAATTTCGTTGGAGCTATTACCCTCCGCATGGAATAGACACCCTTGACGGTCATAGTGCTCCAAGAGGGATTTGCTCGTCTCCTCAAACTTCTGTAAACGCTGCTTCCATGTATCGAGAGAATCGTCCTCTCGCTGCGTCAGCGGCTCGCCCGTGACATCGTCTCTGCCTGGCACCTTTGGTGGATGGAAGTCTGTATTATACACGCGCCCTGAGGGCTCGTGGACCCAGCGTGATGCGATGCGGGCGAGAATCACTGATGGAGGGGTGATTATGTGCACGACAAAGTTGACCGATACTAGGCTGTCCAAGGCTATTGCCTGAGTTGCGGTACGGGGAAACCCGTCGAGAATAAATGAGGCAGAGGGATCGATTGTGTGGGCTGATGAGGAAGTATCGGCTGAAGAAGATGACGAGGATGTTGCGGATGGTGAGGATGGGAGTGGTGGGAGGAGCCAGCCCTTAGATTTCATATCATCGGAGATCAATTTCAGGATCATTGAGTCGGGAACAAGGTTGCCGGACTGCATTGTGGCCTCGGCTTCCAGGCCTATTACTATGTTAGAGATCTCTGCTCTGTACGAAACTGCGCCGTTGCTCATTCTACTTACCGAGGGGTGTGCGTAGGCGCACATTTTCTCTCAACAGATCACCTGAGCTGATGGAAGCCAGCTGTGGAAATCGGGATAGCAGTCGCTCAGACTGTGTCCCTTTTCCTACTCCAGGCGCGCCAATCAAGATGATCCGCGCGGCCTTACGGAGCTGCTTTGTCACATGCGACATAATATGGGATTGCTGATGCTGATGCTGAGGGCTGAGGTTCAAGGTTGCTGGAACGGAGAATTCGACGGTTTCAAATGCTGGGGATGCGGGAGGAACGACGGGGAGAAAATATGCACAATATCAGGACAGCATAATGGATTGAAGGGAAGAGTGAAGGCCTGGGATTAGAAAACAACCGGTCGCATATCTCCAAGGCTAACTCTTTTGAGAATGTTGCTTCTGCGGGGACGCCCGGGGAGGTTGATCTTTTCGGCTATCGGTGAAGACTCCGAGGTAAGCTGTATGGCAGCACTCAAGTCTATGTAGGTAATTATGAAAATATTATACGAGAACATAACATAACTACCCCGAGCGAAGATCAAAGACTTATATATCTACTTACAGGACTCGGTATCAATGCTCATGTCACATGTCGTGCCACATGGTCGTAGAAAACGCTCTGATCGGGGAAAGCCACCACCCGTGCTCAGGCCAAGCACCCCAGGGAGCCCCAGGGAGCCCCCGGGGCCCCAGGGCTGGGGTACAGTATTACGTAATATGCGCCAACCGATTTCTTTCACGTGATTCTACGCGTGGGACGCGTTCGCGTTGACCAATTTAGTGCGGAGATCTCATACATTCGTTTCTCGACAACACAATACCTACACCATGATTCGACAAGACGCCCATCGCATTGATCCCAAACGACGGGCTGTTATTGACCCTAAAAAAAGACAATTTGCTACCCCAGCGTACAAGCAGCAGGACTATGCTCACCGTCTGAACATTTATGAAATACCTCCTACCGCGGAGATCACCCTCGAACAATTCGAGCAATGGGCCATTGACAGACTGAAAAGTATGCAAATTTACACCTTCCTGTTGTATTTCTACCCACTAATACCAAACAGTCTTGGCCGAAATCGAAGCATGCTCTTATAGAAACAAATCCCCCGCCGAGACAGCGACCTACATTACACCCCTGCTACAGAAATTCCTCCCTCTCTCCTCCAATACATCCTCTCCCTCTGGCGCTGCAGACCCCCGCTTGAAAAATGAGCGCCAAAAGGACCATTACTCCCATTTCATCCTCCGGTTGGCGTTCTCGGCCACAGAGGACCTCCGTCGGCGTTTCGCCCGCGCCGAGACCATGCTGTTTAGATTTCGTTTCCAGCAGGACGACTCGAGGGAGAAGCGCGCATTCATCGATAGCTTGAATCTCGATTGGGAACCTGTGGGTGACTTTGAAAAGACGGAGATTGCGGAAAGTCTCCTCAGCTCCACGCCCGGGCTGCGTCGGCTTGATGATGAGACCTGGTATAAAGTCGATTGGGAGAAGGTTCCCGAACTGGTCGAACGGCGCGCGGTTTTCCTGAAAAAAGGCAAAGCTTATGTTCCTGGTCGAGAGCAGCTGAGCATGATCATGGCTGAGTTTACCGCTCGCTTGGAGCGCGCACTCGAGGTATGTCTGCAGTGGTGACGCTTAATACATGAAATCTCGTGGCTGATTAATTCTAGCTCACGAGTCGTGCCCTCCCTCGTTTGGACGAGGATGATCGTCTAACGCCTATTCTCAATCATCTTTCAAAGAACTTCGGCAGCGCCGAGTCGGTATACTCGGAAGGCGAAGGGTATGTGGACGGATCTCCGATCACGGCCAGCTCCATCGACCAACTGGCCCAACAGCATTTCCCGTTGTGTATGAAGAGCTTGCACGTGAACTTGCGCAAGAACAACCACCTGAAGCACTTCGGTCGACTACAGTATACGCTCTTCCTGAAGGGTATTGGCTTGTCCTTGGAGGAGTGTATTTTGTTCTGGCGTCAGTCGTTCAAGGGCAAGACCGATGACGAGTTCAACTCCCAATACAAGTACAATATCCGTCACGCCTATGGCGAGGTCGGTGGGGATGTGAATCGTCGCGGAAAGGGCTATACTCCCTACTCGTGCCAGAAGATCCTCGGCGATTCGAATCCCGGCATTGGCCAGACTCACGGCTGTCCCTATCGCCATTACTCGGTTGATAACTTGGTGGGCTTCCTCCAGGCCACTGGCGTCAATGACAAGGAAGTCCTGCGGGGTGTGCGTGAGGACGTTGGTAAGATGCGGTATCACATTGCTTGCAACAGAGTGTTCGAGGCGACACACAAGAATGAGATCAAGAAAGTCAAGGAGGATGGCTCGTGGAGTCAGACTGACCTTGACACAATTGTTCATCCTAACACCTACTTCAAGCGCAGCTTCCTGTTGAAGCAGATGACCAAGGCCCCGAAGGATGCTTAGGGCGTCTTTTCACATGTCAAATTTTCATGATATAATGTCGGGCAGTTTCCCAGTTTTCTGTTTTATAGTCGGCGTTTAGAGGGAGCATAAGCTTGTACGAGCACATTTGAAGCAGGTGGAATTGAAGCAAGATAATATATATTCTAACCATTATGGTATACAAAATGGGAGTGTGACCACAGCTGATTCCCAGAGAATCGGAAAGGATCAGAATGACCTCTCAAATCCAGGTGCCCAGCAACGGGTCAAGTCGTTCTCCGCTCAACGAGTGGACAACTTTGCCATGGAATGACGGAAGTTGTCGATATTAACATGTTTACACACATTGTAGGCTGGCGTGAAATTGAAGAAGAAAAAGAAAAGAGCAGCAGAAACTGCGCACGAGCCGAGTTTTAAGGATGTTTTGATCCGGGAGGCGGCAGAGACCAACTGTGCTGCAACCTGGCCTTACTCACGGATTGGACCTCCACACAACATACTCCTCCATCTCGTTCATTCAATCCCTAGGTATTAAACGGGACTCTGATTTCTTTTGGGACTGGATTATGCTCCGGGTGGCTCACTTGCTTTAATTTCTTGGAGTAGACCCTAAATTTCAAGGTTCCCTCTCCTCGCGACTTCTCGGTATCCGCATATACCCCCTCCCTTTGTCAACACAGGACCGAGTCCCGGAACATCTACCTACAAGATGGATTACGAAGCGCTCAAGGATCAATGGAGCGATGTGGAGGACCGCGATGGCCTCAGGCTCAGTTGGAACACTTTCCCGAGCACTCGTATGGTTCGTGATAGTGGCCCTCTCTGACCTTCACCGCATCATCCGCTGATGCTTGATATAGGAAGCGTCCCGCTTGGTCGTTCCCATCGCCGCCGTGTACACACCGTTGAAGGAAAAGCCCGACGCTCCCTTGCTACAATATGAGCCCGTTACTTGCAAGCAGCCCTGCCGAGCTGTGCTCAACCCATATGCGTACGTGACATGTCGATCTGATATACCTCAATGAGTAGATGGACTGACGCTTGGACAGCACTGTCGATGTCCGCGCACGAGTCTGGATCTGCCCCTTCTGTCTCTCGCGCAACCCTCTCCCTCCGCATTACAAGGATATTACAGAGAACACGATACCCCCAGAGCTCCACCCCCAGAGCACGACAATCGAGTACCAATTGGCACGGCCAGCCCCCGCTCCCCCCATTTTCGTCTTTGTCGTCGATACCTGCCAGGAGGATGATAGTCTGCAGGCTGTGAAGGATTCCCTCATCATGAGCTTGTCTCTTCTGCCGCCCAATGCGCTGGTTGGTCTGATTACGTTCGGTACAATGGTAGGCAATGATGATCTTCGCAACGCAGGTGACATGTTGTTGACCTTGATATATAGGCCCAAGTTCACGAGCTCGGCTACATCGAATGCGCCAAGTCATACGTGTTCAGAGGCAACAAGGAATACAACGCCAAGCAGGTTCAGGAGATGCTGGGCCTATCCGGTGGCGTGCGCCCCGGTGTTCCCCAACAACAGCCAGCTCGTCCTCCTCTTGGCCCGGCTGCGCGCTTCCTCATGCCCGTTCAACAGGCTGAGTTCCAGATCACCAATGTCCTCGAACAATTGCAGCGCGATCCCTGGCCAGTGGCCAATGACAAGCGTCCCCTGCGCTGCACCGGTGTTGCCCTGAGCGTTGCCGTCGGTCTGCTTGAGAGTTCCTTCCAGAACGCCGGAGGCCGCATCATGACCTTTACCAGTGGTGCAGCAACTGAGGGCCCTGGCCACGTTGTTTCGCCTGAACTGAAGGAGCCTATTCGTTCGCACCACGATATTGAACGGGACAATATCAAATACTACAAGAAGGCTGTTAAGGTCGGTTCTCAACGCGTGAGTGTATTGGATTTTGCTAATTTGCTCCTAGTTCTATGATGCCCTCGCTAAGCGCGCTGCCAACAATGGCCATATTGTCGATATTTTCGCCGGCTGTCTTGATCAAGTCGGTTTGCTGGAAATGAAGAACCTCTCCAACTTTACTGGCGGTTACATGCTTCTCACCGATAGCTTCACATCCTCACAGTTCAAGCAATCGTTCGTGCGCGTGTTCGACAAGGACGCCGCCGATAACCTCTTGATGGGCTTCAATGCATCCCTCGAGGTGCTCACGACCAAGGAACTTAAGGTTACTGGTCTGATTGGGCATGCCATCTCGCTGAACAAGAAGTCAAGCTCTGTTGGCGAGACAGAATGCGGTATCGGTAACACCTGTGCATGGAAGATGTGTGGAATGGACCCATCCTCTAGCTACGGTATTTACTTTGAGATTGCCAACCAGGGCGGCCCAGCTGCTGTTCAGCCTGGTCCTCAACGGGGTATGATTCAGTTTTTGACATACTACCAGCATTCCTCTGGGCATTATCACCTGCGAGTGACCACCACTGCCCGCCCCTTGAGCGGACCTGCAGGTGACCCAACCCTGGCACAATCCTTCGACCAAGAGGCTGCCGCTGTCCTCATGGCCCGTATTGCAGTGTTCAAGGCGGAGGTTGATGACGGTCCAGACGTCCTGCGCTGGGTTGATCGTATGCTGATCAGACTCTGCTCCCGATTCGCTGACTACCGGAAAGATGACCCGACATCATTCCGATTGGAAAAGAACTTCACCTTGTACCCTCAGTTCATGTTCCATCTCCGCCGAAGTCAGTTCTTGCAGGTTTTCAACAACTCGCCCGATGAGACTGCTTTCTACCGCCACGTTTTGAACCACGAGGATACTGGTGACTCTCTTGTCATGATCCAGCCCACTCTTGATTCGTACTCTCTGGAGCAAGAGGGTGCTCAGCCAGTGCTGCTGGACTCCGCTTCTATCCAGCCCGCCCACATTCTCCTCCTTGATACCTTCTTCCACATCCTGATCTTCAACGGCGAGACGATTGCCGAATGGAGGAAAGCCGGATACCATGAACAAGAGGGATACGAGAATCTCAAGTTGCTTCTTGAGCAGCCTAAAGAGGATGCTAGGGTTCGTTCCCACCTTTCTTGTTGATCTTTAACCTATTTACTGACTGTGTATTATAGGATCTTATTTCCGACCGTTTCCCCCTGCCGCGTTTCATCGTCTGCGATGCCGGTGGTTCCCAGGCGCGTTTCTTGCTGTCCAAGTTGAACCCGTCGACCACCCATACCACAGGTGGCTACGGTGGCGGTGTCTCATCGCAGACCATCTTCACTGATGACGTATCGCTCCAGACATTCATGGACCACCTGATGAAGTGAGTTTTCCTGCAATTCTGATGGATCCTTCCATGCTAATTTTATTCTAGACTTGCTGTATCTGGAACCAGCTAGGTGTTATGAGACATGGCCATGAGAGCAAGGGCGGTCTGTCATCGACCCTCGGGTCTTGTGTATCTTTAGCGGTGATTTAAATCTTTTGACGCGATATAGTAGAAGATTGAATGGACTATACCATTACAGGAGGATTTCTTCTAATTTCCTGCAATATTTATAGCTAAAAGCCCTGAACCGCCGAGAATAAAATAAATAGCCGTCTTACCATCCCACCCTGAGTTAGGGTGGGTCTGTCCCACATAACGAGAGATTCTCACAAAACGAGAGATCTCTCTTTTAGGTATCTTTTATATGGTATACCCGTACAAAAGGTACATATATCCCATATTATGTTCTTAAGCCTTTGGTTAGTTAAAGGGGAAATAAGAGTATAAATCAATAAAAATTTTATAGTTGAATTAATTGGCTGATAAAAGAAATTTCAGATATCTTATATAGAGAAGTAAAGACCATATTTATGAAAGAGATATATGTAAAAACATCAACGTTCTACCGCTTAGAGAATACTCAATATTTCTTCCTAATATGTTAATAGTAAATAAAATAGACCTCCTTTAGACTATATATCTATCCCCTACTATATCTTTTTGTAAGTATTCCCAGAAGTGACAAAATCTCTACTATATATATTTGTACCTTTTGTATGGGTATACCATATAAAAGATACCTAAAAAGAGAAATATCTCGTTATGTGGGACAGACAGGTATGGGGCGGTAAGATGGCTACATACCCAAAGAGGCAAGAAGCTTGATAAGGGTTTTATTGTGTCACGTGCTTAAGCTTGCGTGCCCTAACTCCAAATTTGAATATTCGCTTAGATGAGCAAGTGTGGGCCGCGCTAGCAACGAGTCTCCTTCAAGTTTGATTTTTTTGCTCCTTTTCTTCCTCTCCTCTGTAACCACCCTCTTCGACAACCAAGGAAGATCGACTACCTTTCGCACTCGCCATGCGTAAGTATCATCTACTTGGCCTATTGCAAGATGGCGACTAACATTCCCTCGTGATCAGCTCCAAAGTTCGATCCCAATGAGGTGAAGATCATGTAAGTGAATTTTTCCCCACAGGTCCTCTGGCTGTATTCAGCAAACAGGAAACTAATCATTCTTTTGTCTTTAGCCACCTGCGTGTGACTGGTGGTGAGGTCGGTGCCCAGTCCGCTCTGGCCCCCAAGATCGGTCCCCTCGGTCTGTCTCCCAAGAAGATTGGTGAAGACATCGCCAAGAACACTGGCGACTGGAAGGGTCTCCGTGTCACCGTCCGCTTGACCATCCAGAACCGTCAGGCCGCCGTCTCGGTTGTTCCCTCCGCTTCTTCCCTCGTCATCAAGGCCCTCAAGGAGCCTCCCCGTGACCGCAAGAAGGAGAAGAACATCAAGCACTCCAAGTCCATCCCCATGGATGAGATCATCGAGATTGCCCGCATCATGCGCACTCGCTCGATGGCCAAGGAGCTCCGCGGTGGTGTCCTTGAGATCCTCGGTACTGCTTTCTCCGTCGGCTGCCAGGTCGATGGCCGCAGCCCCAAGGATGTCTCCGACGACGTCAAGTCCGGCGAGATTGACAGTGAGTTTTGCCCATTTATGAGCGGTTCGATCAGCTACTAACAGTCTAATTAGTTCCCGAGGAATAAATTATTCTCTCTTGAATGCTCAAAAAAGAGGAGGCCTATCTGATTTCTATGGCGTGCTTCTCTTAATGATGAGATGGCTAGTTGCAGAATACGAATGGTTACTCAAAACCAACAAAATATTCATGAGTCATGACCTATGATACCTTTTCCTAATTCGCGAGTGCCCAATTGGAACAAATTGACCAGCTCGCTGCTCGTTCTTTTTCCTCGTTCCTTTCCGGTTGTATTATCCTCCTTTCTCCCAATCCCTCTCGTGATCCTCCCGCCTTCTCCTATGGCGATGAGAATAATGGAAGGCTATGCCCGGCGCAGCCGACAGTCCATCCTTTGGATGGAACCCCCACAACACTCTGGCCCTTACTGTTCTTTCCCTACGGGGATTGATCATATCAAAACGTGGTATAGGCTTATTTTAAGTGGGGAAGAGAAAACCAGTCCCATTACTCATCGCGGTATCCTTGGAGCTTGTCTTCGTGGGTACAGTGGTCCATATTTCGGGTCTACATCTCTTGCAGATGATTATCCTTATTTCTCGTAGGCCGTAGTCTCGCTAGCTCCAATGAACGTTTCTGATTATCATTTTATTTTGCATCTCGTATCAATTATTTATTCTGCGCAAGGATCCGTGGGGTCGGACCAAAGTACGGAGTACTTTACCATATCTAACACAGAACCTGCAGGCTGTCAGCATGCGTACATATGCAACGTGATGTTATTGACAGTTGGGCGTAATTCTAATATTGATATGATATGGCTACTTGGCTGCTTACAACATAGGCTGTACGGAATGCTAGGTTAGAACCCTAGTATTTATTTCCATTGCTCCTGACCGATATATATATTCCGAATGAAACGAGCCCCACGCGACAAGGGCGATGTCTGTGCTGCACCACGAATTTACAATTGACATACCTAGCTACTCCGTACATGGTACAGAAGTAGACGTCACACCAAGGCTGCAAATAGCCCTGCCTGCAGTCTGGAACATCCAACGGCCGCTACACCACGCAGAGCTCGAGCCAACAAGTATCCGAGCGTGACGCACCAATGGAAATTCACATCAGAACTTAGTACGGAGTTCTCCGTGCAGCGATTTTGTTGCCCGGCATACGTGGACAAGAACAGTTGTCCTAAATTCTCCTCCGTAGTGGATAAATAGAAAAAGAGAATATTGTCAATAATTGCTCACGAATGGCTGTGAGATTGGTCAATATAATAAAATGAGGAATGTCACCGAATTAATGTCTAACAATCCACCCATAACCTCAGCCCTGATAAGGCGAGGTGCATGCTCATCCACAACGGGGGCTGATCCATTTTGATGTGCGAGTTGTGTTTCGTTTATTCGCGGGATATATTTGGGTCGAATGGAGTCGGAATATCAAGTAGAATATCAAGTGGATATTGAGATTCTTTCTTTTATTTTATTTTTCTCTATTGACATACTGAAAGATTGAGCCAGTCAACAGTGTCTGTATCACCCGACCCGCATGCCGCTGTACAGGAACGTTGTGCAGGCCAAGGAAGGATGCGACACACGGTGGGGGCAGTTTGCCGATCTCTGCCTATGACACGTTAACTTTATGGGAAACGGATGAAGGGTTGGGATATTTTCTATATCTTTTTTTATAGGTATGTAGGTATAGGAGAGAAAGGTATATTATGTGATATACAAAAAACATATGATTTAATTGCTTCGCTTCGCTCCGCAATTAAAACAGGAGGCTAAGAAATGACGGCAGGGATCGAGGTGGAAATGCTTGCAAGTTGGAACCCCAGAATAATACCGGATAGGCAAGGATCGGAGGAGCCAACAAACGGGGCCTGTCAGAAGAGGATGGGAAAAAAGGGAAGAATTAGGGAAAAATTAGGGCAAAAGAGAGAAGAAGAAAGAAAAAGAAAAGGATGTCAACAAATACGGCATACTCAGTCCAGTCCGAGAAGGAGAACGAGAGACAGTTTGGATTCAATTTCCTTAGGTTCAGCTAAAGTCCCAGAGCCCACAGAAACCGAGAACGGGCTCGACTCGATCACCGGCGGGGGCGTCACCGATCCATCACTAGTCGCCGTGATGGAACCAAATGATCCACAAGGATTGGATTTATGGAGAGCCGTTGGATCAAGTGGATATTTGACATTTGATATTTGGATTTGTATGTTTTGGAGGGATTGAAGGGAGGGAGATGGGGTATATTGTATAGCAGAGGGGATATATCCAGAGATAGAAGAGATAGAAGAGATATAAGAGCAGCATAGAGCAATATCAGACATAGAACATACCCCATTCAACATCCTACACATTGTGTTTCTTTATTTTATATAAAATTTATCTTCCCCCCACCCGAATCCACCGTGTCCACTCCCCTCGCTCTCACCTTCAACCTTGTTCTTTCTGACTTTGCTTGACTTTCTTGATCTTCTCGTTACTTTTCTCCTCTTCTTCTCTTCTCTCTCTCCCTTCCCTGCACAGAGTACTCCATATCCTCTTCCTTCCTGCTATCCCCACTGATTCTCTTGGTCTCCATTATTGATCTACCCCTCGCACTTGCCAAGATCTCCTCTTATTGGCTGTATCGGACACCAGCATCGTGAGCTGGACATTCTGTCTCCCTTGCATCTCTGATCTCCTCTTGGATTTTGGATTTCTGATTTTTTTTTCTGCTCCCTCTTATCATACATACTTCCCCATCCACACTTTTCAGTCGATGACGATACCCTGAATCCTTGGTTTGCGCAAACTGAAAAGCCGCAACCGGCTGAATTGCTTAGAACTGGCTTGACTGGCTTCACAGAATGGGGTGTCGGAAACGTTACAAGGATGATTGTTGAATGTTGACTCCATTGACGTGTTGAGTCTTTGGTATCCTTGTCGCTGGTCGGCCAGGTATTCTGATCCCAGTGGATCGAGGAGAGAGCAAAGATGTATCCGACCGTCGCACCGTTTCCCCCGGTTCAACCGCACCACCGATTACATTATCATACAAACACCCTCAACCACCACATGTACGATGCGAACGACTCCCAACTCCCCGTACGCAATGACTTCTCCAAACCTCTCTTCAACACAATGCCACGATCGCGCATACAACTACCTCATCCAGTTCAACGCGTGGATTCCCGCGATGGCTCCGGCTATAGCTCCAGCACCAACGTGGCCGAACATACCCTGAGGAGAAAAACCCCCAACGGAACTCTGGCTGTGGGATATGATGGGACCCCTAACGATACCATTCAGCCACCAGCATGCAAGCATATCTTGGTTTCGCCGATGGAGCAGAGCCAGTTCATTCCGCCTCAACAAGGGATGCAGTCCGAAAATTGGCAGCTCATGCTGGACCAGTCAGCCACCAAGCAAATGAATTTCCCCCCGGTCTTCAAAAATGACTCCGCAGGTAATACAATCCAAGGAGAAGTCGTTCAAGATGTGCATGGGACGAGCTGGGTTCGTCCTGTCCATTATCCTCCGGGCGTTGACTCCATGTTGAACCAGACTTTGCCTCTGCAGCCATCTCAGCGATACCTCTTGCAGAATGGGCAATATGTGCCCACCGTTCTCCCAGCAACCCTGCAATCGTGCCTAGGACCAACTGCTTCGGCAGGTACTGGACCATTCGGTCCGTATTGGCCTGATGGAGTATACATCCCATATCGCCCGGCAGCTTTTCGTGATGCGCGTTTTGAATCCCCGACGCCCTTTACAAAGCAGATGAGCCAGTCTTTTTACGAGCTCAACCAGCCAGCCTTCAACCAAGCTCAAGCTCCGCTGGGCAGCCACACGGATTCGGGGCTTGCATGGGGACATTCTGTGTCTGATTTGCCTACGCAGGACTCTTTAATGAAACCTCTTTTTCCACCACGTCACTCTGACCAATTACCTTTCCATGCCCGAGCCAACCGTCCCCTATCGGGCCTTTCGCAGCCACTGAACAATGAGCCCACAAATTGGTCAAGTCGCCCACTACATGGATTCCAACCCCCAGTCCCTGCCGTAGTAGCGAACGCGGATTTCAAGGAGAAAGTCCTATCGGAGGCTCACGGTGTCTATGTTGACCTCCTCGCAACCATCCACCACGCCCGCCGCAACAGCAATAGTAAGGCTGCCGTGGACGGTTACCCCCGATTCTTGAAGCCGAGCATCTACCCTAAACCCCCACGACAACCAGGTCTCGACTTTTCACAAGCCCCTCCGCCCGACCTCACACGTCATAACAGTTACCCAGCTAGTCAATATGACTTGCAACGCCAGAAATTTAATGTCGCAGGCAGCCATAGGTCGAACGATCCTACATCTACTTCTCGCGTCCAGACTCGCCGCCCATCCTTGAATAATTTCGCTCACAGCAGAGGGTCGGATACCCATATGCTCGGATTGCGTGACACGGGCTGTCCTTCAGGAGTGCCGACTTTCACCAGGACTCGTGGCTCTCTTTTTAATGAGGGCTCGCCTATGTCCAATGCTGCATCTGCATTGTCAATGCTGTCTGACTTGTGTGCGGAAAGTCGTTGGGAATGGATCGACGGAATGCTTCTCGGGGGTTGTTTAGCCTATGGCTTGGGTGATTATCACAAAGCCGTGCGGTGGTATTCCAGGATCATCGCTCGTGACTCGACACACGTGGAAGCCATCTCCAACCTTGCTGCCACCATGTTGGCACTCGATCGCCGAGAGGAGGCTTCGCAACATTGGTTGCGCGCCGTGCAACTACGGCCGAGCTTCTTTGAAGCCGTTGAACATCTGATAGGTCTACTCTGTAATAGCCACAGAGGCAGAGAAGCTGTCAACATCATTGATTTTGTGCAGACTTCCCTTCGTCATCCCAAAGACGGCGATTGCTTCAAGACAGATGAACATGCTAGCGAACCCGAGAGTGACGCTGAGAGCAACGTGTCTGATGTGTGCATGTATGACAAAGCATCTTTCGAGTATGATGATGAGATGGGACGAATGCAGGGAATGGAACCTGGCTCACCGGATGCTAAACCCCTTGGTTTTGCGAGCAGTGGTTATGCAATCTCAGGTGCGGAGAACGGGCGAATGCTAGCTTTGGTCCATGCCAAAGGTAATATGCTTTATGCTCTTGGTGATAACGCGGGAGCTGCAGCTGCATTTGAGGATGCCGTTCTCATCGCCGCTGGCCGAAGACGACATGGTATCCAAAGCATCATTAAACAAATTTTTGCCGCCTTTTCTAGCCCTCCGAGTAATGGGTATTCTCAATCCGAGAAGGAGTCCCAGGAGAGCATTCTGCTCTATCCTGATACAGCATTGAAAACAGCCAAACTTGTTTTCCCAGCAGGCGGCATGCCGCCGGGGCTCCAATACGTCGCCGAAGGTATTGCTCGCAATGCAGCAACTTCCACCACGAGCAATTCTCTCCTTTCATTGGCGAAAATTTACCAGGATGGCATGTCCAACGTTGGATCCTCAGGACGAACCAGGTCTTCCCCTGGTGTCCGGGATATTTTGGCCCTCTATTATCTTTCCCTCTCCCTACAACCTAGCCCGTCCACTGCAAATAATGTTGGAATTTTGCTGGCGGGCATTCAAAATAACCCACCGGCGAGAGGTTTGGTGCGTTCGAAAGGTGAGACTCAGCATCACCTCGAGATCCCTGGAGTCATCCCTGGGAGTGGAATATCCCTAGCCTTGGCATACTACAACTATGGCTTGCATCTTGACTCGCGACATGCCCATTTGTATACCAACCTCGGCAGCCTACTCAAAGACATCGGGCAGCTTCACGCCGCCATCAAGATGTACGAGCAAGCGGTTCAGTGCGATGGCAACTTCGATATCGCCTTGGCTAACCTTGCCAATGCTGTCAAGGATAGCGGTAAAGTTAACGACGCCATTGTATACTACAAGCGAGCTGTCAAGGTCAACCCCGAGTTTGCCGAGGCGGTGTGCGGATTAGCAAATGCCTTGAACTCTGTCTGTAATTGGGTAGGCCGTGGGGGCATCGTCAACGCTCGTGGCTTCCGAGATCGATGGCATGTTGATGACAAAGGAATGCTTCGGGATTCGCTCAACATCGATACGGGCTCTGGATGGATCAAGCGGGTAGTGGATATTGTCGACCGACAGCTCAAGGAAGGCGAATATTGGGGCCGTGGCATGTTGACTGCGAGTACGGCAGAGCAATTGTGCCTGCAACTGGCTCCCGCTTTGGAATCTACTCGCTTTGCTTCCAGCCATCGTATCTCTCTGGTAAAGCTTTTCCAGTCCTGGGCCGGACAGAAATGGGAGGGATCTCGACTCGTACGACTCGTCGAGCGAGCTATCCGGTCTCTCACTTGGCAGTGGTATCAGGATCGCTATGTTTTCGGCAAAGATTACCCGCTTTCCAAGTATCGTCGACCTCAACTCCCAGGAGGTCTTTCTGCCCCGAATGCACCTACCGTTCTGCCTTTCCATACCTTCACTTGTCCCCTCTCGGCGAAGCAAATCCGTCAGATCTCCCAGCGCAATGGACTGCGGATTTCAACATCGACTCTTAGACTCCCCTGGCTGCCATCCACCGTCTTCCCTCCACCGTCTCCGCCTAGTCCGTACCTTCGAGTTGGTTATGTGTCATCCGACTTCAACAACCATCCTCTCGCACATCTGATGCAGTCTGTGTTTGGGCTGCATGATTCCTCCCGTGTCAAGGCGTACTGTTACGCCACGACCCCCAGTGACAAATCGGTACATCGCCAGCAGATTGAGAAAGAGGCCCCCGTTTTTTACGACGCGAGTGGATGGCCAGTCGATCGACTAGTCCAGCAGATTGTTGCGGATGGAATTCACATCTTGGTTAACCTGAACGGCTACACGCGAGGAGCTCGCAATGAGGTCTTTGCTGCACGCCCGGCGCCTATTCACATGTCATTCATGGGCTTCGCAGGCACCCTCGGTGCTGAGTGGTGCGACTACATCCTTGCGGATCAGCTTTCTATTCCGCCAGAGACATTGAGCCCCGGACGGCGCACCACACGGATCGAGGATCGTCTCCTGGAAGAAGACAATGGCGAGGAACTTGAAGACTGGGTTTACGGCGAGAAGATTGTTTATACCCGTGATACCTTTTTCTGCTGTGATCACCGACAGAGTGCCCCAGATGCTGGCGAAAAGCACGTATCCTGGGAAGAAGAACAAGCCCGGCGTTGGAGAATGCGCAAAGAATTATTCCCCAAGTTGAGTGATGACACTATCATCTTGGGTAATTTCAACCAGTTGTACAAGGTCAGTCTATTTGCGAGGCTCATCCCAAACCACATAACTAACCCCCTTGCAGGTTGAACCCACGACGTTCCGAACATGGCTGCGCATATTAGCGCGAATCCCCAACGCTGTTCTCTGGCTCCTCCGCTTCCCAGACACGGGCGAACAAAACCTGCGAGACATCGCTAAAGCCTGGGCCGGCGAAGAGACGGCATCGCGGATCATCTTCACGGACGTAGCGCCAAAGAACACACATATCGCGCGAGCGAAAATCTTAGACTTGTTTCTCGACACGCCGGAATGCAACGCCCACACCACCGCTACCGACGTTCTCTGGAGCGGCACCCCGCTACTTACTCTCCCGCGCTACAAGTACAAAATGTGCTCCCGCATGGCGAGCAGTATTCTCAGTAGCGCGCTCCCCAACTCTGAGGCTGGTCAGCGCGCCCGTGAAGATCTCATCGCCTCGTCGGATGAAGATTACGAAAATAAGGCCATCCGCCTATGTCTGGATCTGCAGTACTCTGGTCATGAGGGCTATGCCCGCGGCCGGCTGGCAGATATACGACAGATACTGTTCCGGGACCGCTACAAGAATAAGCTCTTCGATACGGCGCGCTGGGTACGCGATCTGGAGAATGCTTATGAGGCCGTCTGGGCGCAGTGGGTGAACGGTGAAGAAGGTGATGTCTGGTTATGATGTGCACTGCGAATATACCCCTTGAGCGATTTTTCCTTTTTCCTTTTCTTCTGTTCATTCGCATTCTATTTTGCATCTACCTCGCTCCTACCTTCCGCCCTGGGTTTGAGCTGGATCATTTATGTAATGAATTTACTTTTTGCATGTGGCTTTTTATGATGTATACGTACATTGGGAACATTTACGAAAGAGGGTCTGTCGGATGGTTTCTTGGGCAGGCGTTTATGCCATTGATATTTATTCTCTGGGTTCCTGGTTATGACGACCTGTAGTCTTTGTGATTTCGGTCTTTTGGATAAACTGAACAGCATAATAGGTCTACCACAACCTTGATCCAGTGCAATCGGCCTACCATTTCCTCTGTTAATGATTTACAAACGCATCTCAGCAACGAATCACATTGTACGGGCACATTATATGGTAAGCTCGACCCCTATACTTAGCAGCATAATCACATCATATCCACTCATCTAGGAATAAGCTGATACCCGCTGTCTCCCTATTGCGGTATGCAGGATCAAGCCACGAAGCCTTCAGCCCTGAAAATCCCTGTTTACGATTGGTACGTCGCCCCCGGCGACCAATAGAGTCGACGCCCGTTCCAGCCCTGAGTCACAATCCAAGACATTCATTCATGCGCCGAGACAGCAGGCCAATCAATACCTTGATGTTGGCATTGGCTTTGGACGGAGCACAACAAATGTTCTCCCCGCATGAGCCTATCACAGCATCACACCTCCCTATCTCGTCTCTCTACGATCCAAGCTCCATGTCTTGAGAACGCCCTCCCTCCCGTCTCGCGAGGGGATGGCGTACCAATTCGGATATCAGCATCCTATTTAACCCACGCCCAGTCCAGGTCTGGGTCCAGATCGACGCCCATCAGCCCCAAACCAAAAACCAGAACTCAAAAGCCAATCTACTAGCGTGACGGAGGCTGAATCAGGACATCCGCATTTGCATACAGGCAAAAACACGCCACGTCTTCGGCTCTGTTGCACATTACGCATTGCACAGTACATACACCCCTGAAACTAGTGGAGTAAGTAGAAAGGGCGTTAAGCCATGGTCTATATCGACATCTATCTATTCCTACAGAGTACACATCATGCACATACCCCGGTCGACGCGGCATGGCATTCTGGCATTATATTACATGTCCACGCCCTCGGACTAGGGAGTAAAGTAAGACATGCGCTTATCCGTCTTTTGTCTGCAGGTTGCCAGGTTGATTCCCACATGGCGGTGTCCACGCGCGTCGAGGATTTTGAGATTGACCGGTAGGGATTTTGGTGTGTATATATATAGAGTGAGTGAGTGGGTTTGGTTTGTATATACAACATACAGGTACAGGTTGTCAGAGATAGAGGAATGACACACCGACAAGTACTTAGAATAGACAAAATGGATACGATGTATATGACAGGAAGATCAACGACGAACCTAAATCCGCCCGTTTGAATAAAGAAATGCCACGTTGAAATTTTAATAAAACAATCGGCAGATATCCTACCACTACTCCGTACCCACCCAGGATCCCCCTCGCCCTCATATCCCTACATCAAAATACAAACAATAACCCCCTACCCTTCCCATATCCCTTATCCCTTACATCACATCGCCCTCTCGTTGTCGATTCCCGTCCCAGCCAAGTAAGCCCGTTCGCTTCACAACGCCCACGAGAGAGACAAAACCATGCAAACCGGGAACTCACCTGTCCCATGTGCCGTGTCATATCTACCAGCCCTAGCAGGATCACCCGGTTGTCCGTAATTGTCGGCTATGGAGCGTTGTGAGTGGCGTGGCGCGGGTGGGGAACAAGCCACACAGATTTGTGGCGTTGGATCGGTCGATTAGCCGCACAGAATCGGCACCTGGAGCCGAAGAAGGTGGCTTGTTTTGTTTTTGGGCTTGTTTGGATATAAGATGTTATTGTCAAGATGTTATTTTGTATGCGGTACGGGAGTTCAAACAAATGGCGGAGTTAGAAGTATGGATTCTAGAACTTTGACGGAGGAGGAATGATGTGTTTTAAGGCCTAGAGGGTCCATAAGTAGTCCGACGGGCCTAATTGGGAATGTGTTTCGCAAGCAGGTGTTACTTGAATTAGATTAGAACAAATGCTATACTCGAATGTCGCGTAGTTGCTGCTCCTATACATAACCCTATTAAGCCGATCACATGTCTAAGCAATGCTAGTTAACTAACTAGTTACTCTGACAAGATTGCATCATTAGCAATGACGATCAGCGAGAGCGAGACCGAGACCCAGACCCAGACCCAATTCCAAGATCTCTTAATCCCGAGACTAACGATAAATCTGGAAGCCAAGGTCAAGCCCCCCAACAACGGGGTGGCCGTTGCGTCACGCGCCCTCCACCATCCCTGCAAGCCCGTCTCACCATTCCCCTGAAACGAGGCTCAAAGAAGAAAAAGGGGTCGCCAGGATCATTGGCTCAGGATTCTGTATAGATTGCGCTTCATTTCGCTTGTTGCAACACGCCCCCCCGGAAAATGTTCGGGCTGCGGAGGGTCCGGTGGGGAGACGGGAATTTCTGCTATGGCATTTGCCGTGGGCCGTGGGCTTCCGGGCTTATTGGAAAACTGCTACCACGATGACAATTTGGCCCCCAGGTCTAAACCGCAGGATTTGAAAGGTTTCTTGGGGCTTTGATCGTCTAAGGGTAACAATGAAATAGAATTCCGAATGACTGGGTTCTTTGTCTTTGGACCTTAGCTTTGCGGGAACGATTGAGTTTGGCCCGGATAGATAGGGTTGGTGTTTACAGTCGGACTTTGTATACGGAGAAGTACTGGTTTTCTAGGTTGTAGGTTGTCCATGTTGTCAATACATATTTGCACATGTTAATCTAATTTCACAAATAGATCTTCTCAAATGGTTCGCGGATCTCGACACTTCAAGCGGGGCGCATCCGACGTAACCACAAGCTTTTCCAAGGTTGTCAACTTCAGACTTGCGGTTTGTGATATCTCCATGTAGTACCTGTTTCGTAGATCGTTTGACAACGTACGGAGTACATCGGTTCGTTCAGCGGTGGATCTATACAGACAACTATATGTTGTACAACATCTGTGTTACTACAGCAGTATACCAGAGGTAGTCGCTCTGCGATTTTCGAAATCTGCTAAGCAAAAGATTGTACAGAGTACAGAGTAAGAGTAAGAGTGTGACAGCGTAGGCCCAAACGGTTTCCCACAGATCGGGCACCATGCGAGTGGTCCCCGATATCTAAAGCCCGAGAAGATGGCCCACCAATCACCGTCTAAGCTGCCGGTGTGTCATGGCCGAGCAAATTCAAATTCGAGGGATTCCAACTCAGACTCAGATTTAACTTCAATCTCCTCGATCGATTTCCTGTAGCCCATGCAAGTTGCGTCACTTGGACTGTCACGGAGATCACGGGTTGGTTCCTTACGCCTCCATCTTAGACTGTGTCTGTACTCTGATGATCCACCTCGTGTTGTATCAATGAACATATCACAAAAGTTACATCCCATTACCCAAAAGGGAATGGAAAGGACGAGGGTGGCGATCGGTGAACACTGGCTATAGCTAGAGAATGTAGAATGATCCATGATGTACTCGGCACCCCACACGGAGTACTCCGTACTCCGTCAGCTTTGCACGATGATTTTCTCTATAGACTTGCACGTCAGCGTAAGCGAGGCGATCGTTTTAATAACATCCGAATCGGGGACAATATATTGTCCCCACGTGACCCAAACGGCGAAAAAGGGGGCCACAGGAACGCCGTGCTTGGACCCCTGCAAAGCCATGCGGAAGGCCCGACAGTCAGGAAACAGCTGCGAGACCGTTCGCTCCACATTTAGACTTCTTAGTGACGGGTACTCCGTTGAGCTTGGATAGATGGGTTCCGGGTGTTTCCTGGGAGTGTTGGTGTTCTAGTTGTGCTCATGCTCGATCAAGTATCTAGTTACTTACTCTCTCTTCGTCTACTGACACACTCCTCCAATCCCCGTACTCAAACAGCCGATCTAAGCTCGAGTGCACGGGGCGACGTGATCAGCGATGATCCCTGCAGGCCGACAGGGATTTATCTCAAATACTTGCCGTGTCTCTGATTGGCGAAGCGACAGGGGGGGGGAACAATAGTCTATCTTGAGTAAACTAAGTCGGGAAAACAACAAATCAAAATTAATTAAAATTCAAAATCTGACAGGTCCAATCTCGGGTACACCCTAGTCGATGTTGCATTCCAGGACGACGGGTTCATCCTTTCAGAAACGGCTTTTCCCAGGAGTACGGAAATCCGATCTGGCCGTCCACACGAGGAATTGTCCACATGGCTACACAAGAACTTTCCCTTTTTGTATTTTTGACTTCTCTACAACCGTGTTCCATGGAATATACAGGGATACAACCTTGGAAGCCCAGGGGAAACCAATTAATATCTTTTCTCCACACTCTCAGTTTTGAATCTATAGATAGTCCCGTTCAGAGGTTCCAATCATTAATTAATGGTTAATCTAGACAGGTGGAATAGATGAAGTGATCGAATAGATTAAAGATTTGAGGAGGCGTCTATCGGTTACCAAATAGGAAGTCCCACACTCACCATGACAAATACCTGGGGGACCAATCAACTTCCCAGTTCTTCCATATGGATCTATGCAGGTAAGGTATGCCCCTGGAGGATGGAAATTACAATATATACGCATTCGGTACGTATTGCTGTATTTTTACCCTCCCACAGTGGCTGTGCTCACCCAAGGGTTCAGAGCCATACCGTCTGGTGACAAAAAAGCAAAAAAAAAAGGTGTGGCTTGCCTTTCAACGGTTTCCACCGGTGGAGATCTCCTCTGCTGCGACATGCCTAACGGGGCAGTCTGGAAACTTCGCACTCGTCGATCCTCTCTTTCGATCCGATCTGGCGTTCTGATGCATCCATCCATTGTTTTTTTCTTGGTACACCAGTGTTTGGACTAGAAATAGTCGGTGGGCTGAAGGGGACGGGAAAAATAGATTGACCTATACTTGCGCCGTTACGGTCTGGGAACAATTCAAGATATCCACATGCGCAGATTAGAATGGATAACGTCACGTCCCGTGTCTTTGCAGCTGTCTGAATAAAAACGACATCGGCTTTAATTCAGTTTCCGCCCCCCTCCAGGCGTCATGGAGGGATCCACGGTCAACTGTCAGTGACAGGTGGCAGGTGGCCCATGCTTTTCGTTTAATTTAGTGTTCTTTTCTTGGAAATGGATTTTGATAATATAAAAAGATCCAGGATTAAGCGAGCCTCGACCGGGATATAGAACAGAAAAGCAAAACCGTCACGTTTGTGATGGGGTCCAAGCCGTATGGAAGACAGCCTGCAAGGCATATCACAATGTGCCATGGAATCCGTAGATATTGTACAAGCTGATCGACGTCTTCACGAATACCTCATACCTCGGGGTTGTTCGGGCTAGAGCTTTTATCACACGGAGGCCCCGATTTCCCCATACTATTGAATCCAAAAAAGGGATAAAAGGATAAAACAATAAAACAATAAAAGAATTCCTTTAGAAATTTGTCAAACTCGGTCCACCGGTCCACTGCTCCACCGTGGATCATCGCGAGGTCGAGAAGGAACCCTGGTCGAGCCAATGAGATCTCGGCCTTGACCGATGGAACATGGATCGGATATGAATCGAGGAAGTGTTGTGCATGGCTGGCTGAGTGGAATCTGGGACGTCTAACCGCTTGTCACTCGGAAGCTAGATCTGCCCCTGGCTGTTTTTGGCGTGGTATGCCCCCTTTCTGCTTTATTGTTTTATTGTTTTAGTTATATTATTTTATGTTAGATCTATAATTAATTCGTAGGATATTGTCTTAGTTGTCCAATTGTCAAACGACTATGTTGTATACCAGAATCGAAGGCTGCTTCTATAACTTGCAAATCCAAGGAGCTAGAAAATCAAAACAGTTAGCGCCTTGATGATTTGGAATTCCAGCAACGGGGCTCAGGGTCGATCACTCCGATCTTTTTCTGCTTTACGCGTCTTTCCTCAGCCCGAATTCCCGGGTGGTACTGAAGATCCTAACGGAGTATTTTTCCACTCCCCACGATCTATAGATTACAATAGTGTGGTATTTATTTGATTTTATTTTCTACATGTTTTACCTTGCCTGTATTATTCCGAACTGTCAGCTCCGAGATCTTGGATCGTGATCTTCCATAGCGGGACCTGTATTTTTTTCTTTTGGACCCGTCCCCCTGGTACTTAAGACTTGACTACTATAATAACCTCTTCGTCTACTTATACTTCAACTCTCTTTCTTCTATCATCATATCATCACCATCACCAACTACCACCATCTACCATCATCTACCACCACCATTACATCTACCACCCTACTACTCTCATAATGCCTGCTTCACACCGTCGTGGTCCTTGGGTCCCAGAGGAAGACCAACTCCTCACCCAACTAGTCTGCGAACAAGGCCCCAACAACTGGGTTCGCATCTCTCAACACATGCACTACCGTTCGCCCAAGCAATGTCGCGAACGTTTTCACCAAAATCTCAAGCCCTCGCTAAACAGAGACCCCATCTCCCCCGACGAGGGCCTGATGATCGAGCGCATGGTCAATGAAATGGGAAAGCGCTGGGCTGAGATAGCCCGCCGCCTCGGCAATCGCAGCGACAACGCAGTCAAGAACTGGTGGAATGGCAGCATGAACCGCAAGAAGCGCGGCCTGTCCACTCCCACCACTTCCCGCACTTATTCAGGCCGCATCGAGGCACCCTACACCCGCGCCTCGGCGATGAGCCCATCGCGCTCTCGCTTCTCTTCTTCCTCTCGCCCCTCATGGACAGAGTCCATCGAATCCGCTATCTCTGAACAATACTCCCACTCGCGCCGAGAATCCATGGCTTCTTCCACCCGCCATCTCTCCCCCATCTACACACTCCCCTCCATCAACCGACCAATCGAGACTCCCCTCACCTCGCCTGCTTTCTCAGAGGCTTCACACTCCACCTCTTGCGAGCCGCCTTCTATGGTCTCAGACCACAATTCCGTCTGTTCTTCTTCGCCCCGCACTTTCCCCTCTCCGCAACTCCTGCCCTTGCCCGTCGACCTGCGCTCGCAGTACGAGATGCGGAGGCCCAGTGTCCACGTTGTCGAGGACTCGCCCAGTTACCCGGCTCGCTCGCTCGAGTCTCTGTCAGAGATCGCCTCCACGCAGCGCTGGATTGGCCACCAGCCCACCCTAGCCTCATGGCACCAGCCTATAGACTTGCCCAAGTCTTGGATCTCCAGGTCTGAGCCTACTCGTGACACTCGAATGGGGTTGGACAATTTGCTCAATTGAAATATACCTCACATCATGATTGTTACGAGTCTCATTTCTCAACTCTGTTTTCCCTCGCTCTATACTCCTGATTCCCCTTGGCGCTCGGGTCCATCGATGGAACCCTTCCTGTACATTTGCCGAAAGCTCCTCCATTTTCTTTGTGTCTATGCTCTCTTATAGGGAGGTATTATGATTTTCTTTTGTATATCTTAATGTGTATTACCATGTCATTTTCAAAGTCTGTTCTTTTGGGCCTTCGTGCTCGGTTCTACGTTGAATGATTATTTTGCCTATTTTGCTGTTTGATTAGGCACGCAGTCTGGGCTCTCTATTTCTGCATTTGGGATCGCATAATACCCTGTTTATAGTAAGGATCTAATTGAATAACTAATAATAATAATATCTAAGCATTTCACTCCCTACCCAAATCTGCATTCCGACCCTCCTATACACAGACCACCGCAAGTCGCACATATACGAATGCCTCTGTACTCCCACACCTCCCCGGTTCCAGCCAGCCTCTCGTCTAATATTGCAGATTGCAGGCATCAGGGAATGCAGTCATGCAGCCTCCAACCGTTTCGCTCTCCCCTTTGCACGGGTCCCCATGAGGAATGCGCCACCGGGCACACGCTGTGCTCACGAGGACGGACGCAAGGGATGTGAGAGCATGAGGCGGCCCTGGTTCTGGTTAGGGCCTACGCACGGAAGTAAGGACCCACCCGTCTGTCTGACAAGGCAAGGTTTGGGATACAGAGATGGAACGTGGGAGATTGTAGATTGGAACTTGTATAGTGTCTATGTATTGTTGCAGATGACGTGATGATTGATGTTTATGCACATGTATACTAGATTCCAGCTAGGGATGGCCATTTCGTTTTGGGAAATAGGAAATAGGATAATACCTAATGCTGATGCTGATGCTGATGCTGGCTCATGTATGGCCTGCATCCAGACCATCACGTAATGCATACATGTACATAATGCATAACCCATGAATACCCTGCACAGTGGCAGGCAAGAATCAGACCCGGACATGACACACACCTCCAGGAAACAAAAGAAGTCTATTCGAGAGGTTCGTCCGCGCCTGCAGGAGAAAATGGAAAATCAAACGGTCTGGCACCGTCTCGATCTAGAGTAAGATTGACATTGACGGATCCACTAGAGGAATGGAGGATATGTGGGGCTGCCTAAGCTGCCTAATACAACGCATTAACCTAAAACGCAGAGCGAGAGAGAGAGAGAGACAGAAAGAGAAAGAGAGAGACAAAGAGAGAAGGATGAGCGGGGAAAGAACTATATTCAGTATGTACATATTCCGTATAGGAACTAGGATCAACGCCACCCAACCAGGCCAGGGTACGGAATAGAGACCTTGATTATCCCGCCTATCCGCCCCATTTCTCTGTGAATGAAACCGATGCGCTACGGTGGTGTTTCGCTCGGATCGCCCAGGACGGGATGAGCGTTGGGACGAGAGCCAATCAGCGGAGGGGTCGTGATGCATTAGGACGGATTTGTCACCTTCTGACGGGATGAACGGCGGGGCTCTTGGTGTTGCATGGATCGTGGAGATGTTCATGCAAGCCCTCTGTTTTGTTTTGTTTTGTTTTTTTTTTTTCTTTCTCTCTTTTGTCGGGTCTCACTTTCCGCTTCCCCCGTGAGGCTGTTTGGTGCAGGTTGGGCTTTGGCCGTTGAGATTTGGTTTTTGATTTAATTTGGTGGTTGGGTTGGGGTATGGTAACCATGTTTATGCCGTTTCATCGTGGTATTTGGGTCTGTTTCATTTGATCTGTTTCGAGTCCACTATAGGATTATCATCGTCTATTCTATCAAATCATCAGCTCCACATTAGGATGGCGAGATGATGGCAGCTATCGCTTCCACACACCATCTCGAAAATAATTGATCGGATATTATCTACCATTCGTCGAATCAGATCGAGTAGATTGACTTCCGATGTGATAGGACACAGTAGCTCGGTAAATCATAAGCTAATTAGGAATTCTATCTTATACAGTACCTTGTATTTCAACATTGGCATTGTGAAGATCTGCAGGCTCCCAGTATGTATTGTGCATCTTTTGGCTTGCATACCGTCCATACTGTTTGTTTACTTACCTTTTGCCTGTGGATCCGAATGTGACCGTGGAACTCACACGGCAGGAAACCTGAATCTCAAGGGCAAAACACCCCAGGAAACTCTAATTCCTTGATCCAAAGCATAGGGCAAAGAAAGTTCAAGGACTGCCGCTAACACTGCCCTGACCACCGCCCGGCACCTGCGCACGATGGCCAAAATGAAAAACGGCGCCAAGGCCAGATCAGATCGTATCCGTTTATCAGTGGATATTAATATACATAGCATTAGTTACCATGGGAGAAGGGAGCACCGTGCCAAATACATATATTCATCCATGGTTTGCCATACACACGTTGCAGCTCGAATCCATGGATTCATTCTTCTGCCGTTGCATTCCAAGCTCCCGATCCTGTGATCGACAGCCACATCGCCTTATAGAGCAGTCATGCCGGGATCAATTGTGGGATCCATCCATATGCGCAAGAGCTGAGATCGAGATTCGGACACCGATAGATTATCAGCATCCATAGACTTTGGATGTTACTTTATTTGGTATTACGTCTGTACTGATAATACAGAGCTCTCTGATTGGCCCACGGAGAATCTCGGTGTAATCCCACGCCAGTCCTAAAATAGCTCTAGCGCAGAAAGGTACCTGTCTGTCGGTACGCACGATGGCTGCCGTCCCCTGAGCATATCCGCGGACAAGGTGTGAGGTGACCGTTCCTCGGGACTTTTCCCGAAGCCAAAGCCTCCATTTTCCAGTGCTGCTAACCGTGCAAGTCCCTTCATTTTCCTTTCTGGGTAATTCGCTCCGGTGGCGGTCGTAGGGGCTTCCGGCGCTCTCTTAGGGGCGCCAGCTCGCGTGGCAGGAATCCGCAGGATTCTAGTTGACAGGGTTGTTTGAAGTCTCTTGCTTCATTGGGATGCTCTTTCTGTATTGGGTGTTTTTTTTCTTTGAGGGTTTCTAACGGTTGCGTAATTGTTTCTGGGATTTTGAGTTCAAGTGGAGTTGTTTATGGAGCCCGTACTATCTATCGTCACGCTTGTACTCCGTAGATGCACAACCGACAACCTCAGGGGTTATTGGGATTATTGACGTGGTCCTTCCTAATACGGTTGAGGAGTTTTACTTTGTGATGGGATTATAGTTTACTGGGACAATGCTTAGCAACGGTGGACTAGCAAATGTTGATATCTAGAAGGAGACATGGTAAGTCTTCCCCTTTACTGCCGACAGAAGACAGGCATACTCTGAATCGGACATTCGATCTCAACATCGCGACCGCCCTCATACACAGTATCTTTTCCGTCCCAGAGCTTCCACGATGCCCCAGCCGGCAGATAGACCTTGACCTTGCGCTGACCGGGCTCAAACACAGGCACAACCAAGTACTTCGACCCAAACATATACTGAGTCTCGACCTCCCAAGCTGGTTCATCCGACGGGAACTCGTAAAACAAAGTCCTCATCACAGGAGTCCCCTTCTCATGAGCCTCCCGCATCAACCCGCGCGTGTACTCGCGAAGCTGCTCGCGAATCCCAATATACCGTTTACAGATTTCATAAACCTCATCCCCATATGACCAGATCTCATTATCCGCCCCGCTAGCCGTCGGCCGTCCCTCCGGCTTCGGCTCACGGTCACCATGTAGCCGCATCACCGGACAGAACGCTCCCCACTGGAACCATCTCGTGAACAGCTCGCGGAACGCAGGATCCTTGGGGTTGCCGCCGTGGAAACCGCCAATATCGGTCGTCCACCATGGGATCCCGGCTAGCCCCATGTTCAGGCCCGCTGCGAGTTGGTTGCGGAAGGAGCTCCACGACGACGCGATGTCGCCGCTCCACACGAGCGCTCCGTACTTCTGACTGCCCGCCCATGCACACCGCAGGAGATTGACGATGTTCGTTTGACCCTCTGCGGTCATGCCTTCGTAGAAACCCCGGGC
Organism: Penicillium roqueforti; assembly: GCF_015533775.1. Classification (NCBI taxonomy): domain Eukaryota; kingdom Fungi; phylum Ascomycota; class Eurotiomycetes; order Eurotiales; family Aspergillaceae; genus Penicillium; species Penicillium roqueforti. Next base: position 697,221 of record NW_024067572.1, read on the forward strand.
GTACTCTTTCGGGTAGGTGTTTCCGACCTGCAGGTTGCTGCCGGCGTGGTAGCGGTAGATATCGAAGTCGTAGATCGAGTACTCAGGCTCGGCTTCGTCGAGCCAGAATGTTTTGATACCTATGTTGTAGTAGTTTTGCTTGGCTTGACTCCAGATGAACTTTCGGGCTGCCGGGTTCGTTGCGTCGAAGTGTGTGATGTCGCCATCGCATTGCATCGCTACGCGCATGCCGCGGTCGTGACGGATGAGAAGCCCTTGTTCGAGCATCTCTGGGAAGTTCTCGGATGCATTTTCAACGGTGGGCCAGATGGAAACCATGAGCTCAACTTTGAGCTCTTTAAGCTCCTTGACCATGGCCTCTGGAATCGGACATTGTTAGCGGGTCGTGCTATCGATGTAAAAAAGAGAATGACAGCTCACCCGGATCTGGCCAGAACTCCGGATCAAAGCTCCATTCTCCTTGGTGCTTCCAATGAAAGAAGTCAATGACAATCAAATCCAGAGGAACCTCGCGCCGCCGGTACTCGCGCGCAATTTCGAGCAGCTGCTCCTGGTTCGTGTAGCGGAGCTTGCACTGCCAGAAACCAAGGCCATATTCTGGCATCATGGGAACATAACCCGTCACTTTGGCGTAGGCTTCTTCAATTTCCGCGGGGGTGTCACCCGATACAACCCAGTAGTCCAATGCCTTGGTCGAATACGCCTCAAAGCTCATGATATTTGTTCCCAGAACCGCCCGTCCAATGCCGGGGTTATTCCAGGGGAAGCCGTAGCCGAGCGACGAAACCGCAAAGGGAACACTGGCCTGGGAGTTGCGGTGCGCCAGTTCCAGGTCCGTACCTTTCAGGTTCAGGTAGGGCTGCTGATACTGTCCCATACCGAAGATCTTCTCTTTGCGATCGAGAGACTCGAATCGCATCGTGAGGTGGTAGTCGCCGCCTAGGATTGGACGCATCTCGCGAGCTTCGATAGTCAGCGCGCTGCACTTGGGGTCCATTGGATCCAGGCGGTGGCGGGCATACTCCTCGAGGAGTTTGTTTCCCTTCGAATCGTAGACGATAATCTTGCCTCTGCGTGACACAGTTGCTTTGATCTTGCCGTTTGTAATAGTCGCTTCTTGGTCAGTAGATATCTCAATGCTTAGGTTTGGGCTGGGTGGCTTGGAGGAGAGGGCCCAATCTTCCATTGGAATTGACGCCTGTCTCGTTGCACGTACGCGGAAGGCATTCTCTCCCCATGGCTGCACCCAGAGGATATGGTCGTCGAAACGGAAGATGAGCTTGTCATCTTCGGTGTAGAGCATTTTGGTAAAACAAGTTGTTAGTGGTATTAATCTACTTTTCCTGATGGAAGAAGAGGCGATTTGTCTTAACAGATGAGCTGTCTAGTTCAAAGAGCCGGGAATTAAGTATTGAGGGAATGGAATGGTACCCCTCACCATGCAATCCTGATGCTGTGACAGGGCTAACACCGATGACAAGGCAGATCCACTGCATGAAGTACCAGTAACAACACTCATTTATTCGAGGAAACTTCTAAGATGCCTCAGGGGTGGTGAGGTGGATATGTGTACCTTTAAACGCCTCGAGATCATAGGTAGCATCCGTCACGAGTTTAGCCTAAAGTCGGCCTTCCAAATAGAGCAAGGACATGACTCCGTGTCTTCCAAAAGAGGAAGTTTATATCGTATGAATGAAGCTGCCACTTATAGTCTTCATTATGTGCTACCTATCCGAGGAAAATGTTCAATGATAGTAGATGTAGAAAAAGTCATTAGCAATACGAGAAATTCTTTATGTGGGAAGTTGGATTGGAAATTTAGGCTTGGGAGCTGCAGCATATACAAGCCATTGTGTGCATATCGATGTTAACTAGTTAAATGCCTATCGAATTTGGTGAATGAGCCAACGATACGTCTTTTATCATGAACAATATCACCACAAGAACTGGTTCTTCGGTAAGGAGAAATAATCAAATATGTGGCAATAGTTAGGAGTTAGCGACCCTTTAAGAAAGGAGAAAGAGAAGGCATCTCTTCTGATCCAACGGTCATTTCAGCTAACATATTACCAACCACAACTTTGAGGTAAGACTGCTGTAGGTAGGCCGATATCACAGAACATGAGTATATGAGATGTAGGGTTATGTAGGATTACTACGATGTGCTATTATCCTTCCGTGGTCTACTATTGCTACGTATTAACATATTCCGGAATCTCGTGGTCATTACTGACTACTCAGTTCTAAACTTCATACCTTCTTTATCTGAATTTCAGGAGATCAAAGAAGCCCCTAGTTTTGTTCTACAAAGAGAGTCCTTTAGCACATAAACCTATGGCAGAGAAGAGATGTTAGGGCTTAAACAACTTGTGTATAATGCACCATGGCTAGATCTCAATTCATATGGTCTATCAGTTTTGTTGGAAGATAATTCCCTGTGTTTGGCCAATTTATCACTATAGTCAAAATTTGACTCTCACTTTCGCCTTAATTAGACGTTTATAAGCCAATACAGCGTACCTATGAGGTATAGTATTTCGGTGCCGAGAGACCATGTTACCATCCCTGTCTTCCAACTCTTCTTTTTTGCTTAAACTTTCAAGTATCAAAGCAAATCAGCTTGAGCTCATTCGTAATTCATCATCAGACCCAAGATTCAACAATACTAAACCGTTCAGACGTCCACGGGAGGTTCCTTGATATTGCCGGCTGGTGTTCCCCGGAAAAAGGACGCTATTCCTTATCAGGACAGAGAGTCAAGCTACCAGCGGGCACGGTTTTCATCTTGCATTGCTCATCCTATCCCCTTAATTGTCAATCTCATTCGAACCGCTAGCTGAGATCATATCTGAGCCTTCGATTCATCCAGCGAAGCCTGAATCATGGCATTCAGCGGGGCCGCCGAGGCTCCTACCGCGGACATGGACATCGACATGGACCTCGACCTAGGACCAGAGCCCGAGCCCGAGCTAATTCAGGTGGTAAGGGTTTGCTTTTGTCTTTATAGCTATAGTCGATTGTCAACTAACATGTGTCGAGTGCTAGGAAACAACTCCGAACTTAGAAATCACCGTCGACCCCCTCACCGATGAAGCGGTCTACGAAAAAGTGCATGTTCGCGGTGTCGATGAAATGACCACGGAGAATATCAAGCAATTTGCTCGCGACTGCTCTGGACAGGAGCCAGTGCGCGTCGAATGGATCGACGACACATCCGCCAACCTCGTCTTCTCCTCCGCCGAAATCGGCCTCCAAGCTCTCACAGCTCTCACCCAAGTCGCCGAGGAAGAAGACGCGTCTACCTTGCCACCTCTGCGTCTCCGATCGGCGAAACTCCTCTCCTCCCACCCTGATTCCGTCCTCCAAGTGCGATCGGCTGTCAAGTCGGACCGCAAGCAAGCACGCGCTCATGAGAAGAGTCGCTTCTACCTCATGCACCCCGAGCATGATCCCCGAGAACGCTTGCGGCAAGAGTTTGCGGACAGGAGACGTAGCGATGATGCAGGGGATGGCGACTACAGCCGGCGCAGATTCGACGACCGGGAGCACCGGCGCCGCCGAGACCGCGCCGAGGATGACCACTTCAATGCGGACATGTACGGTGATAATGTTGGCTCTGAACCCGAGCGCGCTCGGGGAAAGCCTAGAGGTCGCGGCCAGAGAGAGCTGTTCCCAGATGCCGAGGGCCGATCCAGTGGACGTCTCCGGAATCGCAGTGCGTCTCCAGGACGAGACACGTTGGAGGAAGAACTTGGAGTTAATCGAGGCGGTGGTGATAATAACAGGCGGTTCCGTGAGAGGTCGCCTAGAGGTCGTAAGAACAAAAGTAAAGAGCTTTTCCCAAGCGCGAGCGAGAGCGAGTCAGGAAACCGCGAGCTTTTCCCAAACAAGCCCACATCCAGCTACATCAAGAAAGAGTTGTTGCCCAGCAAGGCTAGTCACCATCGCCGGTCAGATGCATTCGACGCTTCTTCTGCCCCGGGCACCTCTGAACACAGACGCCACAGCAATATTGAGCTCTTCCCTGATTCCACCAACAATGGCGCCCGCATTCGTGGAGCAGCCACAACCACCGAGGACCAAGGATTTGCCATCCGAGGCGGCTCATCGAGCGGCATGTCGATTAAAGGCAAGGGTGCGTCGGTGCGCGAGCTGTTTCCTTCCAAATACGACAATGGCACCAACAATAACATCAAAGTTGGCGCCAACGCTGGCAAGGAATTGTTTTCTGAGACACTAGAGGGACGCGGCGGTCGTCGGCGTCGGGCTGAGGATATGTTCAGCTGAATAGACTAAGCGATAGGCCGAGAACTTGTGCATTTGCTTGATTATGAGGCTTCGGGAGCATGGTGGATATCCGGCGTTTCAAGAATGGGATGGGGAAATCGATTGTCTGATAAAAGTTTCATAATGAAACATACTCTGCTCTGCTGATGGGTGGAACCCGTATATTTTCTGTAATCTCCAATATAACGCAAAAGAAGATATAGACCAAAGTAACATTAGTTGAGTCGTGCATGGGAATATATATACAAGTCGCGTTGTGCGCGACTAACTCTCCCCAACCAAAATCCTTCCGAGGCATCAGATACAAGCATGGCCACCTCCAGAACAATTGATGCACTAGCAAGTGCTATAGTTGCGCGATTCCTGCGCAACAATGACTATTCAGAGACACTGAAGGCTTTTATCCGCGAGGCTGACCTTGCTCCTGACGTGGGGCAGACCTCGGGCGACGACACCAACAACTGGACCATCCAAAGTTTGCTTGAAGAGAAGAGCACATATGACCAAACTGTGAATTTTGAAAGATATGGAAAAGGCAATCAGCAGTCGACTTTATGGAGCGAGCCAGGTGGGTTTTATTCCGGAATGGCAGTCGAAAGTCATTGGGACTCGGCCTAGCTTTAACTATCAGCGGTTGCCTTTGTTCTGGTATCTGACAGACTTCTAGCACCATCAAGACCTTCTATCATCCAGACACCGACATCATCAAATATCCTTGCTGCGTCGGTAGAGCAATGGCAGAAACCCCGCGGCGATGCCGATCAAGTCGCCGCAGACGCTGCACCAGCGCAGTCGTATATCGTCTCCACGGGTGCAGACAGGCAAGTACATTTACTCCAGACGGCAGAAGGTAATACGGCTGTCAAATCATTCTCGGGAATCTCTGATTCGCCTGTTCTATCGGTTGTCTCGATCCTCCAGGGCCAGTACATCCTCATGACCAACATGTCTGGACAGCTGCTCCTCCAGCATGGATCCCAAACACTGGACAGCAGGAAGGACCACGCAAAGTACGCAGTGAAGGTGGTAGTCTACAAAGACAAGGCTGATCCTTCCAAGTGGTGGGTTGCCACCGCCGGGTGGGACGAGTGTGTTTTCTTATATTGCCTCAATATTCCCGACGAAGTAGACGCGCTATCTCTCACAATTGGTGAGCCCGTTGCACGCATTAAACTCAACTCAAACCCGGATTCACTATTGTTCGTCCCACACGTGGACACCAACGAGCTGCTCCTTCTCGTCTCGCGCAGAGACTCGACTTATATCTACTACTACCAGGTAGAAGCATCGGAAGAAACCGATACTCGTGCAAATGATGAACCCGCTGCCGAGAAGTCACCGCGGGAAGCTCGCCTCCTTGGACAGCAGAATCTGGCCCCCCATTCCAATGCCTGGGTTGCGTTCTCGCCGGTCCACATGGCGCTCAGTCCACACGACCCAGGCCTCCTGGCCGTAGCGACGTCGACATTGCCCCATTTGAAAGTGATCATCGTGCGTCTGCTATTCCCTGCAACGACCGCTTCAGAGGACCCGGTGACACAGGCGTCTCAGGCACTGGCAACACTGGAACTGCAGAACCGTGAGGATGCTGCTATCCTCGTGCAGGCAAACACCTTCTCGCCGCAAACTGCTTACTCCACACCGCAAGTGGCATGGCGGCCTAATGGGTCTGGCATCTGGGTCAATGGAGATGATGGTGTGGTTCGTGGCATTGAGACGAAGACGGGGAAGATCATTGCTACGTTGAAGGGTGGTCATGACTCTGGCTTTAAGGTGAGGACTGTTTGGTCGGGTCTTGTTGCTGTACCCCAAGAAGAGGGTGACCCGGTCTGGGAGGAATGGGTTATCAGTGGTGGGTTTGATAAAAGGTTGATTATTTGGAAGGTATGACCTTTGTGACTATACCGAATATCCAGGCCAATACGAGTGTCATGGACGTGAAAGCAAATGTGAAGTAGAGGTAAACGAATTGATTTAGACATAACTAAATATAAAAACGACTGTTACTGTCTACGGGATGTAGCCCCCCTGACCATGAACCCTGTCGCATCGAGAAGAATCAAGACAGGATATATAGCAATCGGGGACTTGGGGGTTCTTCTTGGCACGTTAAGAAAAAATCCTTCAGCAATCGCGCATGAGAAAAGCACGCAGCTGTACACACATATGCCGGACGGGAGTTCTGGGAAAAGGGGAGAAACTAAGCTCAAGGGCCACAACACAGACGAAGTTGAGTCCTCGGGTCTAGAAGAAAAAAAAAAAGAAAGGGATATAGCAGAAGAGATTCCGCTTGGGAAAATGGCACCGCTGTGCACATCGAATTAAGCCTGTTGATTTCCTGATATCAAACAACTCGAGGCTCGTCGCGCAAGAAATAAGCAAAAATCAGGCCTATTCGACACAGCGGACCGTCCTTGATCGTCACACACGTTATGTTCTCTGGACCTCTTGCACGCTCGAGTTGCATTTCATGTTTCCCATTTTTTTAAGACTGAGTTCATAATCTATGCGACCTCGCGCTTGCCCTCCTTGCGCTCCTTCTGTTCAATGTGTCAGTACTCCGTTCCATAGGTAATGGATGGTGGGTTCGGGTTGTGGTCAACGTACAAGGGCCTTCATGGTGCCGTGGAGAGCGTGACGGTGGTTGCGGCGGAACTTGGGGTCGACACCGTTGAGGGAAGGGTAACGGTTGGTCTTGGGCTTCTTGATACTGTTCGGACAAATATATCAGCGACTCGATTCAGGGTGAGATGGTGTGGCGGATGGTGGTCGAATGCAGTGGTTCGAAGAGATTGCCCGGGCGAATATTCCAAGTCGTTGACCTCAAGATTCATCACGCCGGATAAAACCATTCGCACACTAGCACTTCTTCCACCATGTTCATTGGATTGATTGAAAAATGTCGGACAAGTGTAATAGTAGGGTGACCGAGGAAGTTCAAGGGCAAACGTACCCGTTACGGTGAGCCTTCTGGCTGCTGTGGTGCTGGGACGCGTTCTTGGACTCTGTAGGTGAAAATCATGTCAGCGCCATCGCCTTTTTTTCTTCTCTCTCGCCAGCTTGCAGAGGAGCGAAAGTCATAGGGTCGTGGTAAAAACGTACTGGCCATCTTGTCGGATGTTGTCGCTGATTGACGGTGATAGATGGAGAGGAGTGGGAATAGGGACGTCAGGCCTAAGAGGCTCGGCTAGGGCTCGTTCCGTTTGTGGGATCTCGCTTATTGGGCGGTGTACATACTACAGCTTCACTAGGTGACTTCTTACTTGCAAGATTGTCCCAGAAAACGTTGTGCTATTTTGATTGGTCTTGTATCCTGTTATATTTCATTTTGCCGTTCTACCTGGTTGGAAATCGGGGTCTTTTTAACTCGCTTTTAGCAGTTCTTCAGTCCGCGAGTTTTTCTCCCTTCATTCTGCCACTTAATACACGTGACCTATATATATATATCACGTGCCAGATACTTCCAATGCTGTCTACGAGGTATTGAAGAAGAGATTTGATTTCGGAGGCGACTTGATAGTAGCAAGTGCAGTATACAGATACAATGTATTGTGCCTGATTACTCTTAGCGAGAATTCCTGCACCAACTTGTTCTCGGCCGCAAATATTACATTAGGAATCGGAGTTCTGGCAGGAACTTATATTCTAAAATGGATAAATACTAAAATACATAGCACAGGAATTGAATATGTGTTCTCTCCTTGTGTTCTCAAAATATGCATACAATGACTGTAGCCAACGCAGCTCATACTGGCCATGGTCCGGCCGTTGAATTCCCGTGCCACGTGACCCGCCGCTAGGGAACAACCGGCATTCCGACTTCGACCTTTGCAACGCAACTTCAAGACGGATAATCCAGCCTTTGCACGTCATCCACCACTGCAAAATGAGCTCCTTCCGCTTTGCTCGCTCCGCCCTCCGGGCTCGCCCTTCTTTCCTCGGTGCTCCCGTCCAGCGCCGTGGTTACGCTGAGGCTGTCGCCGACAAGATCAAGCTGTCCCTGACTCTGCCTCACCAGGTACGTGAACGAAGTCCGGCCGGCATCCCAACATCATAGCCTAAGTACTGACTTGATAATTGCTTGACAGACCATCTACCGCTCGACTGGCGTGTATGTTATGCTTCCAATTGCGCCCGCGTCGACGGTGCCTCCGCCCTTTTCCTAAATACTGACCAACCTTCGCGATCACAGTACCCAGGTCAACCTTCCCGCCGCCTCCGGTGAGATGGGTGTTCTCGCCAACCACGTTCCCTCTATCGAGCAGCTCAACCCCGGTCTCGTCGAGATCATCGAGGAGAGCGGTGCTACCAAGCAGTACTTCCGTACGTCCGATCTTTGCGCTCTGAAACATTTCGCAAATCTGGTCTCTTGTGAATTGGAATCAATCGACTAACAACGGTGCTACTGTATAGTGTCCGGTGGTTTCGCCGTCGTCCAGCCCGACTCCCAGCTCAGCATCAACGCTGTCGAGGGCTTCCCCCTTGAGGACTTCAGCGCCGATGTAGGTTTTTTTTTTCCTTTCCAATGTCGCGACTAAAGCTTACTGGAGCTTCCTTACTAGGCTATCCGCGCCCAGATCACCGAGGCCCAGAAGATTGCCAGCGGCAGCGGCAGCGAGCAGGATATCGCCGAGGCCAAGATTGAGCTCGAGGTATGAACCCGCGGGACTACCGGACTGGTTAATTACTGACTTTCCTTTTCTTGAACAGGTTCTCGAGAGCTTGCAGGCTCACGTCAAATAAATTTGATGTACATAACCATTATCGCCTAAACCATGAACCTGTAGAATTATAGCAGTTCTCCCTTCCCTCTAATTATACGTGTTTATTATATCTGTCTACATTCTATGCGGTAGAGGCGGGAGCGCACCTTCCAAGCTTGGAAGTTAAGCACATGACTTGCCCATTTCATCTCCAATCCCCGACCCGACGGTCGACTGTTATCTTCAGCTGACCGTGCAAACATGGCATTCGCCAAATCACTCAAGTCAGACCCTCTGGGCATGGTGGATACTCGATTGATGATGACGGACTCACCAATGGATGGTTTCTTTTCACCTCTCTTTGCGCCATTCACCGGGCTTGATGGAACTGACGAAAGACAACCAAGCAGCCGCCAGCCAGAAGCAGAAGCAAGCCCGAAGCAAGCTCACGGAAGCGTCGAATTTCGCGAGTCTTTCCGTGGTTTCGATTCCAGCCGAAAATGTCCTCGACTTGAGTTGGATGTCGCTGTGGATAAGTACCACGCTCTTGACGGTCTCACTGAACCATTGAATCCCCAAAACACCCCCGCATCAAATAGCGAACGAGGGAGCATAGAGGAATCTACTGAGTCGCTTCGATGCTATAAAATGGAGAACGTACAGACGAGTCCTGCGCCTGGGACGGGGGAGTTCAATTTCGATTGCTTCCAAGATTCGCCAGAGGCAAGCTTTGTTTATCAAGACGACGGAAGTGAATCTCCTAAACCCTCAAAGTTGCGACGCCTTTCGGTTGGCCGCCGACAGTGGATCAAACCTCCTGTTACTGCCCTGGCGAATCGTCAGCCAAGCATGAATGCCGGTGACTTCAAGAAATCCAGCAATTCTGGTCCACTACCGCGATGCGTTCGATTTTCTCCTCCTGCGGCCTCTCTGTCTTCGCCTTCTCGTGCGACACGTCGTCCCCTACCTTCGATTGAAAGAAGACAGGATTATGTTGCTTTTCATCGACAGAAGAAACAACACCGGAAATGGAAGATCACTGGTCGCGCGAACTCTCGAAAAAGCTCACCATGCAACATCCCTACAAAAAGAATCATCCCAAAGAACCATGATCTGCGTGACTCGTCTCTTTGCAGCTTAACCTATCGTGAAACAGGTCAAACAACTCTCCCCGCTCGTGTTGGCTCGGGTAGTGATGCCCGGGAAGTGAGAGCCGGCAATGTGGGCGACACTCCTGTTGCAGATGACTCGAAAATAACGGGTAACACCGAGCAGAACATCCCTGCATTTCTTGCTGTTTCGTTTTCGCTTTACAGAACCAGACCTGCGCCTAGCTCATCCATTGAGAAAGCATCAAAGTACGCATTCAAATTTCGAATGACTCGAACTGATCTCCCTCAGCAACCTTCTCCGCATTTCCCTACCGAATTTGAAAACATCACTTGCCACCCGATCATTGATGACTTGCTATTACACACTTGCTTCATCATCCCGGCGCGGGTTGTACTACTACCTCTCAATGTCATCTTCGTTGCAACATACCCATTGACAAACACCCGGGTCGGCGTTGTAATGCTCTACCTTGCCAGAGCTTTACTGTATCTACTGACGAGAACCATCCTTCTTGTGTTGTCCAAGTGCGGAGTGTCTTGTGGCTGTCAGTGGAACCCGGACACGGCCATTCGGACTCAGTAGCTTCACCCTTAGGGTGAGCAATTGAGGTTGAACAAGATCGAAGCGACATGTGCACCAGCGAATTCCGTTCGTATTTCCTCCAAAGACAGTTTTATGCAGTATTCTACGCGTACCTTGGTTCACGCGGGTGAGAAATGAGTTTAGTCACTATTTGATACATTTTTGTGGCCGAAAGCCGAGTTATGGGTAGGAATGAAACAGATTTTTCCAGAATGGAGTCTCTTGTATTAGTTTTTAGTAGAGAAATTCCCACTGAACTAAAGTAAATGAGATGAGAGGATTCAATTGACTTATAGGGACTCTCCATGTCTACATAGGTCACTATCATGACGGGCTACCAAGCAAGCAGTTGTCAAGAAGGATGAGAGATAATAATGAAACAAAATGAATTCAATCTACACATCGATGCACACCCCCAGAGCTAACCTTAGCACTCGAATACCTTGCTTTAGAATAAAAAATTCACACTTTAATTTCTTGCATTACAAAATTATAGAATCGATCCTATGCAGTCTCTTCTCGCTTTGAACCTCCATTGATTAGCCTTACCACAGCATGTTAATCTTAGCGAGGACAGGCCGCAGGATATCCTGTTTTGAGCTGAACATGAGATAGTCAGAAATTAGGCGTTAGATTATTTGTGAGGGCTTCTAATCTCCGTGAACAATGTCCGAGATCATGGGCATCTATACCTAAGGTTCAATGTAGGGTCTACTGCACAGAATATTGTTCGATATTAACCGCATAACTCTCTAAGCTGCACTCGGTTATGCCTCAGGAGAACCCCAGGAAGAATAGGACAGATAACCAATACCAAGACCGGGTATATCAGCACAAACATGAAGACAAGAAGACCAGCAAAAAGCTAGCTAACAACCCAATAAAAGATCCTTTAAATCGCTGACATCATAAAAATAGGAATGAGAAAGGAAATGCTAACTAAAAAAATCATTTCGTCGCCTCAAGAGCACATTTAAGAAAGATGGAAAACATATCAAAAAGGCATAGTAACGTGACATAAGGTTTGGGGGGAGGGGGTCATTTATATCAACACGGCTCTGAAGGACATAACTCGTTTTGTACACGTCGTAAGCTGAGTCTGTAGTAGACACAAGAGAGAAAAAAGCAGAGAACTCTAGACGGTACTAAGAAAGCGATCACGTGAATTCCACACCGTGCTGCTGCTGCCTCTCTTGTCGGGTCCGGGCTCGTTCAGCACGTCTGCGGCGACGATTGTTCGCGTAAGAGCCGCTCATCTCAGTACCGGTATATGTAGGCGAAGTGACACTGCCTGGCCCATATGGGTTGCTGGAAGGCGCAGGAATGGGAGGTGGCATGCTGCCTGAAGGTGCCTGTGGAGGGGCAAGGCGAGCAGCAGCAGCAGCCTGTTCACGTCGCATCTGCTCGTCTTGTTGACGTTCGAGTTCTTCAACGCGACGCCAGCGGTCGTGGCCGGCGTCTTCGTTGCCAGACAAGGAGCCTGCACTGCTGTTGCGACGTCGAGAGCTTCTTCGCTCTCTGCGACGGGCCTCACGGCTCGCGGCCGCTTCTTCTTCGGTCAGCCGACGGAGTGTCACATGTCGTCCGTCATTGTGCATTTTCACTTTCACAGATACCGGCGGGGAGGCAACGTCGTCCTCTCGGCGCCGGCTGCTGCTCCGATTACGGCGGGCGGCTGCATCTAGTGCTGCCCCAGCAGCCGCACCTGATGCAAATTCTGCTCCATCATGGGCGAGAGAGTGACGTGAGTGAGGATCTTCAGAGAACTGCTGGTGGCTCGGGGGCATAGGCGGCATATCTGATACAACGCTATGGACAGCACCAGAGGCGAGTGGCTCTGCAGTAAGAAGAGATTCTCCATGTGATGCGTGTCGAGGTGGAGGACGGGACAGATCGGTTTCAGTGAGATCAGTTTCACTATACGAACTGGCCCTTCTTCGTGGGTAGAAACTTCCTCCTGTCTGTGGCCGTCGTTTGCTGTTTGCTCTCTGCAGCGCCTCATCTTCATCTTCTCGGCGCCTGATATCTTCCAGCCGCCGTTTCTCTTCATCGTCCTTTTTACCGCGGCTAAACAGTCGCTTCACGGCAGCAAAAGCACCTGCACCCAGAACAGCGTCTCTAACCCCATGAGAAGCGTTTCGCTTAGGAGGCTCAGTGAGATATGTGCTGTTGTAATAGTAAGACGACCCCGGGCTTTGGGACCTGCTTGGTACACGGCTCGGTGGTCGATTAAGGGGCGTGTGGTGTGTCGGCTCCGGTCGACCATCTTCTATCCTGCTGAGAGATTCATCCGTGTGGCTAGTACTGCGCGAATGGGCGGGTCTGTAACGACCCGATTCGGCATCATCTTCTCGCTTTTTTCGACGATTCCAGAAATTCTTGGCCATGAGACCAGCCCCAGCCAGTGCACCAAGCTCGAGGAGTTTCTTGCCGAAACCACCACCACCATGATGACGGGAAGCTTCATCTGAATATTTTTCATCAGAGATAGATGTGCGAGAGTCTTCATAAGCATGGCTTGGGTGGCGACTGCTTGAACGCCGTCGAAACATTGAAGCTAGGCCAGCACCCGCAGCGCCGGCGGCGAGAGCTTCTGCCGCATGATTGCCATGGTGCTCTGATATCTCTGAAGGTCCTGTATAATGACTGCGGTCATCACCGTGGTCACTTCCCATGTGGTATCCTTCAAAGTCATATCGGTAGGAAAGTAAAAAGTAAAGAACCAAGTAGCCGAAAGCTGTCAGCGCGAATAGGATGAATAGGACCTTTGGCGAACCGTAGAGCGTGAGTCCTAGTGGAATTTGAGCAATTCCGAGAAGTAGAAGTGCACGACCCAGCCACCGGTGAACCTAAGACATGTTAGAAGAGCCCTTATATCCCTTCTTGAGACTTCACTTACCACCAGTTTCAAAGGAACGTGAACTCGCCGTCTCTTACTCTCTTTCTTGTGCACAAACCAGCCCCACAGCACCTGAAAAATAACCAAAACATAGATTGCCAGGCCGATTCCATGATGTGGGTTGGTTAGGCTTCTTTGTGGCCCAACGGCGAACCACCCAAGCACAAACACAACCGTGGTCAAGAGCAGGGTAAGTACCTGGCACCAAGCATGCAATTTGAATGCCCAGTAAGGATTCCATCGGGAGTAATATCGGATTATGAAAGTTGATATTGGGACGATGCCCAAGAAAACGATTGTTGCAATGACGCCGTGCGCGATGATTATGGAATGGTACCCGGCCATATCCTTGAAACGGTTCCCCATGCCTGTAAAGTGTCAGTCATTACAAGATAATTGAAAGGGTGTACACCATTATGAAAGCCGATTGTTGATGCGTCCGACTAACCATTGTATCGCATCGTCTCAAAGTTGACCCCCATCAAATTGGGCAGTAGGAAGGTATCCCGCCCAGAGTCCCAGGTGCCATCCCCAACATGAAGGGTATTGGATGAATATGTGCTGCTCCCTGCAGCGGCGAGATCTGAGTTTGACATTTTGCGGATAATTCTCGAATGACCATGCGATCTTCAGTCTGGAATGTCAGATTTACCGAAGGAGATCTTTCGAGATCTCCCGATCCGAGGAATGCACCATGCGATAATGGGATCGAGATTTCGACTGGAATGCCCAATGACAGTCAACGAAACTGATTGTATGTTGACCAATTTATGGGCGCTGGACTGATCGTATCACAAGATCTAAGTATGGTTCGAGAAAGCCGTATAGTAAGAGTCGAGGCGGAGCGCAAGAAGAGGGAAAGAAAGAAAGTCGTACGGATTCGGATGTGAGATTAGGATAGGATTGAAAAAGCGTCCGACAACGAGATTGACATAGAATAATAAAGATGCATGTCACACGGAAACATCGGGCAGAGAGGAATCACAACAAGAGGCTGAGCGATTTCCCCAGCCATCTGTTTTCCTATGACAAATTACCGGGCCAACCAGCCGCTGACTCAGCATGGGTATTGTAACCGCCTTCCAAAGTCGGTTAGGCTGTTGCCTCGTTATCTTATCTGCCTTATCCTCAGCTGATCTTATCACAAGATTGCGTGCTGTGTTCGATGGAGCTCGAATCGTTACATCCCACACCTTCTCTTCTTCCCCCGCCTGACACTTTGGAATGAGTAGCCTCAATCCAAGATGACTCCTCAACTAGAGATATTTATTAGAGCTTTGTCCCGGTTTGTGAACTCCTATTCGCACCCGAATGCCACCGGGCATTATGAACATGACTGACTAATTTACCCTAGCTTTTTAGGATGGGCATAGTAAGTCTACGCGTTACTTCCGAGGCTATATCTTATATCTCATGTGACGTTTGGGTTGACGGCTAACTTGAACGAAGTATGCTCTGCTGGTCGGGGTCTTTTTATCCCCAGCCGATCACCAACTGGAGACGCAAGTCCACAGTCGGCTTATCCATTGATTTATCCACCATCAACCCTCTGGGTTTTGTCTGCTATGCGATATATACCTCCGCGTTTCTCTACTCTCCCGTCATAAGATCACAGTATGCGGCCCGCCACCCTGCCTCAATCGAACCCACCGTTCGGTTCAACGATTTCGCATTTGCGGCACACGCGGTGGTCATGTGCATCATAATGTACTCGCAGTTCTGGCCTTTCATCTGGGGCTTCCACGTTTCCCGCTTCCAAAGAGTCAGTTGGTTAATGGCTGGAATATTCTGGGGGTGTGTCCTGTCTCCTCTGGTGGTTATCGTGGCCGTGTTGGCACAAAGTCCGGATGGAGGGTACGATCCTTCCACTTGGGCGTGGATTGACGTGGTAGGTGAAAAAATCTACTTTTCTTCAATGAACTCAACGGGGAAACTGTAAAACAAAGCTAATATCCTTCTAGATATACTCGTTTTCGTACGTCAAACTCCTGATCACCATTGTGAAATATATGCCCCAAGTGGCGTTGAACTACAAACGACAATCTACAGTAGGCTGGAACATTGGAACTATCCTTCTGGATATGGCTGGTGGTGTACTTTCAATGCTTCAACTGGTGCTTGACTCCAGCCTTCAAAGTGACTGGAGCGGTATTACCGGCAACCCAGTCAAGCTACTGCTGGGCAACGTTACAATCTTCTTCGATGCAATCTTCTGCATCCAGCACTACGTCTTATACCGAGATACTCCTGACCTGAAGAGAACATCTGGTCCGAGCGAGCAATCGCCCCTCTTGGATGGACAAGACGATACTGTGGGAGATCGAGTATGATACACAGACATCCATGAGACGAACTAGTGACCTTGGGGCCGGATTTGAGACATTGGGGATATGTGTCTATTTTTGTAGAGGCAGTGGAGTCTGATCTTGGATCTTTGAGATATTGTGGGGGCGGAAATCCGGACCACACATCTCAGCCCGATCTTGGTGATCTGACGATTTGGGGGCTTGGTATAAGCCATGATTTAGATACATGATAAACCGTCCTATCATGAATGTGGTGCTATATATTTCGGATCTGAGACACTATGCCAAGGAATATTATTATTAGACGGAAGATATTCGGTCTCACCACCAGCGTACAATGTACAACGTGTCATTCTGGAAGCATTCAGGTCGAAACCCTCCCAGACAACGTGTCGCACAATACAATACATAGTTATAATTCACATAGTGACTGCATAATAGACCCGAAGCCACAGTGAGGCTCACGCCGATCAAATTGACACCGCTCCTCAATTTGAACGGCCTCCCCGTATTTGGCCCCCACCGAATGATGTGAGTGGTCGAATAAAGGGATAAGCACACATCTATGAACATTGACCAATCATGAAAAGAACACGGTCTATCCACCAGTGCACCAACGGTGCTAGCCGTCGGTGTCGTGCTAAAAAAGGCTTACTATCGTAGCTGAAGCTGAACTCTAGATTCTCAGATTTGACATGAGCTCATTGCGATACCTGGGTTGCATCCGGATCAACCATACAACATACAGAACTGCCCTAGAGTGACTGATCTGCAAGATATCAACCCTAGCTCCCTACCAGTAAGATACCCCTCCACGCAAGAGATGCTACCTTCGGCTTTGACGTTACCTTCAAGCTGACTCAACCTTCAGAAACTTGAATTAAAATTATGGGGTTAAGGAGTCGGAAATTAATAACGTGCCATAGAATCGGGGATTATGTGTATAATCTTAGGCATAATTTGTGTAGTGGCCATGACAGTGAGGCTCTTGATATCTATGAGGATGAACCATTTCCACGTGTTTCTAGAGAACATGCACAAAAGACAAGAAAGATATTATAGAATACTATAACACGAGTTTTGGTGATCCCTAGCATCCTGGGCGTCTTGTGGCTTTCTATTGGCCAGTAATACGAGCGCACAACGCAGACCCTAGAAATATCATAGTTGATTCATGAAACCCTAATCTCTGGCAGAAACCTGCCGGTCTTGGTCTAGCCAATCTTGGTATGTATATGTGCAGACCCACGGCGTCATCTTTCAGCCCTACTTTGAAAAAGCCTGTTGTCCTATAGTTCTGAAAATGAGAAGCCAATACCTGCAAGCCCTGAGTGGGTCGAAGATCATCTCTAAGCCGGTAGACCCCCCCAGCCCCAGTAATCCAGCCATTCTGAATCACTTTGAGTCAACCCCAAGAATCAATGAAACGGTATCAATTGATCATTCGGTGCATTGCCAATAATAACTGGTACAGTTAACAATTCTATATCAAGCATAGCAGTATGATCAAGTTTCAATTTCTTCTGCGGAACGCCTAGACGTTCAGGATTACAGCACTGCCTCCTTGACTTGAGATGGCCATAAATACTCCACTGCGAGTTTCTTCTTAGTCTAGAAGACAAGTTCAGCTCTAAATCAGCAAAAACTCTATGAAACTTTGGCTTCTCAGTCTTATCGGGCAAAAAAACCCAAGCGCATGGACACTTGTTCATACATCCTTTATTTATGAGAGCGAAATCATACTAAGCATCCATTGATATGCAAGAGCGGCGGCCCCCAAAACACAGCTTTGCATACTTAGACTGGGAATTCTCTTTTCTATCCTCAGAGGAATTACACAACATCACCTACGTCCCCAACGTCACCGACATCGCCAACATGTATCCTAGTCCTCAGAAGTCTAAAAGTACATATAGCACTGTGCCGGATAGTGCTGGCTACTCGGAGTCCTCAGAGCCTCAACGAATTGGAGGCTTGGTCGATGTGCCTACATCCAGCTCTCACATGTCCGTTCTTCAGCAGATAGACTTTATGAATGCCCAGCCAAATCCTCGGTCCTTCTTAGCTCCTGGGCATCATTCTACCGGGAGAAGGGAATCGATAGACACTGGTACAATTGGGTCTCAATATGCATGGTCC
Organism: Penicillium roqueforti; assembly: GCF_015533775.1. Taxonomy (NCBI): domain Eukaryota; kingdom Fungi; phylum Ascomycota; class Eurotiomycetes; order Eurotiales; family Aspergillaceae; genus Penicillium; species Penicillium roqueforti. The sequence continues at coordinate 715,250 of NW_024067572.1, forward strand.
ACTGCGTCTAACGCAGGCGTCCTCTCAAACTCTTCTCATATGCCCTCCTTTGAGACCTCCATCGACCACAACACAACGCCTTTCATTCAAGGTTACTATCCCCAGGAATCTCTACAGCTCGCTATGAGTGGACCAGGCGTGTCGGGCTATACTCCTCAGCAAATCGACAAATGGTGTGTTGAGAGCGAGCCAGCACAAGACTTCTACCAGCCACAACCCTTCCAAAACATAGGCTCTATGCGTTTTCCACCATCAACAGAAGTGCAACCAGAGCCGTATGCGACATTCAACAACCAAGTCAATACTGCGAACGAGCAGTGGCTCTCTTGCCCACTCCATTCTTCTGATCCGACCCCAGAAACCTTCTTCCAAATCCCCCAATCCGTCTCAATTCCTCAGTCAAATCAGTCAGTCCCAGCGCCAACAACCCACCTCTACCAATCCACTACTACGACCACCTCAATATCTTCATCGCCACCATGCTCCCTCTCCGACCCAGATTCTCCACCAGCCGCACCGGGCTCGGCTTCCGGCTTAGGCTCGGGCTCCAACGCAGGCGATTTAAGCAACTACGGTATTCCAACTGGTGACGGCACCTGGCGTTGCGCCCACCCAGGCTGTTCCTCGCAGGCTGTCTTCCATCGAGGCTGTGATCTGAGGAAGCACTTCAACCGCCACCGCAAGTACCTCTTCTGTCGCTACGAGGGATGTCCCCAGTCTACAAAGAATGGCTTTAGCAGCAAGAAGGACCGTGCTCGTCATGAAGCGAAGCATAATCCTGGTGTCTTTTGTGAGTGGGAGGGCTGTGGGAAGGTTTTCAGTCGTGTCGACAATATGAAGGACCATGTGAGGAGGATTCATCGGAAGGGGCAGGCTGGAAGGGCTTAGTAATCGGCGAGGTCACCATGAAGATTATGGTACTTTGGTTCATGTTTACCCGGCGGTTTTTTTTTTGCTATTTTGTTTGATTGGTTCATGTACAACATTGGTAGGCAAAGCGGGAAAAGGCATGGCAAATTTAGACAATGAACGGTTCTGTTTAGCGAGGGTTTACCTTGTCCATGAAAGTTTAAACAAAAACCATACGAAAATGTATAGTTGCACTGCTTGAATGCTAGACCTGCGTATGAGGATGTAGATATGCAAGTCTAGAATTAGACTCGAGCATTGCCGAGTATTCTACCGCCGTAAGAAGCGACTAAAAATGCTTGATTCTAATTTTAACGCCAAATAACGCCCTAGGCCAGACTAATATCACCACCTGATAATAGGAATATTGAAAAAAGGCCTGTGTAATCGAATACCCGTGACCCGTGATCATATTATGCATCCGAGACGTTTACGCAGAAATAGACCAGATGAAACGCGCATTTCCCCTAGATCTATTAATAATGCAAGTTACTCATATTCCTCTATCAACAAACAGTATGCTATGTTTAACCTCCATCATGCGAGTTCACTGCTACTTAGTGGAGGCTATGTACAGTGGCGGCAGGCATAGAGTGAAAACTAAACATGAATGCGGGCATTGTTCGATTGCATTTTCTATCTAGGGTATCCAGGTAAGAATTTCTTTCTTATGGTATGTATGTCTCGAAGCTAGTGCAATGATCCAAATTATAGCCTTTCTATATCAAGACCAGACGAGGCGAGGTGTACTTCGTCCATTCAGAACCTATTAAACCCGCCTCCGCACGTTGGTTGCTGCCAAATACCATCTAATTAGTAAACCATCAATCCCAAAGAATCGTCTTCTTTGGATTCGCCAGCTATGCAACTTGGATAACGTGGCTAGATTCAACCAGACCAGGGCCTCCGTAAGAAGACCAACCCAGCCAGGCCCCGGCAACACACCTGCACCCGAAGGATGTTAGGGGAGGCTGACAGCATAATTCTGAGTGATGTACTTGGTCTTCTAAGGGTGTGTTTCATCAGGTAATCTGAAACTTTGGGCAACCCAAGGTTCCAAGGTTTCAGCTTCGCACGTGTTCCAAGGTTGGTCTTGGAAGCTTAACTCTATTTGAAACGTGTATGAACCCCAGTAGTTCAGGAACAAAAGCATTTATTATAGATCTCTGTCTGTAGCCATTGGGCTCGCACACATCCATATTTTGTGTAGATGCTCCTCAGTCGAAGACAGACTTCTCGCCGTGCGTGCAATATCCTTGGGTGTAATTCTGCGAATTTGTGGTCCCATTAACGCACGAATTCCCTGGAGTCCAAGATCCCAACCAAGCAGGATTTCCAGAGACAGGAGCGCATATGGTAGTCTTGTTTGCAGTATCACCACTACGGGACTCATGAAGCCACCCTGTAATGATTGATCGAACAAGCCAATAACTATTATCTGCATGACCACTGAACTTGGTCATGTTGTAATGATCAGCATCAATGCCGCAGCTCTCATAACCCCGCAGAACAGCCGAGTGCTCTTCAACGATCTTGCCCACTATATCATTCATATCTTTCGATTCGTAGAAACAGAAGACCTTGAGGGAGAGGTCGCCGCAATGGAGCATAGACTGAAACTCGTTTCCAACTCGTTGTACGTCGTTCGAGCCCGGGTGGAGAGCCCCGACCATGTCTCTGTTTGCGGTGTGGACTATGTTCATCCCTTTTGCGAGTTTCTCTCGGTAAGAAGCGAGCGAGGACCCGTACTGCGGTGTGCCCATGAAGATTATCCCGATGGCGCTTGAAGATATCGCCCATAGTCCGTCTATGTAGTTGCTGAGGATCAGGGCTTGTTGGCATACCAGACCGCCCAGACTGTGCGCGATAAATAGGATGGGTCTGCTTGAGCACTCGATTCGTTGGCTGACAATTGCATAGGCTAGGGATTGGCTATGGTCGTGCAGTCGATCTGAGAAGGTAATCGAGGAAAAACTGAATATGTCGACGTCGTAGCCGAAGGTCATGATGCGTGCCTTGGACAAGTCCTTGGAAAGAAGATCCCGGGGCCATAAGGTTCCATTTTGGTGAGTCCATGTTTTCTCGCGATCGCCGGTCAATCCATGGATAAAAACAATGCTAGTTTAGTGGATGTCAGTTTTCATTTCTTCTTTGTTCATCTAATTTGGGCTCCTTCCTGGAAAGATGAACTCACTCTAGGTCAGCATCTGAAGGATCAGATAATACCTTCATCCCAATTGCACCTTCTGTGGGGTACCTCGACATTATTAGCTCGGTACCTCGTTTATCTATTACGAAATCTTACAGACTGTATTCTGGAACACTGGGTTTCGTCTTGCTCCTGAATAGCGATAACCTCATGGTGGCGAATTATATGTACCCGAATAAAACAAACAACATAAGATAGCAAGATAGAGTCAACAGAAGAGGCAAACCCGGATGGTAAGAGAGTTTTAAAATTCATAATCCTGTCGGTTAAACCACCCCTGTCTGGAGCTGATGACCCACTGGATTACACAATGTCTTAAGTAAACACATTTCTTAACACCGTCTATTTTACGTCCATATTGAAATCATTACAGGTAACACAGAAATATGCCGATTAAGCTGGCTGCGTTTTGGCTGGCTGCGAACACGAACCTCCATGAGAATAAATCGGGCCGGAAGGTCTTGGTAGCCCCACAGGATCGGGCGCGGAACTTTTATATCGTAAATGGTGGAATGAACCGTAGATGCATGATTGGGCTCGTCTCAAGCAGGGCTGTTAAGATACCCTAGACTTAATCGGGCATTCCCGGCCGCGTGGACCAACCGGCATATTCGGGCTTCTCTGCGTTTGCATTTGAGATGGTAGAGAGACTTGGGCTCTCATACTTGACCGTTCTGATGATTATCGCTTTATTCGAGAATCTGCAGCCACTGGGACGGATATATAGACTAATTATTGGATGCTTCTTTTATCAAAAGTTCGTAGTCGTCAATTTCCACCTTCCCACTTTGAGAATTCGGATTGATGAAAATTGCTCTTCTTACACGTACAATCGGCAAGCGCACTGCGGCCAGCAAGCCATCAAAACCTAAGCCGTGATGCAGATGCAGTGACTATGCACCTAATACAGCGGTGGGTGGGTTCGATTATGGCGCAAGTGATAGACGGAAGAAAGGCCCTAGGCCTGGATCATTGCGATACCCTAGGGAAGCACAACTTGGTGGCTGGGGAACTCTTCGAAATGGTGAGGCCATGGAACCGATAGAAAAGTGCGTGGAATTGAGGGAGGCGGGTTATAGTCCGGCACCCGGACTTGATTGAAATCACCACCAGGTTGATCGAAGGCCAGAAGGTTGAATCTCAAAGGGAATATCAGATCAGATTGACCATACGCGAATTTGAAGAAAAGCTGGCAAGACCAATATCAAGTTATGGTGCATCGGGAAAGAGACTTCTACCCGAGTGTGATTTTGAAAAGTCCCAAGTAAAGTGTTCAACAGAGGGTTCATGATACCCCAATGAATTGACAAAGAAGATAAAATAGTAAAAATAGGAAAGACTCACAATGCTCCAATTAAACGAATGGCCCATGTAACATCATGAATTTCTAACAATGGACAGGTGGTATCATTGCAGAAGCACCAAACAAAAGTACCCAAAGGTAACAAAATAAAAGACAGCAAAAAGGTATCACAGCTGAGAAATTCGTCACGCGTAAAGTTGCAAAGTTACCTCAAAGAGGGATTAGCATGTCGTACTGAGGCGCTAATCTGGAAATCTGGAACACCCGGGGAACACAGGCATGAATGTGGGAGAGAGGGGGTGTTGGAGAGGGTACACGCCGGTCGGAACGAGTGGGATAGAAAGAGCATGGACACAATAGAAATGAGTTGGAAATGCAAGATGTAAACAGGAATAGAATGAAAAAGGATAAAGAATAAACAAGAGGCTAAAGGTTCATGTATTGTTCATCCTTCGTTTTCTCCCGCGGGTGCTACCAAGCGGCCGTTGCGCGAGAACCTGTCGGAGAATGGGATCATCTTTGTTTTTGTCGACATGATGTACACGAACATGTCTGTGTGAGCGTGAGTTCAGCTGATATCAGATTAAGTGAGGCTCGGATGTAGCACGAACCGTTGAAGATTGTCGGGTCGCGGGTATTTGTGTTGCTGGTCTGGACAGAAGGGACAGACGTAGCCTGGGGAGTTGTGCACGAGGCCATGGCGCATCATTTCATTCTTACGCTTGAAACCTTTTCCGCCTAGTGCGCGTGGACAGCCCTCTACCGGGCAGAAGTGTGGGCGGTCTTGTGAGTGCACGTTTGCATGAGAGCTGCTATTTCGTTAGGTGGGGGTTTCACTTGAGTCGTCTCTTTGGTCTTACTTGAGGAGATATTGAGTTTGGAAGGGTGCAGCAGTGCAGCCAGAATGTGTACACCTGTAACTACCCAGGGGGCCATTGGCCTGGGGAGTGGACGCAGCAAGCGAATGCCGATCACCCATACTAGCGCCAACCTGTTCCGTGGGTGTAGGGTAACTGGTCGCTGGATTCTGGGCAGTCATAGGGGAAGCGTCGTACGGAGTCTGGACAGACAGCATCTCAGAATGTGGTGGTCCGCGCCAGAAGGACGAGTGCGAGGCCGGAGAAGGGTTGGTAGGTGAGTCCTTCATGCTCACCGGCGAGAAGTGAGAAAATGGACTTGCAGGAATGGAAAACTTTCCTGGAAAAGTGCGGTCGAATGGAGAATCATTTCCCGATGTACTTGATCCGGGACAGGAGGAGAAGGGGAAGGGCGATGACATTGTGTTGACTGTTGGGGCGCCGAAGTCTGACAATGCGCTGAGAGCTTTGTGAATTGACGGCAGCGTTTGTTTATTGCTGTCTGGAGACTTTGCAAGACACGATCCAGAAGATGATTGGATCAATTTTAATGATGGGAGGGGAATTTGGGGCTCTCTTTCCGGAGGAGTTTTGAGATGGGGCAACACTTGTTGGGGTCGTTGAACCGAGCCACTTAATGATTGAAGTCGCTCTCTTGGTACAAACTCATCTTTCACCTTATTATCTGGTTGTATAGGCTTGAATGGGAGCGATCTCCTCCGGGGGGGTTTACTCTTATGTGAGGCCGAGCCCGAGACTGGTCCCGGGGCTGCCTTGAGTTCCGGTTTTGATTGGCCCTCCTTTGCGGACGAATTTAACCTCTTTGAATCTCTGGGATCAAAGTCAGGCGGCTGTTTATGATTTTTTAGATTCCCGGGTAATGGTTCCAATGGAGAAATCCTTGCCGCCGCGGCAATCTCAGGGTGGTGCGGAGCTAGATACTCCATCAGCACTCGGTCGCCCTCACGGGTTGAGTTCTGAGGTTTCAGCTGGTTGGGCTTACGAGAACCCTCTGCGTCGGCTTCTTTTTCGCTCGCGGAAACAAATGGTGGTAGTGTTTCGCTTTCTCCATAGTTGGGTTTCATCGCCTCCAGAGGAGGCGACCGATTAAAAGCATCATCCGAATCATACATAGCGGATGTCATAAAGAAAGTGGCAGGTGCATCGGGCACCTCGCCTTATACTTGGTGTTGGTCTGACTGATTGAATTGACGATCACACATCAATAAGTCTGTAAGATATGGTTAGAGAGGGGCTGTAATTGTGACTTGGTGATCGGATGAATGAGAAGCACGAGCTAAGTGCATACAATAGAAAAGCAGAAAAGCAAGTAATGCCGACAAAGACTGTCCGTGGTTAAAGTGTTGAGATGAGGAGATGAGGGGTTGTCAGGTCAGGATGACCCGGAGAGAATAAAACGAACACCAGTCGGAAACCAAAGAGACAAGAAAATAGGGAAAGTAGGAAACGCAAGAAAAACAGAAAAGAAAAAAGAAACGAGACCCCGAAGCTCTAGACTACTCAGTTTCGAGGTCTGCAGAAAGTGCACTTACCCAAGCGGAAAGGTGGACGGGTAGTGAATGGGTCCCGGGATGAGGCTTAAAAGCTCCGATTGTCACTGCGCCATCTGCAGATGAATATCCCTCGGAAAGAAGCTTGCAGGTTGGAAACTGTACAGGAACTCTTGCAAGGGAAGAAAGGAAAACTAAGGGAGAAGTTGTAGGCTTCGGGGAAAAAAAAGAGAAACGAGTCTAAGGGTGAGATAATACCACGTTCTACACGTGCAAGTTAGGGCCCAGCAATATCTACCAGTATAATGCCAGTAATCCGACGGCCAAACCAGAAAGAAAGAAAAAAAGCGTCAACCGAGAAAAGGAGAATCAACGTCCAAGGAATATTCGAGGGGGGTTGGGAGAGAAGACAATAATAATGCGGCTCTCGCTCTCAACTCGGAGCTCCACAGAGGAATAGATTACCCGTTACGTTACCGTGACTGGTATTTACCGGGTTTCGATTTGATTATTCGGGTATTCTATTTCCCGAGGTTTGTATTTTTGCGTCTGGTATTTTTCTGGTATTTTTCGAGTATTTCCGTATTTCCATGATTTCCCTTCTCATCTCTCGATATCTTCACTTTTCAACTTCCTCTCGGATTCCCTGAATAGTCTCCATCCCTCGATCCGGAGCATTTGAACTTGGTCGCACATACAACATAAGCCAAGGGAAAAAAAGGAAAGAAATGATTTCTCCACCGCTACTCTCTCTATTCAGGCTCCACCAGTAAACTTGGAGACAACAACCGGGGTGCAACTCTCAAGTCGTTTCCCCTCTATCTCTCTCCACTCCCAAGTCTGTTATACCCGGCTAGGGAACCTGCACGAAGAGGGGGGCCCACACGGTCTGTTCACTTTTCTCCCATTTCCTATTTCCTCTTTCCTCTTTCCTCTTTCCGTCCCGCCTTTTGGTCCTTTTTTTACCTTTGCAACGTCAGACTCACTGCGCTGGCACGCTAACACCTGGGAGCCTCGAGCCGTCAGCCCGAAGGATCTTCAGGCTGTCCCGGTTGGATTGTCAACGCGCTGTCTGCGGTAAGGAGATCGTCCAGCCCACGTTGTTTCAGAGCCTCGTTAAGAGACAATCTTTCTATACTACTAGTATAGTTCGATGATCCCACATGGTACATTCTACATGGTGTATAATACCCCTAACTATAATCCACGTAACTGTAATACTACGCTATACCACCTGCATACATAGATGTGCTGTCCAACCCCAGTCGGCCACACTCCGAAACCCCTAATTCCCGAATTCCCTTAATTATCCCAGCCGCATCCCCTCACACTAGTGGATTGTGGATAATCGAGAATAGATTAGTTAATTTGAAACCGATGCCTATCTGAATACCTAACCCTATCCCAAACCTGCTATTGAATCATGTTTCCTTGGAAGTCTAAGAAAAAAATAAGAAGTGGAGTTCTTCACTCCCTCAGCCTCACTTACACGTAGAGCCGCAGGGCAGATAAAAAAAGCCTCACTTTTTTCGCTCCTTTGCATCCAATCATAATCCATTGACCACTTGTCTGCCCGCAGATGAGCTCAACGGACATTACACGATGCGGTATTCCACCGGTGTACTTTGCTTCTTTCTTTTACGTTACTTGTACTTCTGTCTTACAATCTTTTAATATACGTACTTTGTATTTTGGTCTTTTCTTTTTTTACCCGACTCATTACTTGTATATCTCTACCGTTTTACGGAGTACTCAATCCCGCTCGGTAGTGTGATCGGATGAGATGGCGTACATTAAACGTGATATCCTCGCAGGATATTATACCATACGTTCTCGAACGTTGGTCCCCATCGGGATAAGTGCTTACGTCCACACGTCAGGCGCGCCAAAAGTACTTGACTCTAGCTGTTCTGGGCTTGTACTCCGTATTCGGTACATAACCTCCATGCACACACCCATAGAGTGGGGTTTTGATTGTTTCATGGAGAGTTGGTTCTGGACCAGCCTTACATTCTAATAAGCTGAAGAATCCGATTTAGATTCAGATCGGCTCATCTCAACCTACATGTAGACGGCGCTAGAATGGAATAAGTGAAGTCCAGGCCTCGATTCTGAGTATATACAATGCCAAACCTAAAACCATCAAAAGCTTCCCCGCAAGTAGTCAAATCTCTACAGAGTGTAAGAAGACTACAATTTTCCAGCAGAAGCCCTCTTCACAAGCTGAACCCTCTCCCAAGCCCCCTCAGCAAACGGTTTTGCCCTCTTCGCGTAATCACTAGCCCTCGCACTACTAGCTTGTCTCCCAGCGAACCGGGCCGCAATGCCCTGCATAATCACGGATCCTCGGAACGCAAAAAATGCATCGCCCCACGCCACGTCCGAGCTCGTTTCGTACCCAGACGTCTCGGCGTACCAGCCAATGCACTCCTCGCGCCGTGGCAGCCCTGGAACAACCCCCGGCGCGAACTGCGACAGTTGGCTGTCCCCACCGTCGATTATGTAGGGGCTTGTGAGGTTGCAGAAGTCTGACAGGGGGTGTCCTACGGTCGCCATTTCCCAATCTAGGATGCCGATCACGCGCGGCTCCGTCTTGTGGAAGATCATGTTGTCAATTTTGTAGTCGCCATGCACGAGGGTGCCCCGGTCCAGTGGTTGCGTGCTCTTTTGCGAGAAGAACTTCACCATGTCGTCGAAGTGAGGGAGTTCACCGACGGGCTTTTTGGTGTCGGCATCGACGACTGCTGCTTGTGCTTTGGAGATCGTCTTAAAAGTGGCGATTTGGCGGTCAAAAAAGCCTGTCGGCTTGCCGAACGTTTCGAGTCCGACGCTTTTAGGGACTACGCTGTGGAACTTTGCGAGCGTTTGTACTGCATTCTTCCAGCTGCATGCTTGTTAGTATTGCGCAGTCACTGGGGGTTTTTGGTGTCAGCGTTGGAGCCTCCATCGCGACGTACAGTGCTTTCCTCTCCTCCCCGCTTATACCTGGCATCGCTGGGTCGGTGAAATGCCGCCCGTCTAGGAATTCCATGATGTAGAATGCGGTTCCAATCACGCTGTCATCTTCGCACAGGCAGTACGCCCTGGGAACAGGTACATCGGTATCCCACAATGCCCGGATAATCTTATACTCGCGCTCAACCTTATGAGCCGTCTTTGAAAGCAGCTTGCCAGGAGGCTTCTTGCGCAGAACGACCTGCCTGCCATCAGCGGCAGTAAGAAGGTAGGTAGGATTCGATTGACCGAAGCCGAACTATCGTGACAAAATATTAGTTCGTCCGTTTGATATTGCTCATTTGGTGATTGACGGGGCCAGACTCACCTGCTTCACATCAAGTGGAGTCTTGACCTCTGGAACATGTTGGTCAATGTACTTCTCCAACGAGGGGATATCTATAGGCTGGCGCACTTCTCCCGCCATTATGTCGATATAAAATGAGGAAAGGACTGTGCGAAAAGATTGTGGAGAAAGCGTATATATTTGGCAAGGTGACTGACTGTTTAAAGAGTAATATGTACAGCCAAGCCATAAATGCCGGGGCACCTCCTCGGCGTGACCGGGGGACCTCGGCCCCAGCATTTCCTCGGCGTCACCGCTCGAGGGGGGAGCGGGGAGAAAAAACAAACAGAACAAACACTCGGCGCGTCCCAGCGGTGAGACGCGCAGAAAGGCGTCGAGCGTGGAGCTCACCGCAATTTTTATCAAGCTAGGGGCGCTTTATCAATTGCGTTAGCCAACTCACTGCGGGTCCCTGTTATTTTTACCACAGCTCTATCCACTCAATTCTCGATCTTCGATCCTCTAACCATTTTGTGTCTACCATGACCAAAGAGACCACCCCGCCACTTCAAGAGAAATCCCTCCCGGCGCACAATCCGCCTTCCCTGCCTACCTCCCCGCTACCGAAACGATCAAAGCCCGACACAATGACCACCGCTGCTGTCACCTCGATCCAGCAGCCGCTGCCCCCGCTGCTTGTTAAGAAGCTCGTTGAGTCTGCCCAGGCTCCAACACGCGGCTCGGCTTTTGCTGCGGGGTACGATATCTACGCTGCAAAGGAGACTGTCATCCCCGCTAAGGGCAAGGGCGCCGTTGACACTGGTATTGCTATTGCTGTACCCGAGGGAACTTGTATGTGACACCTGTGATGGGGATTGAGATTGAGAAATTTGGCGGAGCTCTCAGCTTGTTGAGGCTGAGTTGGGTTAAGAGTCATACTAATGACGAATACAGATGGCCGCATTGCTCCCCGTAGCGGCCTTGCTGCTAAGCACTTCATTGACACCGGTGCTGGTGTCATTGATGCCGACTACCGCGGTGAGGTCAAGGTGCTTTTGTTCAACCACTCTGACGTCGACTTCCCAGTCAAGGCGGGTGATCGCGTTGCCCAGCTGGTTCTGGAGCGGGTGAGTTCCGGCTATCAATACTGTATGTTGTGAATGTGTCTGACCTGTTTTAGATCTACACCCCTGAAGTGAGCGTTGTCGAGGAGCTGGAGGAGAGTGTTCGTGGTGCTGGTGGCTTTGGTAGCACTGGTATTTAAGGGTCATACCTCGGTACATAATTGGAAGGACAGACAAAATTAGATAGGTTCTAGGTTTGAAAAGAACCTAGTTACGATTATATGCATTTTGAGATCTTGTTTGACTGAATGAACGAAAGATACAAAAAAAAGTCCATGCTTGATTCAATAATCAAATCTATGTCCACACCGAATTTTTGATATAGAGAGGGGCCATCGACCCGGCTTCATCCAATGCCCTCCCGAAATCCTTCTATCATCTAGCCATGCCATATGCAAAAGATATAAAACCAAAGACTATCGCAGCTCCTCGGGAAGATCCGCCTTCTTCCAATCCTGCACCTTGAAAATAATCTTCGGATCCCGCAAAAACCGCGTATTCCGCACGAGTCTAACCTCAGCAGCCTTAGTCTTGCGCAAGTAATCTCTCTTCTCCAATTCCTCCGCCGAGACCTCTCCTTCCAGCGCAGGCGCAGGAACCGCCAGCTCCGCATCACGACTCTCCAGCGTCCGCTCCAAAACACTATGCATACTCGACAGAACCTTGACAGTCGCGCTGGCCAACGGCAAATCCGTAGCCACGACATCGTCGGGCGAAACCCACGACTTGGTCGTGCGTAGCCCATCCACTGCAGAAACGGCCTCGCTTAGGCGCGCGACGGTCAACGCCGCGAACATGTCGCCCGTCCCGCTGAAGAAGCAGTTCAGCGCTGGAATGTCGACACGGAATAGTCGCGGGGACCCATCGGAGCGCGTGGTTGAGCCAATTACTGTTAGGAAGTTCTCTGGCGGGGATGGGGTTGAGCCTGATTGGGAGAGCTTGAAGAGCTGCACTGAGGTGACTATCACGTGTGGAACGGAGTAGATCCTGTGAATGGCTGTCACCGCTGAAGCGAGAGTGGCTAATGAAGTTATTTTGATGCCGGAGAGAGTCCTGTATTATTTTTATATTAGTGGTTATGTCTGGGTATGAAGTCTGGGTTGCTTACTCGGCTTCGAACTGGTTGGGCAAAATGAGATCCGCAAAGGGGATGATTTTCTTGTATGCGGGGACTACGTCGTCGTTGACATATAGCCGGCCTTGGTCGCCCATGACTGGATCCAGGACTGACATTATATCAGCATCTGTACTTGGGAGGAATGGAGAGTCTTTACTGACCCCAGAAAAATGACCCGGGCTTCTTCTCCGCCTTCTTTTGCAGGTCAATGCCGATAGCGCCTACTGTTTCCACGGCTGCTGCACTCGGGGCGTAGCCCGATAGCATGACATCGAAGTCTGTGAGGTTACTCTGGCATAGGCCCTGGTAGAGATCTGAAATTTCCTGCGCGGTGGCACGAGTTCCCTTAAATTGGCGGTAGCCTGTGTGGTTACCTGCAATTGCATGTGAGTCTGGGTTGAGTGTTCACTGTTAAGACCGGGTTGCAACGTACTGAAGTGGACGGTGTTTATGGCGGCTACTTCGCAGCCCAGAGATTGCATGACGAAGGTTGCCATTGTGTTTCCAACATGGCTAGAGAAGATGTTAGTTGCTTCACTCCAAGGATGTCTTCTAGATATAATGATCTGCGTTATCGGACTCGAAACTTACCCATAAACTACCTGATTGAGTGTCAGTTTTATCACCCGAGGGACTGGGCAGTTTCACTTACATGGCTGGCAACAGCCAGAACCCTGGTCTCTGGTACTAATGAATCCATGATAAGTCTAAGATCAAGCAGTTGAATTGAAAGAGAGAGTCTATCAAGTATGTTCAATGTTGCTATGACTCTGTGTGGGGTTCGGGGGGGGAAATGATTTGCCGAAATTCCTCTTACCTAATTGGCCCCAAGAACCGAGTTTGTTATCAGTAAAGAAATAATTCCATGTTCAATTGGAGTTAGTGCTAATTGAATGTAGTATACTCCGTAGACATAGATGTAGAACTGTAGAATCAATCAAGTTAAAATCTTTCAATATTTGGAATGTGAGAACCTTACAGGATCTGATCTCCTTCCGTCAATAGAGAATTAGAAAAGACAAACGGTGTCTGTCATTTAGGAAGTGTGGTTCGGGTATTTAAAGATATCTCATTGAGAATAGAGAAATGTTACCCTGCACTACTCAGCAGGAGCATAATTGAAGAACCAAACAGTGAGAAAATGTAGCTGCTCTACTGCTTACGTACCGATGGCAACTGCATCTCATCTCACATTGCACCGATGTCTCCGTATACTTCTCCTAATAAAAGGCCTTAGGCTTTCCAGAAGGACGTAGGGGCTCTGCTGAGCGTCTTTGCGGCTCAAATAGTGAGACTGTAGCAGTCGCTGGGTTCGTACTAAGTATTTCTAGACAACATAGGCAGAATTTGAAAAATGGTAGGCCAACTGAATAGCCTCGATTTTTTTCACTTAGGGATTTCATTTAGAGGAGATCGAGACCGTTAGTATGAATCGTCATGTTAACGACGCTAGTCCTTTTTGATAGGACGATGGGCGATCTGAATGGTTAACTAACTAGTTATCCGGTTAGTTAACGTGTCTATTGAGCGGGAAGAGCTGACTCAACATCTGTTACACTTTCGCTAGTAAAATACCTTCATACCTACATACATATATAAGTACTATGTAGGTACTCTGTGGACCGGATAAGGAATGTCAAACCTCGTCTATACCTGAAAGGCGGTCAGTGAGGCAGTGCGAAGAAACGGAGATATCTAAATCCGGCCCGTCTCGACCTCGTATACATCTCATAACCACAAATTCGCGCCATGCAAGCCTTAAGGAAAGCCTTCTGATTTATACTTGCTTCGCTTCGCTTCGCAATAATCGTCTGAATTTCTGTCTCGGCCCCCTTGCACAATTTATAGTTAGTTATGGGGCCAGGATTACATAAACTAATTACGAAACACATGAGATTAATTGATCCTCCGGTATGCCGGTCCATATGCTCCGACATATGACGATCCCAGGTTTTCCCACTGCACTAGTTATATTGCAACCACTCGCATCCCTGGGCCTTTCATGAACAATTGTCTATCCAAGAAGCACTCGACCAGAGCTTCCTCTCCACCATCACAATTACAGGATTTAATAGCAGCCCTGATGCCACCATGTGTAGCTATCACATGACCCGGCTGCCCCTCATAGCTAGAAATACAGCACATTCTCTTTCCCTCAGCTACTAACTACGTAAGTATAACACCTGGAGTGCTTTGTGAGTGCCCACTAAGCGTTAATTAGCGGGACCTCGGGATCCCTATGTGATAGCTCTACGAAAATTTACTTACTCCGTAGAGCCTGACTCTGAGCTTATAAAAGGGCAGCTAAGGTAATAGGGAAGCGCCACTAGGGAAATAAGTGAGGTAATAGATCTACTCTATAACTAACTGACTATAACGACACATACATACTCAACTTTTACTCAATATAGCACAGATATGATCCCCTGAAGCCAACTGAGTTCAATCGAACGGTCTAGGTCGTGCTAGTGGTACTCCGGAGTTCTGTTAGCGCATTGGCAAGTTCTCGTCCAATCCGAAGGCCTTGGAACTAAAAAAGGCCCATTTTAGGCTTTTCTGCAACTTCCAGGGTTAACGGCGACTTGCGCTTCTCAACTTCAACTTCACCAACTCATCTTCAAGATCGTCCAGGGACTTTTCCCTCAGTCACTCCTTCTGAAGAACCGATTATCGTCATTCATTCCCGAAACATAATGTTGGATTAAACACTTCTTTGTTTCCCAACTGTCATTAACATACAAAGACTGTCCTTTCTCCTAATAATTCATACTTGACTATTTATGTCCTCGCCTCGATTTCAAGTCGACGACAATACGTCAAAATGTCCGGTCTTTACCATATCTACAACCTCCTAATCCTAATTACTATTCTCTGTCTATCACCCACATGGGCCCAATCAGTGGAGCCCACCGACCTGACCGTGCCACGATCCGCCTGGCACGCAAGTGGAGAGATCACAGACCGTCGATCACTACAAGAACCCGCAGAGGAAACCACAACAGTGCGCCGACGAACAATCATAACAGCATCAAATTCCACTTCGACAGGAATGCCCAAGCCGTTCGACACACTCTCCTACAACTTCGCCAACGCAACCACCTGCATCGACTTCTTCGCGAAATGGCGTGCCAACACGACAATCTCCAATTGCAACGCCATCTCCCTCCTCATCGAGAACTCAAATGCCTTCTTCCACACCCTTAATTCAGCCTCCGCCACCTCCCGCATCCTGGAAACCTCCTGCTCGGCAAATGTCTCCAAGTGCGCATCCATCATGACCGCTCTCGCGGCCGATCTACTCAAACCCGCCAACTGCGGTGACGACTATGATAACGATAACTCCGTCGTCAAGGGCACGTATCGCGACCTCGTCGCATACGAACCAATATACCGCACCACCTGTCTTACAAACCCATCGACCCAGAACTACTGCTTCGTCGACGCAGTGTCGAATTCAAAAAACCCAGATGACTACAACGTGTACCTTATGCCGCTGGGTACCCCTCTCACTGTCGGGGATGTGCCAACTTGTAATAAGTGCTTGAAAACAACTATGGATGTCTTTTCGAAATGGGCGAGACGGGACGGCCAGTCTCTTGATTCGACCTATCTCCCCTCGGCGAAGATTATCAATGCACACTGTGGTGATGGCTTTGCATTAACTAATATCACTGTGGGCTCGGTGGATGTCAGGGCTGGGGCGGCTCTTACTGCTCCCTTGCCCAATCTTGGAATTGCCACTCTCGTGGCTTTAGTTCTTGGTGTCATGGCAGGCCTGTTTTGATCTAAAATATTTATGCCGGTTTTTCTTGTCCATATCTACACTTTTTTTTCTTGTTTATCTTTTGGGGTCCGTCTGCCCGGGTGGGTATGGCCATGGTTGATGTCAGCGAGCGTGCTTTTTGCTTTCTGATTTGACCGTCTGATTTGTACGTAATTTCTAGTGATATTGTCCATATTGCTCTCACTCTGTTATTTTCTTATTCTTTCCGTATACGATAGGGTTGAATCGATTTAACATTTGCAGTTCGCTAATGCCAAAAATGTCCGGGTGAATAATATATTCCTCAAACGCCAGTGGCAAGCATGTCCACAACCACGTATAAATAGACACAATATAAACAAAAAAAAAATCGCATCTGACATCATTGGTTCGAGTGCACATAGTTCGTGATGTAAGAAAAATCTGGCAAAGGTAGCCAACAAAACAACAAAGCAAAAACGCTCACTGACATAAGAATGTTATTTTAAAAAACCAACACGAACCTCATCAGCTTCTCCTCTTCAACCCTCCTCCCATAGCAACACCAACAAGGCTCTGCGGCTCACCTCCAAAGCTAGCCCCTAGACTCATAGGAACCGGCGATCCGCCACCAGAAATAGGACTCTGTGTAGCGGCATCTCGTTCCCGCTTGACACGTATAAAGCCCAGTTTGGCGAAGCGGCCAACATGCGTCCAAAAGTGACGCCCGGCTGGGTGTGCGGCGATGCGCTCGAGAAGATCGGCTGTCGCTTCGCGGACAACCTGGTCCGGATGGAACAGACCCATGCTGACATAGAAGAGACCGGCCTGGTTTTCCGGTGCGATGGTTAGGAGCTGGCAGATACCAGCGTAGTCCTTGACGGATTGGGAGAGGGCGAGGTAGATGGAGGCGGCTTCAGAGTGGGAGAGTTTTAGAGTGCGAAGACGGTCGTGGTGGTGATGGATGTCTGGGCGTTGGATTGGGCGCGCGGGGAAGTACATTGCTGCGATATCTTGGATGTAGGAGTAGTAGGAGCGAGTGTTGCGCCAGCCTTCGATTCGGGAGACGGAGGCTGAGAGCTCGCGCTGCTTGGCGGCTTCGTCTCTCCATACATACCCGTGCCCGCGGAGAGTTGTTGGGTCTGAGGCGTCGGTTTGATGGCCTGTCGGGCTGTCCGGAGAGAGTTCTTCGCCTGGGCCGATGATGTAGAGATTTGAGGCGCCGTAGACTGCTTCTTCGAAGGCTGCGGCGACGCGGACGAATTTTGTTATGTAGGCTCGCCATTTTGCGCGGACGGCATTCTCGCCGTGGCGTTGGCTGATGCTGCGGAGGATATCTTCTATGAATAATGTGTCGCCCGTTGGGTCTTGGGTTGTGTGGGATGAACTGCTAGGTAGAAGGGAATTCTGCTGCTGGAAGAATAGAAGCCCTTCCGTTACCGGTGCAGGTTCAACGTGACTCGAGATCTTGATGCGACCCGTGGGGAGGTCGCACATAACGTCCCACCATTCAGGATGGTTGGCAAAAGTAGGGTTTGTGACACCTGCAATAAAACCAGGTACCTTGAGGAGATCGTCGATCTTGGAAAGATCAGTATAAGGGAATGCGTGTCGAGTATACCCACGTAGAATGCCACCGGACGCAAGAGCGCAGGCCGCCAGAACCGCCTCTGCAACTTCTCCCGATGGCCGGTTATGTCCTAGAAATACGACACGCTTCTGAGTGAGAATGGCGTTGACAAGAACAATCACGGGGTGTGTGAATGGCCCGCTCGTTGTCAAATGGGGATGCGCTGGGAAAGCCTGCGGGGAATTGGCATGCGGCACAGCGAACGTTTGAATGAGCTTGATGAGGGAAAAGTCTCCAACAGTCTCCGGCCAAATCACTGTCGGAATTTTGACTGGGATGGGTATGTCATTGTAGACTACTTTCGACTCGTACTCATGTGTATCCCGCGGTAGGACATATCGGCTCACTTTCTTCGGTGACGGTGGACATTCCCCATCCCGGAGTTCTTCTTCTTCTCGCTGGCGGATCATTTGTTCGAATTTCTCCAGGAACATATCCTTTGAGTTGCTAGATTGCAAGATATGACGCTCAAGAATCGACATTTTCGGCATTAACGAAAGGTCCATGGCATTAACAGCGTCATAGAGGGATGCCAGAGTCTCGGGGAACGGAGATTTGAAGTAGTCCTCCAGCGCTAGGAGTAGTAAAGGCTGTATAATGGTTAGGGTCAGGCGGGTGCTAGTGCCAGGAGTAGCTTACTTTGTAAATGTGGAGGAACGAATGTCGCGTACAGATTGCCATTGCCTTGACTACGGCGCCTCTGTTCGCTATTAATACTCGTACATTGAGACAAGACAGTACGAGTAGGTACAACTTACCTTCGGACGGTATTATCCTGCTTTGTATTGACAAGATTCAGCACATACATCAAGGGTGGCCCTTCACCACCCTCATCATCGCTGCTGTCGGGGTCATCGGAGATCTCGTCCAGGTTCTCGTCCTGAATATCGGCTCCCTCGTGGCTTCCATGATATTGTGATTTCCGTTTTTTCTTCTTCTTTGCACCCGACGAATCCGTTTCTTCGTCGCCATTACTGTCTTTGTGTAAGAAGAACATGGTCCAGTCTTGACTCCGCACATGCGTCTGATCCGGCAGCATCAGCTCTGCAAGCATGCTTTCATCCCCACTGATTGCAGCGGGATACTGATGCTCCATGATCGGCCCCCGATCAATATGGAAGGATGCAACTAGGATGTATTCCACATGGCGCTCCGGCGAGTCGAGTGGGTACTGCGCTTTGCAGCGGCGTGGCCTGAAGCTTGAGGCCGCATTCCCTGTGGATGTTCTCCGAAAAGAACCGTGCGAGCTGCTGGGCGAGCGTCCGATAAAGGAGACCGCAGGCGAGAGCCGAGGAACACCACTTGTTTGGCGGTTATTCGAGGCGGAGAGGGAGTCGTTCGACGGTCGATATGGTATTGTTGTTGCCATCTTCTGGGGGTGTTGTGGATAGAGGATTACTCCGGGCTAAGCTATAAATCGAATAGCATACCTGGGGGCACAGAAAGCACCAGATCAACGGCCAATGATAATAATAGTTGAATTAATTGTCTCGAATTAGCTGTTCAGGGGTTAAGAGGGGTTAAGAAAAAGGACGGTCTCTCCACAGTGGAGAGACGATAAGAGCGATAAGGGGGGGATCCATAACATTCAAAGGTTGAACATCGAGGAAGATGATCTATCAGAATGCAATCTGTCTTTTCTTTTTGGACCGTACATTGTAGATCTTTCTATTTATATTACAGCAAAATTGAGGCATCATATATTGCATTTTTATGGAGTATGAAGTAAAAAATCTGCGAACAAAACAAAACACTGTCCACTTCTAGGCATTTTACCTGATATAGAATAGAAAGGCAACATTGTGCTACAGAACACTTGGATGTACCTTATAGGTATACCCAAAGAACAGTTAATTATATGAATTACCTTCCATTTATCTTACTTTCTATATTTAGACCCTTGGAAGCCAATTGATGGTTGATGTAACGAGTACGATTCCTTATAGATCTAACTATAAACACTTCAAAGTTACATAACTATACAACACCTAGTCAGCCAGATCCTGTTTCTTTCTTTTTTCCTTCAAAATATAGAACTTATATTATACTCTCCTTAGCAAGGTGAAATTACAAGCATTAAAGCCAGACAAGGATCGTACAATATACAATAGAGGGTCAAAAGTGTGTTCATATAGATAGGGCGGTGAGAAAGACGGTGGCAAAATTATGTTGTTGTGCCGGGACTTTGTTTACATCGATAAGCAAGCCTTCGTCATAGGCTGTTTACAATTCATATTTCAGCTCACACGCGAATTTTACCATGGTAACTAAGGATCCTGAGGGATGATATAACTATTAAAAACTAATCAACAATGACCCAGGCCAACAATCCCACATTCAAACCATCGCCGTTATCCTTTGGGTCGCCGAGGGCATCCCCGTTCCGGCGCCCATCCACTCCAAATTCCCCGCCTTCGGCCAGTCGCACAGGAGGCACCCCGGGGAGCTCTCCCAGTCGGGCATATACACCTATGGTATCTCCTAGCAAGCTCAATCAATCATATACAGTGGAGGATGGTGAATCGCGTTCTCCGAAGAACGAGCGGCCCATTCCCCAGCCGAATTTTGCCAGAGAGTTCTCTCCTTCCCCAACGAAAGGAGGAAAGTCGCCAGGCAGCTTATCCCCAATCCATGGGTCAAGGACGGGTGGAGTTGCAAGCCCAGCTGGCGACGCGGCTGGGAAGCTGCCAGCGCAACAAGTGAGGGAGATCAGAGAAGCTTTCCAGGTTCTCGATAGGGATAACGACGGGCTTGTGGACAAAGATGATGTGATTGATGTGCTGACAACTTTGGGTAGGAGAAAATCTACCTATATTTTTTGGAAATTCGGACGAGGGACTAATCCGAGTATCTGAACAGGCCAAGACTCGTCATCCTCTACGCTCTCGCGCTTCTTTCCACCAGGAGCAGGCAATACTATGAATTTTCCAACCTTCTTGAATACCCTTTCTGGGCTCATGGCATCGATGTCACCTTCACAAGAGCTTCTCAACGCTCTTGCTGCGTTTGATGATGATGACAGCGGGCAAATCGATGCCACGGAATTACGTGATGCTCTCCTACATACCTCCCCAGAAGATGGAGAGGAAAGATTGACTGAGAGACAGATCGATGAAGTCTTCAGTGGGTTTATAGGGCGCCCAGCATTTATTGGTCGGGGAGCGAAGTCAGGCGGGATGGGTAAGAGGGGTGAGGTTTTCCAGTATCACGACTTCGTGCGCAGCATCATGGGTGGGGATAATGGAAATAGTGCCAAGAATGAAGGAGATGCACATGTATGAACTGCTATTATGAAATATGGGTTTCAATTGAGTTGGCGTTACGGGGTCGCGTCTTATAATGTTGGCAGTTTGCAGATTCCAAGTCTGTAGAAGCAGGGGTCAGACTATACAAAGCTTGTCAAGAATGATTATGTACCATTACTTGTTCAATTACCAATGATTTTCGGTAACTAAAAGCAGTGAATTAAGTAAATAGAAGTATACGAAGCCAACGCCTTCCGCATCGGCAGAAAAACATCCAGCCACCGCGATCAGATACACTCCACCTCGTCAACTGCACTCATCTCACCCCGTTTCCTAGGATGTCCGCTCGTGAACATCAAATGCAGACTTGAATTCAGAAAAATGGCCAAACCTCAGCCCCCCTGGGCTCTTGGCATCCCGGGCCCCGACGCACCCCCATCGCCGCGAACCATGCGAACCCTCCGAAAGATCCAATCTCACCAAGTGCTGTCAACATCTAGCGCGCTCATTGCCCAGACCCAGGCGTCTCAACAAACTGGCTCCCATGAATCTCAACCTGGATCAACAGCAACTCCTGGTGCTGCGGCCCGAGCGCGCGCACATCGCCGAGCTCGATCAAATAGCGACGCGGCTTCTCGTGAAGCTGCGGCAACACCACCTGCGACTCAGAGACGACCCCCGCGGAAAACAGGGTCGGGAATTGGAATAAAGCGATCGCTTCTAGAGAGCTTTTTGCGCGATGGACCGCAGAGTTCAAATCCCAACGAGGGACTGAGAGAGCTCAAATACCTCGTCCTATCCAGCAGAGTGGATGCTGACGGAGATGGCATGGTGAGGGGTACAGTCTGCTTTGCAAAATTAATGTCTAACACTTCGCAATAATAGTCGCCGTACCGGATCTACCTCTGGTTGGTCCTCCTCGACATTCCTCCTATGCCCACCGATGAATACCTTGATCTTATCCACCGCGGGCGTTCTCCCGCTTACGCCAAAATTCGCAATGATACTTTCCGCACACTAGCCACAGACCCTCTCTTCAAACGCCGAGTGACGGAGGCAAGCTTGATTCGACTCCTCAACGCCGTGGCATGGAAACTCCACGATTCCAGGCCGAAACCTCGGTCTCGACCGACGTCATCTCGGCGCCGTGAGATGGAGCTTCTAGTGAATGCACCCCCTAGTATTGCAGAAGAGTCTCCCTTTGGGGGAGAGTTGGAGAAGATCACTAATAGTACTACAAGTGATTCAGCCATGTACGTCCAAGGCATGAATGTCTTGTGTGCGCCGTTCCTCTATGCTGCCCGTAGCGAGGTGGAAGCATTCGCTCTGTTCCATTACTTCGTCACACGTGAATGTCCAGGCTATGTCCGTAGCGCTATGGATGGAGTCCACAAGGGCCTTCGTTTGGTCGACCGATGTCTTGAGATTGTGGAGCCGAAGCTTGCAGCATATCTGTTCTCCAAGGGGATGCACGCCGAACTGTACGCATTCCCATCAGTATTGACCCTCTGCGCTTGCACGCCTCCATTGCCAGAGGTGTTACATCTTTGGGATTTCTTATTCGCATATGGGGCACACCTGAACATTCTGTGCATTGTCGCCCAGCTAATCCGTATGCGAGACCTAATTTTGGAGAGTCCGAGGTAAGTCGAAGGCTGTCCTTTGAATGTATCTGACCATAGCTGACTTGAGGATAGCCCAAACAAAATCCTCCGCTCATTCCCTCCCCTCAATGCAAAGGAGATCATTGCGTTGACGGTTCTCCTTGTCCGTAAGATCCCAGAAAACCTTTATGCAGAGATGATTAGCCATGCAAAATAGACATGGCTAGACCTAATTGAGAGAGCCCGAGGTAAATTCCAGCCTGATGAGGAGCTCTGACCGAAAGAAAGATTTTACTACCTGGGATTTGTTTTCGGATCGGCGTTTTTGATATGATTGACCGCAACGATTGCGTCTGGTGACTGGATGGGATGAGACTTACATTAACGAACACCAAAGATAACACGCTTGCTTGAATGAACTAATGATTGTACCAGTATTTGCTAGTTTTTGAGAATCCATTTGAGATGAGACATGATTCTCCCTTTTAGAATTCAGATGTTTTACTCTTATGGACCATGCTTCCCTGTTCGTTTGTCAAAGGATGAAACCCTACTTTTCCTCAGTTCTCTTGAGACATAACAAACATTGTTTGCCACAAGACAAGAAGAGATGATTGCGAAAGCAGCAAGACATCTTCATTAACGCAATCTGCATGATTTAGGCGCCTTTCATCGTCTGCGCTATAAGTACTAAGTACCCTTTACTTGACCCCTCTTTCTTCGCCCCATCATTACCCAGAGAAATCAATGTCGTCCGTTCTAATAACATCTATCGTCCTGGCCGTATGCCTTGTCCTGATTCTGATATGGAGCAACAGGCGCGAAACCAATTTCGCATCGAATGACCCAGCGATATGCCGCAGAATCATTGCCGGCGTGTTGAAACACAAAGACCAACCGAATAACCTATCACCACACCAAGCGAAAGCAATTTCCAACAAACATCTCCCAGTCGCCTTCGGAATCGACAACGCCTTCACCCGAACAGAGCGTGCGCATGCCGACATGTTCGTCGAGAAAGTGAAACGGCTGATCAATATATCGACGGAGCAGTGGTACGGCGTATCCGAGTTCGCTAGAGTCACTACCAGCCACTGGATCGAGCATGGCTTCCCCGGGATGAATCATAGCTGCGGCAACAGCGGTCACAAAGGAAAGAATGATGTGAAGTTCACCACCGGCCGTAATCGGATCAACGTCGCCAGTCTAGCACAAATACTTTCATTGAAAGTTGTGCTATGGCTGATGTTCGACAAAAAGACTCAAGACGAAACAGGCCACGAGAATCTACTGAACCTAGCGGAGTCCATCAATCGAGTTTGGATATCTTCCAAGCTGAAAGCCACGGAGAACGATATTCCCAGATACGAAGACGACGTGTTGCTTCAAACGTCGCTGGTCAATATCTTCGGGCAACACGATCGCCCAGAAGACAACCCATTGAATCTCATCCTGCCTTCATTTGAGACGATGTGGCGCATCGTCTTGCGAGGATTCCTAGAGACCAGATTCGCGTCTGGAAAAGAAGAACCTTTGTGGCGGGAGACAATGATTGCATTTGCCATGAATCCCACAAAATCCCAATTCGACGGGCCCCCGTCCACTCGTCCCAAGTCTGAATCTAGGGTTAATCCCAGCATAGGCGATACACATGCTATTCAAAGTTCACCCTGCGCAAAACACATAGTTCGGGAATCGCTTCGGCTGTATGTGCCCACGAGACACATACATCGAGCATATCAGTGGCAACCGGGTATGGGGACTTCTCATGAAATCAGGTCCGCTGATATCGAGGGGTGTCATCTGAGGTCCGATATCTGGGGTTCTGATGCAGAGCGATTTAACCCAGATCGGTGGTCGTTTCTGACGCCGGCGCAGGGAGACGCTTTTATGCCTTTTGGATCTGCGCCCTTTGAATGTCCTGCCAAGCCGACTTTCGGGCCAAGGATGGTCGGGGTCTTGGTTGGTTCTTTGTTGGCGGCTTTGGAGGATAAGGAGCATCCGAGGACTTGGATTTTGGATTGTGAAGATGGGAAGGTGTTGGAGCACGTCACTTCTGGGAAGAGGTTGTGTCCGCATAGGAATTCCTATACGGATTTATATCTAGTGCGGTCTACGGAATAGAGAATAGTGAATAGTGAACAGAGATATCTATGGAATATCTTTCGAACACATATCCTTATGTATAAGTAAAGCAAGCGGATGTATGGGAGGTCGGAGCTGGGATTTATAGTCAAAAAAATGTAAACGCCTAGGAATCACAGAATAATTTACGTCACCAAGAAAGACCACTACCAACAGCCAATAAAGCACAGCACGAACGAAACTTATGTATGTTGATATCGACCACACCCGCCTCGAATATTACATAGCTCTATCACGTAGGCGCAGATATTGGTGAAATCTCAACCGACTTTTTCAACCCAGACCCATCTATCACCAGAGGCTTAGAAACACCAACAGCATTGGCTTCTGCGGTCATCTCATCAGCCCATGACTGACACATATCCCTATTGCCAGGTACCGAGGCTGTGGTGTCTGAGCCAGCAACACCTAACATTCCGTCGACTTTTACGGCCCGCGTGAGACGAGAGCCACGATCAAGCTTCACCCTGATCCGTGACCCAAAGAAACTCAAATTGTTGAACATGGTCACAGCGCACTGGGCTTCGTCTGCTGTTCGCATGGTAACCAAGCCGCGGAGCCGGCCATTGAAGTCGGCCGAGTCCATGGTGATTATTCTGCATTTCTGGACAGCACCGGCTGCTTGAAGAAGGATTTTCAGATCGGTGCAAGTAGTAGCCGGATTCAAGTTCTCGATTATGATGGCTCGTCGGTCTGAATAGATGAATGGAGAGCCAAGGTTTGTGCCTTTGGCGCGTGATTCGCGATGGTGGTAGTTCTGGTGGTTCTGTGATTGATTGTCGCTCTGGTGGTGCATGTGTTGTGGAGGCGACATCTGATAACCTGGCATCATGTTCCAATATGGCTCGTACATTGGGCCGTTCATTACTGGGGATGGGGGGAAACACTGCATCGGTGGTGCGTGTGAATCTGGCATCATAGTCATGAATCCTTGGGGTGGCATTGGTATGGGTACCATCATGACGCCATACTCTGAGTATGAGTATGGTGGAGTGGCGGGGTGCGAGGATCTGGGGAGGAAGATTAGCTTTCATATTTTATACTTGAGGATATAGACTCACTCTGGCGAGACGGGTGAAGGGGGCATTGCCATGTTTCCATGTACTGATGGAGGTGTGGAGTGGCCAGAGATATAGCCCGTGGACATCATTGCTGGACTTCTGGTAGGCCCGGCAATGGGCTTGGTGGGCGTACTGGTCCGCGAAAGTGTGACGACCAGGCTCTGACCCTCCCATCCGCTGGTCGAAAGTCGATCTGTGTTGTTGTTAGGGCGGATCATTGGGGATTGCGGGATAGACACGTACGGTACGTTCGCCAGGCCTCGTCTTCATTCTTGACGATGATCTGGCCGAGTCCGGTGGGGAATCCATGGCTATCATCGTATACTACTGCCTGGCGAATATGCAATGCAGTTTGGCGGACGAGATCTTTGAGTTCTTGCCAGCGGCAATGAGGTGGAATCTGGAATTCTTGTCAGTACTTGAACGCATTTGACATAGATATCAAACTCACGCCTTGAAGGAATACGACAAACTCATCATCCGACCTGCGCGATCTGGGATGGTATTTATCACGACCGAGAAGAGGCATGGCTGCAGATACTCCGAGACAACACACCCCGGTATTTCAGTGCCGAAAGCGTACTAGCTCAGACGTACGGATTGAAATGGCGGATAGAATTCGGTCCGTCGGTGTTGCGAAATAGTCGAGGCTCGACTTGTCCGACCAGGTGTTTGGTTGAGTATAGAACTTGGACAATTGGGCTTTCTGTCAGAGGGCTATGTTAGCTTAGGGTATATAAATATGATACCCGGGACGACTACAGGAACGACATCACAAAGCATCAAGGTGTAACCAGGGTGCAATACCTGGGAACAAATGGCACACACCTGCCTTTTTTTTTTCTCTTCCTGTCGGATAAATGCAAGTCAACGTATTGGTCTGACCGACAACTGCAGGGAAAAGAGATAAACCCCTCCACGAGCTGGACGAAGGTCGAGCAGATTATAAAGCCCTGGAACAAAAAGGAAGAGAAGTCGATGTTTCACAAGAACAGTTAGGATGATATATGATAGATTCAATTAAATTCTTACTAGTATTAATCTACGATAGTCTCATGAGCTTACAAGTAGAAATCACGGGGGACCCAGAATACTGCACAATCTGGACGAATGGCGACACCAGTCGATCAGCAGTAGCCAGTCATATCAGAGAACAAGCAGTTCCCTTTCTCTTTCCAACTGAGATCTGTCATTTTCACCATGAGTTCAGCTCTGCCAAATATTAGAATACAATAGAGTGGCTCTGCCGTCCCACCTCCCGGGTATAGTCCCACTTAGTCAAGGCCTATCAGGGGCCCTAACATGTAATATGCCCCCTCTTTCTTTGCTATCCATATTTAAATAATCATCTCGATCACGTACGGGGGTATATCCACAGAGGCAAATCACTCCGTAAGCTGTGCTTACTTGACTTAGGGAGGATGTAGTGTTACACCGCTAGATCCGGATCGGACATGCGGAGTGGCCATGCTAGTGGACATGCATAGTGGACCTGTATTCATCACATTGGCTTCTGTGTCTAATGTCAGATCGGAAACCCTGGAAAAAAAGCAAAAACAGCAAAGGATGGGCAGGAATGAAAGAAAAAAGAAATGGTTTTATGAAAGGGAGATCAGTCATATCTTGCAGATATTGGTTTTTCTTTTTTTGGATCAATTACATTGACTATTGATTTATAGGCGTAGCTCGCTAAGTACCTGCAGATAAAATATAGATGGAATTATTGAAGGATAACTCCGGCTCAAATTATTGCCCTAAATTCTCATGTGGACAGACACCGCCGCAAGTCGTCGTCGGGTATTGAATATGTACTCGTCCTTAGGATATGGAGAACCAAGTGTCTTACAGATCTTCAGATAGATCTCTGTGTTCCCTTTGACCAAGGCCGATAACTACAATAGACATGCCGCAGGACATGTGCGACTGTTAAAAGTATATCAAGACAAATGACCATCCGCACAGCTACGGACATCCTAAGTATTTGTACTATGACGATACGCCACCAAGGCACTGGGCTCCAGGGGAGATCACATGGCCATGGTCTCTACACATATCTACGGCCTCTTTTATTGATGGATTGTGGCAGAGAATCTTCTTTGGATTATGTTCAGTTCTTATGTTAATTAAATTATCCTTCCACGGGCGGGTGATTCCCTGCTAAATGCAGATGATTACACTCTATTACGGACATGATTAGCCTGCAAATGGTACTATTTATATAACAGGCCTATGTATAGGCAAGGGATCGTGTTTAGTTATGTTTCAATTCAAATAGAAGGATAAAGTAAATTAATCTAATTCGATGTTGGAAAATGTGATATCAGACAGTGTCGCTCGAAACAGATAATGAGATAGGGACCCAGTGGGCGATCGCTGAAGGGCAAAATAAACCAAGACATGAGACCGGCTCCATGCCGTACAATAACCTGCTGCAATATGCATAAAAAGGGAAAATGTAAACAGCATTGCCGTTTATAAAAGTTGGTGAACCTGCAAGAGAACGCATGCCTGACAAATCAAAGCACAAGAATCCACATGCAAATAGTATGTTGTGGTCAATGCCGACCGAGTGGAATGAACCAAATTCGATGATATCCCAAGCGCACCTCGGTCCAAAGCCCCGTGGTTCTTGCGCCGATAATCCCTGATCCACAGGCTGCCATTTCCGGTGTCCAACCTGTACAATCCTCCATAGGCCTCATAATTCGTAAATCGTGATCAACGAAGATCAGGTAGTGCCAGCACAGCCCGGGCGAGGTCGGAAACGAAGGAAAGCATCGAAGAAACGGGATAGAACGTTATTTCATTCGGAAAGGAAGTCGCATCTGTCCTCGCGACGGGGGAGGGATTTTGGTTTGCAAGTCGGCTTTTGATGTTGATCCAATCATCGCTTGACTCCCCGGATCGTCCGGTTTATTTGGTCCTCGTTTGGGTTTATTGTGGGTGTGTATATCGTGCTCATCTCATCCTCCGAAGCCGACCTTGGCTGCGCAGCGGCTGCAGTAGTAAGAGTTCATGCCGAACTGAACAACGCTGCGGCCTGATTGGCCTAGGCTGAGAGATTGTTGGCAGCGAGAACATCGGACAATGTCGAGAGTCTGGGGAGAAGTGGCCTCCGATGGGCGAGCAACGCCGGCGGTCTGAGGTTGAGGAGTAATTTGCACTGGAGAGCTCATTTTGAGGAGATTTTGAACTCGAGTGAGGATTTGAAAGAGAGAAGGGCGCTGGAAATTGTTTTGCGTTGACGCAGTTAAGAGGTTGAGCCCCGTGATTTCTTGGTTTACTCCGGTTTTCTTTAAGTGATGATGATTTGACTTGGTAAACAGGAAAGGTGTAGAAATATGAAACAGGGAAAGATCACAGGCTTTTAAATTGTTTTCAAGCCACGAAAGACTCCGTATTCCCCCTTCTCTTGCCGATCATACATGTGGGCTGACATATGGGCTGCTTTTAGGCTCTTGTTCCAATAACTCGGCGCTGACGAGGCCATTATTCCGATAACTCTGTTACCTACGCCCATCGGCCATGGCGATAACACACATCTCCGGCATAATACGATCCTTGATCACTGGCCTATTGGAAAACTAAAAAGTTGAAACAACGTCGTGGGAGGCACTATATTTGATACAAAATTGATCATCTCCACTTTCATCCAAAACAGAACTAAATCAGAAGGAATATTTTTAGAGTCATGTACATTTACGTAGGTGGGCGTCTCAATATCTCGACTTGCAATATAAATACAATCTACCGACTTGGACGTATTTCTATTATTTCTTTTAAGTTCTGAAGATCCTGAGGTCATTGTCATTGTCATTGGGGCTAATACCCTTGGAATACTGCAGCTAAGCCAGTTTAGGCCATGAAGCCAGAGAGAAAGTCGAATAAGGTGTGGCAAACCGAAGGGAAACGGATCTCCAAATGAATTCATTGGACGATTCATTGGCCAATTCGTTGGGAACCTTGGAATTGGAACATCCCACTTTGGCCGAAGTCCATGGATTTCCACGAATAGCACCCGTGGCGCATGAGATTCGCGAGCGACGTCATATTACCTGGATTCGGCAACCTCTCCTCTTCTCTCCACCTAACGTGCTACGTTGCAGATTGTCGAGTCTTCAATTCCCCCCCATCTTCGAGCCTAGGCCAACGCCAAAAACCGTTTAGATTCGGCCCTTGCCCCGCAAAAAACCGAAATATTTCCTGCCCCTCATTCTTGTCCCACCCACGTATCACCATGGCCACCGGACACCCCAACCTTCACAGCTTTCCCAACAGCGATGAGCTAGCTGCGCAATTGCGAGGCTATGTCCTCCGCTGCCAGAACTCCGCTTTTTCCCGACATGGCACTTTCCGCCTCGCCGTCTCCGGTGGCTCCCTGCCTGCCATTCTAGCTAAAGCTCTCCTCGCCCCGAGCAATGGCTCCCCGGAAGATACTCCCCAATTCTCCAAATGGCATATCTTCTTCGCCGACGAGCGCGCTGTACCGCTCGATGATGAGGAAAGCAACTATCGCCTGCTGAAAGACGAGCTCGTCTCCAAGATCCCCGCCAAGTTCGGCTCACCTGTCGTCCACGCCATCGACGAAAAGCACATTGGGGATGACGATCCCCAGGAACTCGCAGATCTCTACCAAGAAGACCTGATGCGCGAGTTTGCCTCCAAGGAAACTGTCAAATTGCCCGCCTTCGATCTCATCCTTCTGGGCTGCGGTCCCGATGGCCACACCTGCTCGCTCTTCCCTGGCCACGCCTTGCTCCGCGAGAAGGATGCTTGGGTTGCTGCTGAGACAGACTCCCCCAAGCCCCCGCCTAAGCGCATCACCCTCACTCTGCCTGTTGTTACCCACGCTCTCAATATTGCCTTTGTCGCGACGGGTGCGGGCAAGAAGGGAATCCTGAAGAAGATCTTTGATCTTGAGGAGGGCTCTAGTCTGCCTTCCACTCTGGTCAACCAGGGCGCTGGTGAAAAGGTGACCTGGTTCACGGATCACCCGGCAGTGGATGGTGTTTCATTCCCTCGTCGTGGGAGTCTTTAAGGTGTGAGATGTCCTAGATGGATTTGAGAGGTATGGATATGGTGGCTTCTTTCCTATTTCGTAACTCTGGATATGCCTTGCATGGCATTGAATCCGCTGGCTGTGATGAAAAGTGATTGCTAGGATTAATAGACCAAACTCATATCTTAATCTGTCATTTTTGTCCATACATTATACCGTACAGTAGCGATTTCTTCAAGAAGTATTTCCAACATCGGAAGGTCCTATTGTTTGTCTGCTTATCCTTTCAGGTCTTTCTAGCTGGAATACTGCAAACAAACGGCCTCAATAAGTCCGGAGACAACAAATATAACCAACTGACAGTTTTGTAAGACATTGTTGGCATTTTAGGGCGAGGGAGATATTAGAACCGGTAGCGGAGTTCAACCCACTTTCAAGGAGCAGATAGCTAAGTCCATGATCTTTCTCCCCTTTTGGTTCGATGACCAGGTGTAACAGAGATATTATCTCGTAACAAGACAGAAGGTTACATTTATTTTTGAATTGCTCACAATTCGCAATGAGAGATATATCACGCCGGTGCTATTCCTAAACCTGACACTGCTATTTAGAAGGCAACTATACAGGAAACTAGACATATGATCATCTTACCAAATACTCGTACGCTATTCAGCCAAAGAGTGGTGTCGAGAATTCTTGATTAGAAGATCCTTTATTGATTGATGTAAGATATTTGCAGATCAATCAAATGTGGTCATATGGAGCTGAACCCCTTGCATTATGCTGATTCTCCAACCGCAAGCATACCCGAAAATTCGTTGAGATTTGCCAAATTCAGGCTCTGTACAGCGTATCACCTCAAATGAAACGGGTTGCCTAAGAAGGCCTATCTAGAAAGGGGCCAAAAATGTTCTTGTTGTCCATGCTATTTGCTAGCATATTGCCTTACCTTTGAATAAGCCCCTAAAGCAGATACGAGACAATTCATTGAGAGATACATACCCAATCTAGTAACGTATCTTAATGTCTTATTCTGCCATAGATACGGAGGACAATGTACTTTGACAGTGAGTGCCCAAGTCACGCAGCCCGTGCCGATCTCCCGTTTCTAGCCGGCCCCCCACAAATGCATGTAACCCCGGATTTCCTTACGGGATATAGAGTACAGCTTAGTCTATGGCCTCTTTAACGGTTTGGGCAGTTACTAGCCTAAACTAGTTGGTATGATAAATGCGTTTTGGATATGGAGCATCTAGACCATAGGTGTGACGCCTATCACTTGACCGCTAGGTACAACAAACAGCTAAATGCCGGTCAAGTAACCCACAAACATGAAACGACCCAACTAATAATAGTCCCCTACTCTCATATATGCCCACAGAGAAAGCTCAATTGGTCAATACGTAATCGGCCGAGACTCGTGGACCCCTGGGGCTGTCTTGGCTGTCGATGCTGCATTGCCCTCTTTTCTCTGTGACATTGTGCTGGCCGGCCCTAGCTGTTTTTGCATTTCTCCAAACAACCCTGGTCACTCTGTTACAATTAAGAGGTATTAGCGAGAAATCAAAGTTATACGAGGGAGAAGAACTCACTCCACCATCAATCTTGCAAAGTGTGAAGCAGTTGTTGGACCGGGAAGAAAGTGCCACTCCTTTGCCGGCTTCGATAGGTGAGGCAAGGGCTAGACCAAGGACAGTCGCAAAGGCCCAAATAAAGAAACGCATATTGAAGGTGTTGGCGGGATAGGTTGTTGGATTTGTGGTGGGAACTTTTGAGGATTTGATAAAGTGATGATTGTTTCTCAAGGTACACTGGAGCCTCCCTTTTATATTATCCTTTCTATTGTATACTACGTGATATTAGATACTCAATTCATCCCCCTTGACTGCTGTGGGGTTCCGCTCCCACGACTCGTGCGGGCTTATGTGCATGATCTCCAACATGCAGGGAGGATCCTCGAATGCTCACTCATATTCCAAAAATGCCAAGATCGATCTACATGGAGATTATGCTGTTTGAGTAAAGACCTACAACTTCCTTTTCAGCTCGATGGCTATACGGTGTCGGCTGATCCAATTCCTGCAATGTAACCTCAAATTGCGAACCAGCAAGGCATGGTTCTGGTACATTAGGCGTCCAACTATAAAGATCTGCAGCCTATTGCAACTATTAGGAAAATAGTCAAGATAACATCGGTCCCATATAAAGCCCGATGCCCACGCGAGTTATGAAACTAATTCGTCAGAAGTGCACCCATATTCACTACAAACCTCACAAAGAACCTCAAAAAAATCTTTACAAATCAATCCCTCAAACATGAAGCTGTTTATTGTACTTTTTGCACTTGCTGCCTACGCAATGGCCGAGGCCGGTCCGAACCTGGAGGCGAGAGCTGGGTGCTCCCAGAAGGGACAATATTGCAACGACGGTACATTCCTGTGCTGCCCGGGACAAGGGAGCTGTAGTGGAGGTGTAGTAAGTTTGCAGCAGCTCTCTCTCTAGAGACAGATATGGTCAAACATGATATCAGATGGCTAAAATGAGTCATAGTGCAAATGAGCAACGATATACCTACCAAGGGAGCGCAGAGGTAGCTTTATGGTTACGGGATCCATATATCGAGATTGTTAGGACTGTCTCTTTGGTCAAAGTTCGGGGTACTCCAGGCAGTGTGTTCCTATGTTGCCGATTCTAAACGGCCGTGGATATAGCTTTCCATCCGCAATAAAAACCAACAATCCAATGAGGATTTATTGCACCTTGCTCCAAGTCCCTGCTTCATAAAGTCAGCCCGAGTTCGCAACTTAATTAGTAAGATGGCTCATACCCCTCTAGCTCGATATTAGTGGAGCGTAGATCCCCGTGGACAATAAATAGTCAGCCGGCCTCTGTCCTTGACATTATAGCCTTCGATTGCAAATGTTTTCCCAGCCGTTAATACGTACAACCCATTGTTTAGCACTCATGATAATATCTCACACATGCTCACGCATAGCAACCCATTCGCTAACATCATGAGCAGCTATGCCCTTAACCTGCCTTATATTAGCTATAACATCTGTTCGCTCGAGGGCCATCATGTCAGATGTTGCTTCACAGACTTCATTTGACACTATATCTTGCATTAAGGTGAAGAACACTATCATTGCCGGAACCCAGGATGGTA
Organism: Penicillium roqueforti; assembly: GCF_015533775.1. NCBI lineage: Eukaryota > Fungi > Ascomycota > Eurotiomycetes > Eurotiales > Aspergillaceae > Penicillium > Penicillium roqueforti. The sequence continues at coordinate 749,152 of NW_024067572.1, forward strand.
CCATTTGTGTGTGAGATCTCACCAAGAACAACAACAACCATGCCTCATTGATCCTTAACGGACACACAGGTGCGGTGTTGTGCCTCAAGTTGCACGGCAACTACCTTGTCTCTGGTGGTCATGATGGGGTGGCTCGTGTCTGGAACATCGAAACCGGCCAATGCAAGGATGTACTCCGAAGCCACGAGAGAATGCGCATGCAATTGTCACTGCTAGCACATATAGGACCCACAGCGCAAAATCAGAGATCAGGGGGTGGCTGCGAAACATTGAAGAATTTGCAGGTATTTTAGGAACTACGATAGTCAATGCAAGTTCAAGTACATTGACTCCGAATTGCTGGACCACCTCCATATGGTGCGAGATGACTTGGTGGATATGTTGCCAAGTGGAATGGGTTGTGCTCGACGGCAAAGACGGCAATGGCGTCATTGCTCTGGCTACCATGCCTACCTGACCATCTCGCACATGCAATCTCGCATTCGACAGTAATTGATATTTCTCCCATCTCACATAACTGCCGTTAGGTGCCCTCTATCTCAATATATAACGATGTGATTAGGAAGTGACGGGAAAGTGACTGCTAGCTGAACGTCGACAAAGGTAGCCTAAAAGAGGTATACTCGTCGGGCATAGAGATGTGGGTTTTATTCTTTTCAACATATCCAAACAAAATCCGAGATCATTGTATTTTCTTTTTTTTTTCAAACACTTTCCCATGTGTTGTGACTGCCGGAGGATATGTTATAATCTCATCTGGTGACAAGCTGATATGCACTGGTGGAGTGTAGGTTAAGAATAAAAGAGTGGGTTACCATAGGGAAGATCGCACACATCACCTCCCCAACTCTCCGTTCACAACAAAACACTCATTTCATGAACCCAATGCATTATGCCGATTCTCATTTAATGACCTAATACGACCATGCCTATCCCAACACGTTCATTTTCGCTGCGTGATCCCCGTAAACAAGTCAGTCCCCCGGTTGTTTATCCCTTGAAGCTCCCCACAACTGTCGCATCCCTCACTGTGCCACTATTGCCATACCAACAACTACAGAAAGAAACCATGCTAATTACTAAAGACTTCAAGTATAGCACGACCTGCCACAAAAACCCCCACTCCACTACCCGGCACCGCTAGCCCGAGCAAGGACTCTGCTCAAGAGACGAATAGCAAGAACCGCTCGCCATCAAATCCCTCGCCGGTCGAGGGTGTTGCTTTGAAAGACAATGGACCCACTGCTCGAGGAAAAACCCTACTTCCTCAGCGCAGTAATCTTGCCCTAGACAATGGTCGTGGCACGGGACATGGGCGCATTCAGCCACCTAGCATCAAGCCGAAACCACGCGGGCACCCGTCACCAATTAGACAGCCAGAGATATCGCCAGCTAGGAAACAAACACAGGCAGATTCCACAGCAATAAAGATTGGGGTAGCTCCCAGCCGTCGTCAAAGCATCATGCGACCTGGTGCCTTGAAGGTGCCTTTAGCGAAGATCACGGTCGCTTCGTCAAAGAGCTCGGCACAATCATTCGCGCCACCCTCACCCCGCAAAGCTCCAGGAAGGCCATTACCAGTTCAGCCTCATACGATCAGAAGCCCCTCTTCACCCAAGAAAACAGAGATGCTACCTCCACCACGTCCCACACGGTCCCTCTCTTTACGGCAACCTGTCAGCGCTAGCAAGGGACCACCCACAGCTGCCAAAACACATGTCCGGCACAAGAGTCAGCTGGCACAGAATACAAAACAAGCCGAAACAACCCCGGTAATCGGCCAACGTGCACGAGCACACTCAACATACCAACGGCCGTCGTCCCCAAAAAAATCGTCCAAACCTCCAACGCCTACCCCTGGAGCCGAACCTCAGTCTGGAAATGTACTTATCCCTTCGTCGTGGCCGGATATCGCAGCACTACAAACAGAACTTCTTCAGCTCAGTCTTTTCCATTCCAACTCACTACAAAGCCAAGCTGAATGGAAGTCTGATTCCGAGTCACGTCTGCGCAAAAAGTATGACAGTGTCGCTAGCCAATATCGATTGGTACTAGCAAATGAAACGCAACAGCAGTGTCACCTGAATGCACAGGCCCTACGGCTTTGGCTTTCCAATTGTCGCGAACATCGCGGTCCGCATGATTTCTCCGAGCAAATCCAAATTCTATCACGGGTTCTACAGGATGTCTCGGACATGATTGCTGGCAGTCGAGGTGCACAGTACTCTCGGGCTGTAAAAACCTTCGAAGACTGGCTCAACCAAGCGGAGCTTATTCGTCATAAACGTGGGTCGGGGTGCCTTGATGTCGGCGCCTTTATTGATCCCCTGGGGCGGAGCTGGAAAGAATCATTGCATGCTTTAAATGTGAAGTTGGAACTCTGCGTACGCCAATTACAAGTACTTGATATCCCGGGCTTGGGGGAATTGGAGCGTCTAGAACAGTCTGCTCTTGCCAGAGTGGCCAGGAATCTGGTTGAATTGATACAGCTGATGATGCAGGAGATTCGTGCCATGCAAACATTGGAGACAGAAGTGGTGCGTTCAGAAAGAGATTATGTCGGCCTTCTTGCGACGCAGCTGGTATGCTCTATGAAGGGAACGAGGGCTCCCCAAGTCGGCGCATGGAGGAGCTAGTCTGTGGTTTATGCATCTTTGCATAAACATGTAGTTTTTTACCACCTGTACAAACGTGCGCATATTACGTCGAAATGAAAAGGAATGACATTACACGAAGAGTGACAGTATTTCGCCCAAAGTACCTTGCGCCCAATCATATGTAGCTTGCACACGGTATCTAGGTAACTAGTACATAATGGAGATGGGACCCTGCAACGGGGACAGCACTGGGACCGACAGCCCTACCTGCGAAACAGGCGTGAGAGAGAAGTCGTCAATAGTGGTATTAGTGTACTAGGGAGGAGAACACCATGGGGTGACTACTAAGAAGAGAAGGTGGTTGATGTCTGCGTTGCTATCTCTGCCTCGGGGGGCTTTTTTAGTTATCACGTGGCAGCTTAGTCATCCTATACTGGAGCCCAACAAGGTAAACCGATGAGTCAGCCACCGTCATCTCCACCAGGGCTCTAGATCTTAGAGTTATCGCTCGTATTCCCCTCATACTTTGATTTCTATCTTTCTCACTCCATCGTCACTTGTCTCTTTCTACACCGTACAGATATCTACTGGAATGATATGCTTCATGCAGGGTGATGTAACCTTGGGAAAGTTATCTCTCAGCTCTCTTCTTGACGTCATCCACGGCAGCTTCCGTTTTGACAGATAAAAGTCACCCGCAAAGAGACGGTATCCACTTGCTTAGTACCTTTCGAGATGATCGCCGATCGTACCTAGTGAAGAACTTCAACTTTCTCCCCCATCTAATCCAGTGATCATGAAAGACTCGCTTTACGATCGCCTTTGGCGCCGGGAATGCGGGGAACAGCTGCGGTATTCTGGGCTTCGGGGAATTTACGGATCTAAGGAATGGATCAATGATCTCGACATTGTGAACGAACTCGGTGGGCATACTGGTTGTGTCAATGCCCTCAGGTATGTTTATAGCTTCTGCCTAGGCCTAGGTACTCGGTTTCATCGACTGGCCAACACCTCCACCATTTCTGATGCTTGCCATGCTAACAGTCTCGCAGTTGGTCAAAGTCAGGGCGTCTTTTGGCGTCGGGCTCTGATGATAGACACCTCAATATCTACTCCTACCAACCCGACTCCTCCGATGCCCCATTCGCGCTCAACACCACCGTTGCCACCGGTCATAAAGCAAATATCTTCTCCGTCAAGTTTATGCCACACTCAAATGATGGGACTCTGGTTACATGTGCCGGCGACTCGCAGGTTCGCGTCTTCGATATCGAATATTCAAGTGGGAGTAGAAATGATGCTACCACCTCCGCATTTGCAGCCTCCACTCAGAGCCGAAGCTTCGATGAGTTCTTCAGTGGCACGCGGTACCTGAGTGACGGCAATACCAACGCCAGATTGTATCGAAGCCACGCCGATAGCGTAAAGCGCATCGTTACCGAATCCTCCCCATTCCTCTTCCTCACTTGCTCTGAGGATGGTGACGTCCGCCAGTGGGATCTGAGGCTACCATCTAGTGCATACCCTCCGCCACGCGGTGGCCAAGGCTTCATGGCATACCGACAAGGGTTAGAACATGATGGCTCGAATGTTCCACCGCCTCTCATATCTTACAGACCATACGGTTTGGACCTCAATACCATCTCCTGCTCGCCAAGTCAGCCGCATTATATTGCCTTGGGTGGTGCGCACCTCTACTGCTTTTTGCATGACAGACGAATGCTTGGCCAGAAGACCTCTGCTAGTGCTGCCAGCCTCAATAATGACGAAGAGATGAGCAAGGCGACGCGATGCGTGCGAAGATTCGCACCGGGTGGCAAGCACAATTTGAAATTCGATGATGGACATATCACTGCTTGTAAAATCAGTGATGCGAACCCCAATGAGATGGTTGTTAGCTGGTCTGGGGATCACATTTACAGTTTTGATTTAATCCGCAGCCCAGATGCCCGAGAGGTACAGGCGGGCGATAAATCGACTCTCAAGGGCAAGGATCGACAGGCTCGCCGCAGTTCACGGAGCCGGAAGCGCAAGAAGCCCACAACACCTTCATCGCAAGAAAGTGATGGCCGACATCAGTCCCACCGTCGGTCAGCAGAGCCAGATAATTTTAGGATCCAATATGAGAATGGCGAATCAGAGGATGTCCCATTTCCCACATTATCAGATAGTGTCATAGACACCGACCCCGAGAATTTGCTCGAGCAGGCTCGGTATTCTGTGCTGAATGATGCCCAGCGATTGAGCATGCAGATTGCAAAGGGGTTAGTAGAACTTCGAAAGGCTCTGTTCTCAGAACCGACAGTCCGGGACGCCGCAGGGTCCGACGAGGTGGGACCCGAATCGTACTCGAGATATTTTTCATCCGCACTGGAAATTGCGTCTACGTTTCTTCCACAAATGGGCAATGTCATGCGCGACTGGCGCTATCCCGTGAACCCATCACAGGAGACAGTTAATTTCCAGCAATCGCTTCGTCGCAATCGCCAATCGTCATGGAGATTTGTCCAGGCTGCTGGCACACTTGCTCATGCATTGGCAGATCAAACGCAAGTTCTGGAAGAATCAAGTTTCCAAATGATCAGGCCTGCACCAGGCGAAGATGGCCCTATTGAGCTGGCAGCTCAGTTTGGCTATGAATTCCTCCGGGCAATTCTTCTTTGGCTGCAGGGTGGCAGGCGGCGTCTTCTAGAGGGCTTTCAACACCACAATGCCCCTCGACGATTACATTGCCGATTTCCTATCCCAGATGAGTCAGGAGAGGATGCCATCGAAACCATTCTAGTACCCTACATTATGGAATTGGCCCGTGACACTCCGATTGTGAATGTTGACGCCTCCAGATTCGAGCATGACAGTACGCGCATTCTGTTCCAAACCCAACGGGCTGCCGTGACTGCATTTGGGAATGCTATTAGATTGCCCTTGGAAGATCTTGGGGGCTCGGCTGCTCGGTTCGACAGAAGCCGTGCTTCTAATCCTGCCTCACAAATCCGCTCTCTCGACCGGGCCTCTGCGAAGAGGTTCTGGATTTTACGAGTGGGCCGAGGAATCTTGATGGGGGCAGGCAGTGAAGTAAATTACAGATTTGTCAACAATGCTTTCGGCGGACTTCACACCACAACGAACGAGTCTAATGATTTGAATGAAGAAAGGGACCCAGTTTATACCGATCGCAATGTGGAGGAAGAACGAATCCAACACATTGAACTCATCGGGGCTAGGCAAAATAACCCTCGGCCTGAAATCTCTCGAGGCGGTGCAACTTCTTCGGACAATAGCGACGTCAATACAGACGAGAATGATAGCGATGACAGCCATGCAGAAGATTCAACCGACGATGAAGACCATGATGGCTGGCCCATGCATTTATCTTCAGATGAAGATAGTGAGGGATTTGATTCCGATGACAATATGCCCCAGAGATATGCCATTAGAAAGGCACGACATGAGAATGTCGAGCGCCATGCTCCATGTGTGCCTCACATGAGAAGCTATCGCGGTCACTGTAACGTCAAGACCGTCAAGGATGTCAATTATTTCGGACTAGATGATGAGTACGTGGTCAGCGGCTGTGATTCTGGCCATATATTTATCTGGGACCGCAAGACGTCGAATCTAGTCAACATCCTAGAAGGCGATAGTGAGGTTGTCAATGTTGTTCAAGGTAATTTCCTTCACTGGTTAAAAAGACAAAGATTAACATTGTGATTTAGGCCATCCCTATGAACCAATGATCGCCGCTTCAGGAATCGATAGCACTATCAAAATCTTTTCACCAGACCGGAACGCTCAAGATGATGCCCGTAATGGTGTGAACATCCTCGACCCTGACAATCCATCAAACGCGTTTGGACAAAACAACTCTAGTATCGGCGGTCTCGTGAGCCGGAAGCGAGTTCATGAAAGCTACCGTATCATGAGCCAAAACGATGTTGAACGTCGTGGTGGTATGAGTGAGGCACACATCACTGTAAATTACTTGCCCTCGATCTCTATATAGATCTTTTTGCTGACTATTACCTGAAGCGGAGCATGCTCGAGCGCCTGGCTGTTAACCTGAGGGGCCGACATGGCGGCCTTGGAATTGATGATATTGCTGCTTCCGGTGACCATCGGACCGTTGTCATCGACGATAATTGCTCGGTATGTCAGGATTTCTTCCCTATACGTGGGAATGATACTAATCATTCGATAGGTGATGTGATAGATGAACAGGCAGAGCTCTGGATATCTGCATTTGCACAGTGTCAAAAAGATCATCAGTCTCATAACCTCATACATTTATTGTCATAGCATCGCATTACAGTCTCTAATGCAAGAAGGCACTCTTTTACTTCTTTCATTCCTTTCTTCAAGGCTGCACCTGCCCTTTCTATATTTAGGTACCTTCCTTCCTTATAAAGCCAAGCAAGGCCTAGAATACCTACTATCACCCCAACAACTACGAGAGCCCTATATTCAAGCAACACTACACACATCTCCTTGTCGGTCCCACTGAAACCGAATCTTACCTCATGGTATGAAATCCTCTATCCGCAATCCACGAGAATGGAATGTCGCCAAGAAGAACCTCTCGTGACTATAAAAGGCGGTTTAATTGAAAGTCGCTATTTCAGGAACAGCAGCGAAATTGCATCGAGATATAGATCTATAGGGAATGCGAAAACTCCCATGGCAGACCAACCATCACTGTGGATAAATGTGAGTGTGATGAAACAAATGTGTCTTCGACGCGCCAACGTACGTCTTGCGTCATTAACAGCGCTCTCTCAGCACAACCTCAGATGTGTCGAATCATATACAACTAATCTCCGATAGTCAGAAGTCGCTATGCTGGATATCGGCCTGCTACTATATTTGCTGCCGGGAAGATCTAAAGAATGTCACGATTGGCACTTGCGGGACTCGTACTTTTCCGTCTGGGATTGTACCGTTGGTCGTTCCTTCCCATTCGAAGGAACTCGTTTGCGCAGACAGTCGTACCTTCCTTCTGAGGGAAGCGAGGATAGGGCTTTGCCCCCGAAGGGTTATAAAGACCCATTTGTTGTTTTACATTTGTTTTCTTTTCTTTTTCTTCTTCGTACTTGATATTCGTTTAGCAATGCACTTCTTCTGTTAGAAAGAAGAGGAAAAGAAGTAGGGCGCCTTGAGCTAGCTCTTCTTACAACATGTTATACCCGCTGATCTTACGGCATATGGTAGCGATATGTGTACCCCTGTATGTATAATTGCAGACACTGGCGGTATTGTCAGTCAAATCCATACTCGGAAATGACCGAAGTCTTTTTTTTGGTTTCGTCGATTATTTTCTATCGAGCTTATTATGAAGTGTACTCGTGTTAATATCAATGTGAGTTTAAATGATGATCCCAAGTCACAAATGGATCAAGTATCAGTTCAATTAGAAATTTATGCCCAGGAAATGAGGTTTCCTTCTGATAATTGGCATGCATGTCTTCGTTCTTCGTCTCGTCAACCTAGAATATTAGATGGTACAGTAGAGACTGGTGCGGATATATTGACTAGTGGTGATATTGCTGGCAACAATATATTGGGCGGGTGTGTAATATAATCAGCAAACTAGATATTCCTATAGATGCAGATATGGATTTCTGATGGGACTACAGTGTAGTGATGCAATTGAAGAGGGAGAGAGTTGTCAATTCCTAAAGGGCAGAATGCCCAACTATCTAGTTATGGGGGTTGGTGCCTGCCGTACCGGGCTGATGGTCAGGTGACCACCATGTCTAACATACCCCCCTAGGCATAATCCCGAGGAATGCACTCGTCTGTTTATTCGTTGTTTTTTTTTTTTTTTTTTTTTCGATGTTAAGTTATTTCGTCCAACTTTTACCTCGTCAGGTTTCCTTATTAGGTATCTTGGCCATCATCTTCTTCCTCATTAGTTCAAAAAGCTCCTGCGCCAGTGGCTTTGTCAGGGTATCTGCGATATTTTGCGTACTTACAATAAGTTTGAGTTTAATAATCCCTTCTCTGACTATATGCCTGATAAAGTGGTATCTGGCATCTACCTACTTCGTTCCTTTTAAGTAGTTATCCTTTTTTATAATAGATACTGCGTTATCGCTATCTAAGTAGATAGTAATTAGTAGTTTCTATCGTTTTCCTATCTAATCTATAATCTTTAGGAGCTATATATACTTATAAATTACAGTATTAAAGGTAATATACTCCGCTACTATACTACTTCTAGTAATAATTTCTTCTTTCTTAGAGGACCAGCTAATAGGTCCCCTAGTATAGTAAAAGATAAATACCTCAGTGCTTTTACTATCCTTACAATTGTAATATAATATATTAATATATCCGATTAGACTAATCGATAGGTCTTTCCTAAGAAGGATACCTAGGTCTATTGTCCCCTTAATATATCTATTTAGCTGTTTAAGTATATTAACGTCCTCTTCTCTTAGGGCAGAGGCTCTTCTCTAGAGTTTATTAACTATAAGGGCGATATTAGGTCTTAATTTATTAGTTAGCTACCCTAGCTTACCGATATCTTCGATAAATCTTTTCACTTCCTCTTTTATAACCTAGGGTTAATCTTCTTCGAGATTATTCTCTATCTTCCTTATATCTTTATCTTCTTTTAAGTTTATAATATCTAGAGACTTATATATTATTTTTATTAGGAGATAGACTTTGTAAAGGTATACGTTATACAGGTATACGGCCTGTCAACCGGGTAAGATATAAAGGGCTTTTTGGAGGGAATACAATGTATTAATGATATGCCAAGACTAATTCTTACTAGTCTCAGAGGGGCCCCTAGGGGGTCCTAAACTATAAGGAAATCTATCTGCCTATATTCATATAATAAACCCCTCACAGATTAATATCGAAATAGATATATGATAATATAGATATTCCTTCCTAAGCCTATATAGGTTTATATATATTTCCCTCTTATATAGACCTTTATCTATTATAATTATCTCCCTTTCCTTACGCGGATATCCTTATCTATATATAAATAGAAATATTAAAGGATAAAAGGATAAAGAATTAGGGAGATATCAGAGAGTTTCTATAATAAAGAAAGTAAAGTAGTAGATATTATTAAAGAAGATAAGGTAGTATATAATAATTTAAAGAGAAGGTAACCGATAAGGTATATACTCTATATTTTATATTTCTTTTAAAAGAGTGGCTATATAATTATTATATTTCTTTAAAATTAATAATATATAGGTATATATTATCTTTTTAGTAGAAAGGTATTATATAGACTTCTAGAATTCGCTTTTAATCCTATACTAATTCTCTACTAGAATATATATATTTTATAAAGACTATATTCTATAAAATATTAATATTTTTCTATAATATAGAGAATATCTAGGAATAGCTTTTTATATAGGATTTCTAATAGTAAGGGATTTAAAGAGGTATAAATTTAGTCTCTATAGCTATATTCTTTATAGGTATTTATATAAAGAAATATACTTATAATAACTATTATTCGAGATATAATTATATTCCTTTAATAGATTTATAGTAGGTAATTATAATTATAGTATAATTACTACCCTTTCCCTTCTACTTTTCTATAATCTCTAGACCCCTTCTTCCAATTATTTTATCTATATAATAATACTAAATCCTTAGTATAATAGTAAAGACTACTAGTTTAAAGGGAATATATTAAAAAACTATTATAAACCCTATTCTTTATTAGTAGGCCTAGTATCTCTTATATATATAAGTATCTAACTAAGATTAGGGTAAGGATAAGGATAATTATTATTTCCCTTTAGTAATCTAATACTATATTAATATACTATATAGTAAATCTTATATATATTATTTAAAAGTATACTATATATATAATTTAGTATATCTTCTTAGCTACTTTAGCTATATTCTAATAGAACTTATACTAACCTTAGAACTAGGTTTCTACTAGTATTAAGGGAAATTATTTCTAGTTACTAGTAGTTCTTTCCTAGATAGAGTAATTTTAGTTAATAACTAAAGGGACCTTTAGAGTAACTATAGGTATATTAGATAAAGATAATAAGGAAGTATAGTTCCTTTTCCCTTCTAAGTTTATTAAGGTAGTTATAAATATAGTTTATAATCTAATTATAGCTTTTAATACCCTTATAAGAGTATATTATAGGAACTATAGTTTAAATAAGATATATATTCCTACTATAAATATTAAGATAAATCTAGTCTTCCTTATAATAGTTTTACTAATATTTCTTCCTAGTTTATTTATAATAATTATATAACCTTTATTACTAAGTATCCTATAGGTAACTAGGATACTTATACTACTATTTATCCCTAAGATATCCTTATAGTATAGGCCTTAGAGTAACCCTAACTTATAAATTTAGAAGAGTTACTTATTACTTAGATAGGTACTATAATTTTATTCTAATAAACTTACTCTAAGGTAGTAGAATTACTTAATAATCTAAATATAGAGGTAATACTTAAGGAATATATAACTATCTTTTCTTATAGTAATTAGATACTATAGCTATAATAATTTAATAGTAGCCTAGTATAGATACTACTTAGGTTAATTTCTTTTATATCTTTTATACCTTTTTATATTTTATAATAAGCTTTAGTATATTAGTTATTATACTCTCTAGGACCTATTAGTTATATTTAAAAGGCTAACCCTACTATTTAACTAGATAATATAATTTATCCTTAAAAATATAGTTATCCTTAACCTCTTTAACCTCCTATTTATTATTATCTATTAATTCTAATAGTAGTAATTATTCTAATTCCCCTTCTCTTTATTCTTATAGTTAAAGGAGGGAGATAGGGAAAATATTATAAATTATAGTATATTTATCTAGAAGTAGGAGGTAGTATACCTACTTTCTAATATATTCTAAAATTCTAAATAATCTAATCTATTAAGAAGATAGCTTTTTAGTAGTTCTTTCTTTTAACTATAGGTTTTTAGTAGATAAGGTTATAAGGTTATTCTTCTTAAAGGATATTACTTAATAGTATTTATTATATTAATTTACCTATACTTTAGTAGCTTTTTACTATAATATCTATAGCTTCCTATATAGCTTATTTAGTTTTTTAAATCTATATAGTATAGCTAGTACCTCCCTCTTAATATAGGTATCCTTACTATAAATTTAGAAGTTAGGATTAAAACCTAGGAATACTTAGAATAGAGATATACTAGTAGTTATATTAACTATATTATTATAAGTATACTTAGCTAAGCGAAGAAGTACTAGTTACAATTTTTATTACTTATTAATAAAATACCTTAAGTAGTATTTAAGGGTTTAGTTTATCCTTTTTATTTAACTATTAGTTTATAGGTAAAACGCTATTAAATACTAGAGTTTAACTTTAGAGAGATAATATAGTTTTAACTAAAATCTACTTATAAAGATAGATCCCTAATTAGATATAATACTATTAGGTAGTCTATATCTTAGTTTAACCTTTTAATAGAATAGCTTAGCTAATTCTATAGTATCTATTATAATTAAAACTAAGAAGAAAAGGTACTACTTTAAGAAGTAATCTATAATAACTAGAATAGTATCTACTATCTAACCTTTTTAGATTAATTAAGGTACTCCTATAATAAAATCTATTAATAATT